>NW_026251975.1:0-513997 GCF_025201335.1 Gilbertella persicaria | reverse complement strand
CAAAGATGAGTCCTGATGGTAAAGCAAGAAAGCCCACTACTGCTTACAACAAGAGATACAGAGGCTAAAAGGAGAGGGTTGTATTGGTGCAAATCAGGAGCCACTACCCAAAAAAGAAGAAGAAGAAGAAGCTTTGATATTCACAACACAGCCATATAGTGAATCTGAGCAAGCTGATGAGGTTATCGAGCAGAAATCAGAATATCAGTAGAGTGAGGATTGTTGATTATTTACAGAGATTTTCTAAGCTTTGGTCTCCGAGTGCACAAGTGCTAGTATGGGGATAGGTAAGTGTGTCTTGTGTTCGAGTGGAGGCTGTTGCAGTCTTTATCCAAATACTTGCTAGTAGCTGAAGCGTGTGTGTGTATGTGTGTATGTGCGTGTTTAGCCTTAAGCCTATATGTTCTATAGTGCGATATCAAAGATAAGCAGTATCATAAAATAGCCCTGTCATAAAGCTGTTAGATGCATACTTCTTTGCTTTGATTCGATTGTTTACTATCAAGCATGTTTCCTTTGAAAGTGAAGATTGTTAAAGAGCTGAGAGAATCTATAGATAAAAGTAAAATAAAATAAAATAAACAAAACTATACTTTCTCTTGTAGTATATTTATTGATGCTAGAAAAGTATTTCCTTATTATGGGCTGTTAGAATATATATATATATATATATATATATATATATTGCTTGTGTGAGGAACTACAGGCAAATCTTGGCTTTTGCTGCTAAGACTACAAGTCTTTTATAAGACATGATGGGTTAGAATTGGTTTTCTCTTCTAGTCATGTAAACATGTCTTTTGGTCGTCACTGATGTGAGAAAACATTGTCTACGAATCAATAATCGCTCTATTAATTCCAAAGCAACCCTTGTCCTCTTTTATCTACAGCCAAAAAAAAACTGCTGTTTAAAAGCAAAGCAACTATTGGCCTTATTGATTGAGCTTTGGTGAAGAGTTTCACAAGACAAGTCTTTTTTTTTTCATCACTTTTAACACCTTTATATTTTTCTTATAGATTCTATCTATCCATATATGCAACTTTATACCTGCTAGAAGGCTCAATCTGCTTACCTATGCATGCATAACCCTAAGTTTCTTGCTATCATTTGGTGTACAACAAGCAACTTTATAATGCATCTGATAAGAAAATAACACAAAGGCCATTTGTTCATGCATCTCTTAAAGTAGCCAATCTCTTAAAGTGGCCAAGGCAACAGATTGATTGGCTAAGCCACCGGACTTCGAATATGGTATTTTTATTTCCAGAAAAAATTTTTTCTTTTTCAAACCCTTGTCTTTTATTTTTACATTGTTGTCAAAATAAAGACCATATTGCTCAGGGTAGCCAAACTCTTGTCTAGCTAACCTATGGAGCTAAAAGAGTGCTACCTTCCAGCCGTGTAGCTGTATCTGTTCAGTGTTTTGCTTTTTTGGCGCTGTTTAGATATGACGTTATACTAAGACTCGTGTAACCAAAAGCTATTGTCCCTAGCGATTGTTTATACACGTACGTACTAACTGGCTGCAGAGATCAGGTTTTTGGGTTTACTGATTCTCAATACATAGATACTTGTACTCCGGGGTACTTGTATACACAAAGGGAAAAAAAGAATGCGCAGTAGCATTCATGCATACAAAGACAGAAGACTAGCCATCTTTTGTCTCAAGATTGGGTTTAGCGTTGCCTGATATTCTGTTCAAGAGAGTGATTAGCTCTTGTTCAGAAAAAGAAATCTATTTGTTCAAGTCTGGTCAGCTTGTTCAAACTACTGCAAATACTTGTACTTCGGGGTATTTGTATACACAAAGGGAAAAAAAGAATGCGCAGTAGCATTCATACATACAAAGACAAGAGAGTGGTTAGCTCTTGTTCAGAAAAGAGATGCATTTGTTCAAGTCTGGTCAGCTTGTTCAAACTACTGCAAATACTTGTACTTCGGGGTACTTGTACATACACAAAGGGAAAAAAAAAAGAATGCGCAGTAGCATTCACATACAAAGACAGAAGACGAGCTATCTTCAAACTACTGCAAATACTTGTACTTCGGGGTACTTGTATACACAAAGGGAAAAAAGAAGGCATGGTGTCACTTTCTAGACTGAAACTGGTCTTTCTCTATCGACAAGGCTTTCTCTCAGGTGTCTCCAAGGTTACTCAGCAAGTCTCAAGGTCAATCAAGAATGGCTCTCATGGCTCAGTGGATATCTAGTAAGTATCTTCCAATGGTGTTAAAAGTATAATACACTAAAGTCCTTTTGTTTAGGTGTTTGCAAGGCTGGTCATCAAGGTCTGTTACTGGTCCAAGACTGACTCTCTCCCTGGTTCTACCCTGTTATGGTTAGCAAGCTCAAGATCCCTAGGTATACTCTACTTATGGTGGTGTCTAAGGCGTCTCCAAGGTTGGTCATCATGGTGTGTTACTGGTGCAAGACTGTCTCCCTCTGATTCTGGTTCTTTCAAGCGTTTCAAGGTATCCATTGAAGGACTCAACAGATCTTCGCAATGCCGTCTGCTTTCTTCAGTCTTGTCTGTTTAAGAGTCTGATCAGCTCTTATTGAAGCAAGAAGAGGGTTTGGTTAGGCTTGATCATCCTAATCAAATCCACAATATGTTTGTGCTGTGTATACCAAATTCCTTTTTGTTTTTTACTAGCGTGTTCCCCCTCCTTCCCATCTCTACTTTTCTTTTCTTTTTTGTTGTGTTGTGGTTTAACTGTTGAAAAAGTAGGTGCACTTCTTCGTTTATGTTGTTTTTCTTTTCTTGGACTGAAGAAGGTTTTGTCTGGTGTCTTTAATGTAAGTAATAGTTGTCTTTTTCTTGTTTTACAGTCAGTACTTGTGGTTGACTAGATCGTGTGCTTGCGCATTGTCTATTCATCTTTAGTTATTGGCAAAAACAGTCTTAAATAAAAGTAATGGGTTGAGTCCACTAGTATAACTGCTTTATCCACTCACCTCTGTTGCTTTATTGTTGTCTTTTATTGTTAGTGCGAGTTGATCAGAGTACAGTTCACTTATTGAGCTACAGCGATGTTGCTTTGATTGTACTATGCCATTACGTTTTGCTTTTGTGAATCTGTTGTCTAGTCTTTGTAACAACTGGATCAAAACGCGATTATGGTTTGTGAATGTCAATAAAAAAGAAATGATATTCAAATGCAGCGAATACACACTAGAAAAAGAAAATTGGGTTTGAAATACGGAACCCTCTTTCTACAAGACATCCATCATTAGTTATACTTTAGTCTCAAGAGTGCCATGTACTATAGCAAATCCTACTAGAGTGCGTTTTGTGTATTGAATGATACATAATTAAGTACGCACTTACTTATTAATGTCTATTAAAGAGCCTCTTTTATACTGATAACAGTGTACAATAAACTTTGAATGGAGATTTGAAGGCAATACTCAAATTAAGTCGCCTTTTTCATCTTGGTAAACTCGTTTTTTTTTCCTCAGAAATACCTAGAGATGACCTTGGCTTATTTCGGTTGGATCAGACCTATAGCACAACTGTTTAGCAAACACATTTACCAAAAACTAGAGCTTCTGATGCACGTTTCGAGTATTTATGCTTGTCGATAGCTCTATTTTTTGTCTTGAAGCGTCAAAAAGAAGATTAAGAGTTGTCAAACGAGCTTTTTCATGGGTAATACCCTTTGCTCAAAAGGTCATTTTGACCATTTTTTACAAGTTGCTTTTTTTGCCCATGCCGACTCTAGTGGCACCGTGGATAGTAGCAGACATTGTTTGAAGGTACTTATTCGTGTATGAATAAGGTTTATGCTACCTTTGTACACCTAAGAAAAGAAGATGCGTATACATTGTTGTTTGTCTGGCGTCTGTGTTACATGAACAAGTCACCCACTACCAAACTGTTTATTCAAATAGAACATCTTATTAAAGCACACTTGATCCATTGAGTTGGAGAGTCTGATGAGTTTCATTTCTGTGACAGTGAGCTGCTCGGTAAATATTTAAGTGAGACTTACAGCCTAGGTGCAATCCGGTTTCATCTGTAAGCCTTTTCTGTTTCTTGGTGCAAAGAGCTCCATGCAAGGGATACAAATTCATTTGATATGTGTATCCAAAAACGTCATCAAGTTAGCTTCGTTACAGGTACACTGATTGATCCTAAAGAATTGAAAAAAAAAAATTAGGATTGGTTAAATATGCATTCTACATAAAAAAAAAAATGGAGTATCGTTTTTCCCTCTTTTTTTTTTTTTTTACTCCCCCTTTTTCTTTCAAAAAAAACAATAATGGGTAATATTGCTTCTATAGGGTTATCAGCAGCTATGATTATAGGGCCTGTTGTAGGCTATGTTGACCAAGTAAATTTGAGCTTTGAACAAGAAGATAAACTGATATACGATTAGTATCTTCTTATTCGACGCCAAAAGTCAAGTAGAGGATTTAATCCAGTAACTTGTGGTGTCCTTTTGTTTGCAAAGTAAGGACCCCATATGTGTATATACACCTATTTATTTTATATGATGACTAGTATTCTTCGTATCTTTTTTTGGTAACTTTAGTATGAGTGAGTATTTTGCTCTTATGTATCCTATAGGATAGGAAAACAGTTTGATACAACACTTCTTTTACAATCAATAGCGATGGTTCTTGCTATGCTGGTACTGCTAGAAATTGTCGTACGATACAAGCATGATCAAAGTTTTGCTGTACTCTATAGTGATTTACGTTCTTCCTTCTCTTCTTCTTCAATAGAACAAGACTTACGGGCTGAAGAAGAAGGCTTTGATATAGAACAACGGCATTCACTAAGAAGAGCTTGGCGTATGCCTTTTTGGGAATGGGATCATTATCTAGACTATGTCAATTGTCTATTGATCTTTACCACTTTGGTTGCACTTTCATTTTTAATGTTTAGAAATAATTCTGCTTATATCGAGATGATAGGTGCACTAAGTCTCGGTGTTGAAAGTACATTACCTTTGCCTCAATGCATATCGAATTTCAAGCATAGATCAACTGCTGGTTTTAGTTTACTTGTCTTGGCTTCTTGGGTAAAATATATATATATATATATTATATGTTATTCATTCTTTCTTTTTCTTAGTTTTTTGGTGATGCATTTAAATTGTTTTATTTTGTCTATACTCAATCACCTCTTCAGTTTATTGTGTGTGGTGCTATTCAACTGTCCATTGACTCCCTTATTGTATTGGAATGTATTTTATTCTCTTCTTTTGTGAAGAACAGAATCAGTAAGCATAGTTGGATTCATAAACAAGATGAAGACCAAGAAGAATGTAAGTGATGTGTTGAATAAAATAAAAATAAAGGGCTCATCGTCTGTTAGTATTACAAGAAGATGATTGACATTTATCACAAATTTAGTAATTAAAAACATCATTGGTTCTTTTTTCTCTTTTTCTCTTTTTCTTTTTTTTTTTCTTTTACTTAAAAATGGGCTGTTGTTCGTCAATACCTTCTCATGAACAAGATGTGCCTAATGTGACTCATGAGCAACCCAAGTGTAAGCAAAATAGAATAAAGATAAGACATTTAAAGAAAAAGAAATGAATAGCTATGCCACAACATACGATTGAAAAGAATACTACTTGGCCTATCCTTGTTCGACTATCAAGTAATGGACAAGATATTCCTATTCAAGTACCTATTCACCCACCTTATTTAACAGTGGGTGGGCTTCGAAAAGAACTGTTACCTCATTTAAATCCAAATGCTCGTATCAAGTTTATTTATTTAGGTCGTCTTTTACCTGATGGACATATCATTGTACCCACTCAGCACCAAGACTCAGATATGCCTTTACCTCCTCCTAAACACAAAACCATTCAGATTCAAAAAGAAGGTGTTATTCAAGCCATGGTTTTAATGTAAATACGTTTTTATTTTATCCCAGTTGCATTTCATGAAAATCTTCGGGAACTGCTTCTAGTGTATCAATACCTGCCATTTCTTTATATTTATCAATATCTATCATATATATTTTTTGTACATTAGTTTTCCTTCTAAATATGTATATTGTTCTTACCCATGGGCTTTCTTTTTGAAATCATGTATTCTGTTACTTTTTCAGGATGAAGACGTTCTTCTCTATTGTATTTCAATCGAATTTGATTTCTAGTTCTACCAGGCATCATGATAGAAATCATCTCAAAATCAGTACCAAACTGTGAAAGACATTCATAAAATTGCTGTGTTTCTGCATCGTCCCATTTAGAAGATGCTTTTCGTTTGCCATAGGTAGCACTGTTGACTCTTCTTGTCATTGAGTTTTCTTCTACTACTTCCATAGCACCTTCTGCCATACTTGATTCAGGTGCTGTTCTTTCTACAGTCAACGTATCTGTGTCCAGCACAATTTCACCATTCACTAAACGCACTTGAACCGCATTTGATCTATTCAGGTCAGCTAGGATTGAATAACAGATAGACTTACGATTCAGCCAATACATTCTCTGCTTCTCGTCTTCGTCTTTCATCATCTTTTTCTTTTGCTAATAATTTCTGTCGAGCTACTTCAGCTTCTTCAGCTTCTTCTTTCTTCTTGAGTGCTTCTAATTCTTCTGGGGACATGGTCTTTTTGGCTTCTTCTGTCTTTTTCTTGGCTTCTCTAGCTGTTTCCATTTCTTTAAACGCTTTACTCACAATACCATCCACATCTTTTGTAAATGTCGACATGGGCTTATCAAGGTTGTCTATCTTGTTCAAATCATCTGTGATGTCGTCCAACGTACGCATATTTTCAACAAGACGGTAGGCAAATTTATGAGGTTTACGGATCATTTGGCCTGTTCTTTTCGCTCTTTTAGTTCTTCTTCCTTGAAGACGAGCAATCTCTTCGTCGCTGTCTGTCGTACAGGATTCGTATGAATCTTGTTGTTGTTGTTCAGTTTGGCTTGGTACACCAATACTGATAGAGACAGGTGTTGCTCTATTGCTAGATCCAGGTGTAATAGCAGTAGATGGTTTACCTTTGCCTTTGTTTTTTTTAGCTGGTTTTGCTGTGATGATCACTGCTTCTTCATTATCATCAGAGTCATCTTCAAGTAAAGCTGGTTGAGATGCGATAGCCTCTGTTGCTTTTACCTTGGCTTGTCTAGACGATGATCGTGATCCAGTGCTTGTTTCTGGTACATTGGTTATGGCTGGTTTGGGAGTTTTGGCTCTACGAGGTTGAGTTCGTTTGGCAGTTTGTTTTTTAGGGACTGGAGGTGTGATGGGAGGAGGTGTGATGGGAGGAGGTGTGATGGGAGGAGGAGAAGGAGCTGTAATAGGTTCTGGCGTGTTATTCTGGATGTCAATCTCTTCATCATCCGATGCTAACAATGCTTCGTCTCGATTCTCATCCTCGTCTTTTTTCATTGTGTTGATCTGTGCAGCAGGTTGTGTGGTTGGCTGTCCACTTGATTCTCCCAAGTTTAGTTTGGTTCTAACATCAGGTGTCATGCGTTCAATTTTAAGCAAAGGAGCTGATGCGTCCAATCGACAATCGGGTCGTTCGATAGGTGCCATAGGAGAAGGTGCATCAATAGGCGAGGGTGCTGCAGCTACGCGAGGTGCTGCATGCGAAGGCTCTTCAATAACAGGTACAGTAGGTCGAGGGCGTTTTCGCTGTGAACTGTTGGCATTGATGGCCAATTCTTCTTGTGTCAAGGGTTCTTCTTTAGGCAAGATAGCACTAGGTGAAGGAGCAGCAACAATCGGTGGTATACTACTCGTGGTATGGGTGGGAGCAGCAGTGATAGGTGGCACGCTACGTGTGGTATGGGTAGGTTGGCCGATGGTAGCAGGTAAAGTGGGTGGTTGAGCCTGGATTTCAACAGGCTGAGTCGATGCTGGTTTACGTTCTTTTCGCCTGACTGCTGTAGGAGCAAACGATTTTTTATTCTTGTCTAATAAACATGAATATGGAAACTATAGAGATAGGGATAGCTTACTGACGCCTATGCTTGTAAGAGAAGACATGCTTAAAGAAAAAAAAATTAACGAGTGACGGTTTTTAATCTCTTTTATTGAAAGGTATCCATAAAGGGGGTAGGGGATTTATTTGGCTAGACAAACAAGTTAGTTCCATGTCAATTTAGACAATCTACATACCATATTGAAGTTTCCAGCCATCTAATAATTGATGACTTCTTACTTGTTCCAAAGTCAATGGAGTACCATACGTCAAAGGAGCCAAAAACATAAACATGCCAAATTGAAGTAAAATGGTAGCACCCACAGCTGCATATGTTTTCCAACTGACTTCTGCTTTCATGCTTGTTCGACGTGTAGATCTTAATTGACGGCCCAAGAAAGACACAGGTGAATCAATACCGTCTACATAGATGAATTGAAATATGGCACCCACTAACAAATAGTTCAGAGTAGCAGCAGGCAAGTAGTGATGAAGGAAAAGGGATCTTCCCATCAAAAAGAAGGGGAAATAATGCAAGGCCCAAGCAACGAAAAAGAAACCGGCAGACTGAATCATACGGTGACGAACAGGCTCTTCAATAGGCTCAATACCACGACGACGAGCCAAGACATCGGCTAACACAATACCAACAAATACAGCAATACTACCCACAGACAAATTCCAACCAAACACATTACCTGTCAAGTAAATTTGAGATCGTGTCTCTTCATTAGACCAGTAAGACACACCGCGGATCATAAAGGGCCATGTAATAGGTCCAGATTGATAAGGATGAGGTTTAGTAAGACCTGCATTATGGCTGATCATGCGAGACTGCAATTCAAAGAACTTCTTGATAAAGGGCATATGTCCCAATTCCTTTTCTTGTTTATGGGCATTGAGCTCGGTGGCATTCTTGCCCTTGATTTCTTGAGCAACCCAGTAATTGGTCTTGTCGACTGCGTTCTTGTTACCATTGACTTCGAGATGACCAAGACCCCATTCAGGTAATTTCTTGTTGTGCACCCAAACAGCTACTTTCGTATCTTCATGAATCAAACGGAAAGGTGTCATATGAGTCTCTAATACACTATTGTCCTCTTCGTCATCAAATACGATCTTAAACAGGGTTTCTTCATAACGGCTCTCAAGAGGAACTGTCGTGATTTCTTCATTTGTAGGCATCCAAGGTGAAGCGACATCGTGTGTCAATAAGTTGGTACCAGTGACAACATGTTCCAATTGAACAATATCGCCATTTTTGACAGGACGTGTGGGGTCTTGGTGGTCCTCTGTAGGTTTAATTCGCCAGAAACAGTTGTCGTTGGATTCCATCACACCCGTCACTTGTTGACCTTTACTGCTGACACGACCATCTTCATAACGAAGAGGGTAATGAAGGTCGTGTGAGTGAAGATAGGCATTGGTGTCTTTGTGCTTCATGGTAATTTCATCACCATAATGAATGTCTAGTTGTCTATGATTAGCCTAGTATGGTAGTATATGTATGCACTTGCCTAAAGCAGCCATTTTTAAGGGACTGTTCTTCAACGTATCTTGGAAACGCGTTGACATGAAACTATCACCAGGACCAGATTCATTCAAAATAGCAAAATGAACATAGAACCAGAACAGATAGATAGTGATAGGCAAGATAATAAGAGCAACAGCACGAGCATAAACGTGCTTCAGGACTTGATCCTATACAAGAAAAAAAATCCTCCTTCTATCAATGTACTTTTGTTAAAAGTGAATATCTTACCATAGACAATCCACAACGAATATCCAACAGATGCCACAAATCATAAATCACAGAAAGACCAATCAAGGCCACTAAGAAAAGACCTACCATTTTGACACTGAAGGACGATCTTAATTCACTCAACCCTTGACTATGTTTGTACTTACCTAAATGTCAAGGCCATGAAGATACCTGTACAAAGAAGCCATGTCCACCATGCAGCAGAAAATGACATGTGTCTCAATTTACGGAATCGGATGTAACTATACACAGTAGCCAACATAAAGACCAACAACATACTGTCCAACAAGATCAATCTGTTCTGAGTGACCATGGCATTATCAAACACGTACATGGCAGTACTCAAGACACAGATAGGAAGTGCATAACCAGATTCTTGCATGATACCATAAATCAACATGGCACAAAAGACATTGAGTGTAGCAGGCAAGGCACGTAATCCAATATAAGGCACTTGGTGATCCACATAACTATCACCAATATTAGCAAAGTCATAATGACCATCAAAACCCAAGAGGTAGCCTGCACCTGCAATCATGAGCTTAGCCAAAGGAGGATGAACGTCAAAATAATAGGTTCTCTGCAAGTAATAACCAGCAAATTTACCAAAATGAACTTCATCAAATCTATAGCTTAGTTAATGACAAGATAAAACTTAAAGATACATACACAACTTCTGCAGGACTCCAAATCTTATAGAAAGTAACAAAAGTAGCTACCAAAGTAAGTATGGATAAAGCAATACGGTGACCAGTCAGAGAACGTTGCAAAGGTACAAAATCCTTGCCATACTAAGCTTATGTTAGTTTACAATAGAGAACGCGTCTATGTTACTTTTTTAGAGTCATCAAAGTCAACGTCTATAAGCCTCTCTGAAGCCCCATCAGACTCGTGTCGCCTTTGTCGAAGATGAACAGACATGAAAGAAATAAAGAGAAATTAAAAGAAGAAAATTATTTTTAAATTTGACATAGAACTCAGTGAGGTAACACCATGCAATAATCATTGTTCATTGCCATATAAATTGACCACTAAAAAATGTCCAGCAAAGGATTCTAAGGGGACTCAACTCCTTTCATCGTGCACGGCTTTATTTAATGCATTCAAAACGAACAAGCTAACAATTGTGTAACATGCTTGCCAAACGATTTGATTTAAAGCTGCATAGAATTTGCCTGCTTATGCTCATATAAGCTGTATCTCTTTATGTAAACTGCTCGAATAGAAATAAAAGATGCTGTGTCTATTGATCTCAACAATCGTTTTTTTTCATCAAAACATATTAGATTTTAAAAGCATTTAAGGTACAGACTGCTTAAAAGAATTCAAACGAAGTTTAAACACAATCAAACCAGACCATAATCTCAAAATCATTAAATTTTAACTTTGTTGTAAAACAACATCAAAACGCACTCAGATCTTCTTGGTATAATAACAAAAGTTATAGATATTATTAATCTCTATCAAATAGTACCAATAAAGCAGTATGTTTAAAGGAAAAGTTCCGAGAAAAAGAACAAAAACGTTTTTAACGCTTTTTGACTACAAGTCAATATTTTGCAGCAGAGAGTTTAGACAAAAAAAAATTATAAGAATCCCTATCTTCTAGGGACTTATTTAAACATTAAAACATATTGATATCGCTGCTTTTCATCGAGTAACTTCAGAAAATAAAGAAAGTTGAAGTTTTAATCACAACTTCCTCAGGTGAACCCCTTTAAAAAAACGATTCCCCATCCTTTCCGCTAAAGAACACTTTGGCGCCTTTTAAACTTCGATAATATCTTCAAATACAGATATCTTGCCAACAAACAACAGTATCAACAATCAAGCACTACCCATCGTTACTACTTTCCACACTCTCAGTAAGATAGTCGATAGTACATCCTCTAAAGCTGAGAATACGATTAACATCGTCGACCCTGAACAATTTCTGACTCCAGCGCCAACCGAGCCTTCATCTCGTCTTCCTCATCCCTCAAGAAAACGCTTAAGAACAAGCAAATCTCCAGAACCCATCACGAACAAGATGGCAGCAGACAAAGTTACTATACTTAAAAAATCCTCAGTGTTTCCTTACAACGTCCCTGTAACTCGAAACAGAGCTGTCGCACTCTCGGACACAGGAACCATAACTTACGAAAGACGACATGCTTCAAATGCAGGAACGACTCCTCCAATACAAAGCCGACAATGCATAACTCAGATCGGAACTTGTATGGTACTTTTGCCCAAGAAAGGGGACTTGACCAACCTTCGGAATTGGCGTCCCATTTCACTTATCAACACAGATGCCAAGATTTTTACTAGACTAGTTAACGCAAGACTTATGCTACATTTCTCAAAGCGTATCTCTTCTCACCAAATGGGCTTTATGCCTGGGCGTTTTATTGCTGAAAATGGTCAAATTCTATACAATGTTCAAGCCTTTGCTACAAGATCCGGTGCCACATTCTTTCGACATACGTCGATCCTTCCCTTACCGCTCCTTCAATTCAACTCTTAAAACAATTCCTCAATTTACACACCACCATCAACCGCACCAACAAGTCTGTGTTCCCAACCCTCTTCACTCAACAAATATGTGTTAACACATTGGAAGGTCTATGGTCCAGCCATTGGCGTTCCGTTTTTGATTCAACGCCTTTTGCCTTTCCTTATGTGCTCCATTGACTAAGCAATCCGATGAACAAGAACTAATTTTTTTTATTGAACTTACTTTCCTTCCTAGTAATATCCATGCACCTTTTCCTTTCCCTCTCTTCTTGCACAGCATACCCCCCTCAGTCTAAATAAAACCAGAACATAGTTCCCCTACAAAAAAATTGATTTTTTAGCCATTTTGAACATGTTGCTTTTTCGACCTTTAAATGACACCAAAAGTGTCATATAGCTTAATAGATATTGCTCAGTCATATTTTTGGTATTTGGCAGTGTTGATGTAGAAGGCCATTGAATGTCTACTCAGAGACGGAGATCGAGAGAAAGTGTGCATACTCGAACCCAATTCCCTATAAAACAGAAAGTAGCAAGCTGTAGATTATAACTTCTCTTTTGGTTATTATAGAGATCGTTCCTTTCCTTCTCGAGACGTCTAGACCTTTTCTTTTTTGGCACAACAATGCTTAGTAAAACTGGAATCTGACTAATGCAACTGTGGTGGCTTAGATGTGGACTTTTTTGTGCTTAAATTTCTTTTTTTTTTAAATCCTTCTCCTCTGCTCCCTCCTCCTCCTTCTCTTTTTCTCTTTTGTTTGAAAGGTTAACCTACTTGATAAAAGAGTATTAATTATGGATTATCACCCTGAAATTGTCGAACAATTAATGTATGTAAAGAATAACTTATGTTGGATCGTATGACTAACTTTTCCATAGCTTGGTAATTAGTTTATAACCTAGCGTTCTATGGTGCCGCAGCATAACTAACCTTATGTCTTTCTGTAGTGTCCTGGCTGTGGTGCACCCACACCTCCCAACGCTGCCAACATGTGTGTCAACTGTATCCGTAACGAAGTCGATATTACTGAAGGCATTCCCAAGCAAGCTACACTTCACTTTTGTCGTAACTGTGAACGTTACTTGCAACCTCCTGGTATCTGGGTCAACGCTCAACTAGAATCCAGAGAATTATTGACATTGTGTTTAAAGAAGCTCAAGGGCCTTAACAAGGTCCGTCTGGTGGATGCAGGTTTCATCTGGACAGAACCTCACAGTAAGCGTATCAAGGTCAAATTGACGATCCAAAAAGAAGTGTTTGTCAACACAATTTTGCAACAAATCTTTGAAGTTGAATATGTGGTTTCTGGTCAACAGTGTGATGAATGTACTCGTTTAGCTGCACAAAATACATGGAAGGCTGTGGTTCAATTACGTCAAAAGGTGGAGCACAAGCGAACCTTTTTGTACCTTGAACAGTTGATCTTGAAGCATAATGCGCACAGAGATACAACCAACATCAAGGAAACAAAGGATGGTATTGATTTCTACTATGGTGCTCGTAACCATGCTATCAAGATGGTTGAATTCTTGAGTGCTATTGTTCCTATGAAGTACAAGACAAGTGAACAGCTTATTTCAAAAGATATCCATACAAGTGTCAGCAACTATAAATTTACTTACTCTGCTGAAATTGTGCCCATCTGTAAGGATGATCTTGTCTGCATACCCAAAAAATTAGCCAACAACTTTGGTAACATCAACCAACTCTTGATCTGTTCACGTATCAGCAACTCCATTCACTTGTTGGATGTCAATACTTTGGCTGTGGCTGATGTCTCCACAACACAATATTACCGTTATCCTTTCCTTTCCCTTGCAAGTGCCAAGTCTATGATTGAATATTATGTGTTGGATGTCGAGCCTTTAGGTCCTGTCAATGGCAAGCGTGTTCTCTGTGATGTGCATGTTGCTCGTATGTCTGATTTTGGTCGTAATGATGAACAGTTTATCGCCCGTTCTCATTTGGGTGCTATCTTGAATCCCGGTGATACTGTGATGGGTTATGATTTAGCCCGTGCTAACTTCAACAATAATGATTTTGATCATCTCAACCAAGTCAACTTACCTGATGTTGTCCTTGTTCGTAAGTCTTATCCTCAACGTCGCAAGAAAACCAAGCAAAGAAACTGGAAGTTGCAACAATTGGGCAAGGAAGTGGACGAAATGTTACCTCGTAAACAAGAACAAGCCAAGATTGAAAATGATATGGAACTGTTTATGCGTGATATTGAAGAAGATCCTGAATTCAGATCTACCATCAATATCTTCAAGGACACCAATAAGCCTCCTCAACCTGTTGAAGGTAATGAAATGACTGATGCCTCTGAGGAAGAAGAAGACTTCCCTGAAATTTCTTTGGAAGAAATGTTGGACGAAATGGCCATTAATATGGATGGTCCTGATGCTGAACAGGAAGATGAAGATATGATGCAAATGTAAATTTAACTAATCATTTATTTTTTTTTAATACGCCAATTTTTTTTTGTACAATAAAGATTCCATTAGACACTATTCTTTGGTGGTGGGTGTAGCAGTAGGTGTGGGTTCTGGGTCTTTAGGAGAAATGATATCGGTCACTTTACGAGTAACTTGGTCGACGAAGCCACCAACAGCTGCAAAAGGTGTTGCTATTGTGCTGAATAAAATACTGTTTCCACCTGTTGTAGACTTGCCAGCCGAAGTAAAAGGCTCTTTGGTTGGATGGTTAGGGTCGTCACTCATAATAATAAAAAAAACAAAAAGTTAAAGAAAAGAAAAAAAAATAGACATTTTTACGTCATGTTTTATAGTCCCGGACAAGAATTCCTACACAAATGATTTACAAGGATTAGAGTTACACTGGCAAACTTTTTGATATCTTTTTTATTATTATTATTATTATGAAGAAAGCCTTGGCATAACACCTTGGCATCTTGATATATGGAATAAAACCTCTTTCCTATGACCATTCTTTTACTCATATTTTGTATGTATGTACACATTATAGTTTATTTTGACTATAAGCACTTTAAAGGCTTCAAGTAAGGATTGACCAATGATGTATAAAAATAGTGTAAACAAGTTGCCTTTTTTAAGTTACTACACCGACATAAAAATATAAACTTTCTTGTTTGTTTGTTTATTTATATCTTTCTTTTACTCCCAAAATGACTGAAGAACAAACACACCCTATTCATCTTGAAAAAGCAGAGCTTATCATTTCATTTGCTAATAGAAAAAACGGAGCATTTAAGGCAATGATGCATTATTTAAGGGAGATTGAAGACCAAATTCAGGCACGTCAAAAGAAAAACAGACTGTTTTATCAAGTTGTGTATGCTGTTGAAGATACTTATCAACACAAGATATACAGTGCAAGGCAACTTCTTCATCGCATCGCTACAGAATTGCGCCATATCGACTATGATATCGATAAATTAGCCATGGACCGTGAGACGCTTAAACAAGAATTGGAGCAACATGAAATAGAATTGAATAATGTGCGTCAATATGCAGAACAGAGACGCAACAAGAAATCAAAACGAGAGCGCCAATACCATCAGCTCTATCATGTACCCCTTGTGGCAAGCCAGTTTAAGAAAAAGTATGTCCGTGCTCGTGACAAGAATTTAGATGCAGAAGAAAAAGTCTCGGAAATACGCTCTATTGTCGATAGCTGTCAAAAAGCCATAGCAGAGCTATCCAAGTCTATCACGGATTGTCAAAAAAGAAGACAAGAGCTTACGCTTGAACAACAAGATACTCATGCAGAGATCAAGCAAATCGATGATTTACTGTTTGATCTGGATGAAGGCCGTAAATTCTGGTCAGGCTTTGATCAGCATCAATTGGTGACTGCGTCTAAAGCAACGACACAGTTCGTTGAAGCCATTCAACAACATGCTAAAAACTATAACACATTTCATAGAATCATGGACCCAAATCAACATTTTGTCAAGGTCTTTAAACTGGCTCTTTATGAATATGGTGAAGCAGAGCGTCATGCTGAATCAAGATGGGGTCAATTAGAGGTTGATTTTGAATGTGCTAAATGTCGCACAAGTCAAAAGGGATGGCCAAAGCCAGACAAAGTACGCTCAATGGATTTGTTGTGCAATAGTTGCTATCAAGAACACCATTCAAGTATGGTTTGGGAAAAGAGAATGAGTGGTGTTAAAGACAGAAGCCAACAACTCTTGTCTCTCCCAGGTGGCTCCATGCTCTCCTTCTCTTCTTCTTCTTCTACGATCGCTAGTACAGATACAAACGAAACAAAGAGTAAACCAGGCTTTAAAAAAGTATTCAAGATGTTAAAGACCACTAAACGCAACAGTAGCCAAACCACACTTGAATCTAACATGATGATGGCTTAGAAAAAAATACCCATTCACTTTCTTTCTCTTTTTTCTATTAAAAAAATGTATTTACAATATTCTATATATTTCTTTTAAAGATCTCCTAAACTATCCCTGACAGCCTTGTAGTATTCAGGGGAAAGTGTGTTAGCTAATTCTTGCTTTGTTAGCCAGGCAAAATCAACAACATCTTTACTAGGCTTCACTTGACCAGCAAAGACGCGAGCCTTCATGAAAAAAGTCTTGCTGCCTTCTGCATTCTTGGTTGAAGCTTGTTTAAAGACACCAATAGGTTGACGTCCAACAAACCAGGTATCCATATCCACGCCGCACTCTTGCTTCAATGTACGCTCTGCTGCCTAACAAACAGTTAATTCCTATCTCTTACTTACGCATGCAATTTACCTCATGTAAATATTCAGCATTATCAACAGGACCTTGAGGGAATTGCCAGGGGTTCACTTGGTCATTCTTTTTGACGATCAAGTACAATGTCTTTTGAAGTGATCTTTCCAGGCTCTTTGTATCATTCTTTCTATCAGCTTCTGTTTCTCGAGGTTGCTGCTCAATGCGAGTAGTAGCAACAAGACTGGCATTTTCTTTTTCCCAAGTGGCTTGTGATTCCTTGACAGCATCAGTCAAACTTTCAGTTGTGTTGGCCATAACTTCTTGACGAGCCTTCTCTTCATCTTTCCAACGACGCTCAGCAACTGATCCCTTCTTAAAGTAAAATTCAGTAGGTGTGGCTGCTGATTCTTCACGTTCAAGCTTTTCACGGTAATCGAAATAAGCTTTTTCGAAAGGAGTGGCATCGCGAGTGATTTGAGGTGCACGCGAGAGGATGACAGAGGCTTGAATGCGTGCATTTTTAATGACCAAAGGAGACACCGTGGCCAATCCTCTTTGTTGAATAGTGCGTCGAAGCATAGTGTATAAAGAAGAAAAGAAAGATTTTTTTTAGAGAACAACCGGGGGGTTGCAAATCAAATTTTATTCGTTTTGATTGGTTTACAAGAAAAGCAAGAGAAAGACCAAAAAGAAGCAGTAGCAAGCAGGAACAAGCTTTGTTGAATGAGAATAGAGTTGTTGTTTGCTCAAGGCATTGAATTGTGGTCCAACCACTCTATAAGCAGAAGAAGGGCTTAGCTTTAAGCAAGCTTCTTTTTGATTGTTTGCAAGTTCTTGATTGATGACTTCTAGTAATTGACCTTTCTTTTGACTGTAATCGTCATAGGATACATCCCACACGCCTACACCACGACCTCCTTTACAGATAGCAAAATTAACTTTCATGGCAATACTGTCAGGATCATCATAGGTGATCAAATGATGAGTGACTGGATTATAAAGCCAGGGAGTTTGAGATTCCATATCCCAATTCTTGATCCATTGGCCACCTGGTGTCTTTGAGTCCAGCAAAACACCAGAACTCAACAGAGAGCGCCATTTCCACATCCCTGAATAACCACGTTTAGAGTTAGGACAAGGCGAAGAAGACATTTCATCATCTGTATCGCCTTGAGGTCGAGAAGCATGAGCAGTAACCAATAGTCGCTTAAGATGAACCACGTCTTCTTTGGGTTTAGAGACATACCCATAGAACGGTAAGCCCATAATGATCTTTTCTGGAGGCATATGAGCCGTGGCCCATGCTTCCCAAGCCTGAGCGAAACTTTGTCCACTCGCACCTGCTTGCATGGATGTTTGGAGAGGCGCGTTAGGTCCAATCACTGATTTGCCGACATAAGTATCATACATCATGATAAATATCCAATCGACTGCTTGAGCAAAATGGCTTACGTCTGTGATGGGTGCATTGTTCTTGAAGAAAGGCGCTGTACCTACAGCCATAGTAAGAAGCTTATGGCTTCTGTCTTCTGCTGTATTTGCTTTGCGATTCTTATAATAGATACTATCTTCAGCTGCAACCTTAATCGTACTAAACGCGTTATCGAGTGCTTCACGCAATTGCTTTAGTACGAGTAGGTAATTATCTGTATCATTTGCATAATCAAGTGTATTGCATTCAAGCGCACTTTTTCCTGGATATTCCCTTTTGAAAATAAAGCGTAAATGACATGGTATGATTGCAAGTAACTTACCAATCGATATCAATACCTAACAAAAAAAAAAGAGGAGAAAATAAATACATGGCTCTATCTATTCAAATACTTGCCATCCAAACCGAATTCCAATACCCACTCTACTGCTTTTTCAACAAATTGAGTTCTTGTTTCTTGTGTTGCGGCCATTTTGCTCATGGCTCTACTCCCATACCAACCACCAATGGATAATAACACTTTGACATTGTTTTGATGAGCAATACCTACTGCTTTGGTTAATTGAGTTGGATTTGTAAGAACAGGAACAACATCTTCATCCACAGTGGCAAATCCATAATTTAGGTGAGTGATTTGAGACCATGGAATGTGTTCGATAGGCAGCAGTTTTGATTCCCAGTACCCCCAATAGCCTACAACAACCTTTTCTTCTTTGGTAGCACTACAATATTTGATCCATACAAAGAGAAGGGCAGTGGTAGAGATATTAAATAATGAACCAAATTTCATTTTATTATCAAGGTTTATAAAAATGAAGAAAGAAAAGAAAAGGAATATTATGTTTGCTGTTGTCTCCAAATAGTTTACAGTTTGAATAAAGTTTAGTAGCATTTTTATCAAAGCCTACCATCAATGGCTTTCATGAAAAGAGGTGTACAAAACCTCATATTGTTTACTATAATCGATATCAGTATACACGTATTCTTTTTTTTTTTCTGTTTTGTTCTGTTACCTCTGTAATCAGACTGAGTACAAGAACATTTTGCATTAACATAAACTTCAAAGTCGGTTGGACAAATAGCTGCTGATTTGTATTCATAACCTAATATATGGTTATAAGCAAGTTCAGACCGTTCTAAAAGTAAAGCAGCGGCGACAGTTTGTGACATAGAATCACCCCATCTAAAAGATGAGTATAAATAACGATAGACAACATACTCACTTTTGATAAAAGAAGCCGCCAGACATATCCAATGCATCAAAATACTTTGTATATTCTTTTGATCTCAAGAAATCAAGGGAAGCAATCATGAAATTGTTGTAGACCATACAGTTTGAAAAATGACCATTGTATTCACCAAGTGGGTTTGAAGGATTTGGAGATTGGTAACGACTTTGGTCATTCAAAAGAGCTTTGTAGATGCTTTTGTTTACAGGCTTCAGAATGCCTTTGTTTTCCTTGATAAACTCAAATACGCTTTCTTGAAAACCAACTACATTCTTATGGTGTTCTGTCATGGTCACAGCAAAAGCTAAATAACAATAAATACATATACAAACAAAATACACTTACAAAACTTTTTCTTTTCCTTCTTCATTTGCTCAAATGGATCTTGCAATATATCGCATGTGTACCTTGCACCCGGCTGAACTTTCCAATAAAACTCTAGGTTCTTTAGCAACGAATGGTGTGCCAAAAACCCTGTGTTGTATCTTTAAAGAACGCATGAGAACCAAAATTACAAGTCTGCATTGTTACCTTGTCATTCTTCGATAGCTCATACTTTGCGAATTTTCATTATCTTCTTCTCTAACAAGATCCCTCAAGTTCTTCTCAGCCAATTTGATGTCAATCCAATAAGGTTCTTGCCACTCAATAGCAGGTGCTTGTCCAAAAAACACAGGTGCCGTTGTTGAACTGGTGATCCATTCACGAAATTTACGTGACATGACTCTTTCTGAAATAATTACCCAAGGATAACCATGGCGATGGTTCAGACGTCGTTCAAGATCAAGCATGGTTGCTCTTAAGGCATAAATGTCGTCTTCCCGCACGACAGATACAAAGGCAGCTTTCGCATTTACTGAACCATTAGATGTCACCTCACTCCAATCAAGGTACGTATCAGGCAAAATGTAATCAAAAGAAGGACTGTTCTGTAACTTTTCTTGATGAGGAGCATAGCCCATATGGTCATTATACTTTATCTTTTGATCTGAGCCCATAAACGCATACAGACCAGCACTCAACAGGATCAGACTGACAAAAGAACACAGCTTATTTTTTGAGATCCAAAATGAGATTCTACTCCAATACGTATGGTAAATAGTTCTTGGCCACCATCTTTTTTGATCTGGCTGTATCGTGATACGATGGCCTGAGGTTTCTAACAAGTTTTCCATTGAAGACTCAATAAGAAAAAAGACAGACGATAGATCAAAGAATGTAGTATTTAAATGCATTTAATATGTACTAAAAGGGGTATATCGTATGTGACGCGCCATAAAAGACGGGGGGGGGAAGACATTTTTTTTCTAGTGTGTTTTGGTTTATATTTCAACAATGTATTCACAACATAAGCGAAAGTCTTTATTAGCTACTCCAGACGAACTAGAAGAGAAAGAACCAGACTATGATATCCCAACAGCTAGCCATAAACATATCAAGGCTTTTCTTGTTGATCTAGGAATAGAAATAACAGATGATGATCTTCGTCGACCTAATCGATCTCGTATTCGACAATTATTTTCACTTTTGATTGAGCACTTTTTGACATGGAGAGCCGAGAAAATAAACAAGCAGAAGAGAGATATAGTGACTACAAACAACCTTTCTGTAAATATATACACATATATCGATAGATGTGTTGCTCATTCAAAACAAAGGAACTCGACCAAGATATAGCAGAAGTTGCTATTGTTTTTCATGAGGTAAAAGCCTTATTAGAGGAATTACGGTGCACAGATATAGGCATAGTTGATTTTACAGATCCTTCGCCCGAAAGAATTCAAAAGTTATTAACAGCCATCATGAATTTCGGTGTATTTAATAAAGAAAGAGCCGCACCCAAGTCAGCGCCATTAGCCATCAAGGCTGTATGTGTCTTTTGTTTTGTTTTTTTTAGTGGTTTTATTTGACCGAATCAAGTATTAAATGGTATCTATAGGATCAAATAGGCAAAGAAGTCATTCATCTTGCCAAAGTAGAGCAAGAATTGATAGAAAAGATAAAAGAAACCAAGAAAAGAAAAGCAATTGAACAAGGAGAATGCAGCAAACTACAGATAGAGAATAAAGCACTTGAACAAGAACTTATCAACCTACGCCGAGAATGTGAAATTCATATACAAGAACTCGATAACACTAAAGCAGAAAGAGTCGCTTTCAAAGACAAACTGGTAAGGGAACCGCGATACAAGGAAAGTGTTCATTCTCTAGAATAGCAAGATTTACAAATGGAAGTATTGCAAGCCATTGATGTCCGCAAACGACTTCAGGAAGAAGAAGAATGGGACATTGAATCGATGCAAGATCATATTCAAAAATTAGAAGACACTACATCAAAACTGGCTTCTGAAGTCAAATCAGATAAAGAAGCATATCCAAAATCAGAAGATCAGTTGACACAACTAAAAGTGCTTGACAATGTAAGGCATATTGAGTTAGTATTAGACTGATTTTTACATCTAGCTTATTGCCCGAGCAAGTCAGACATTGAATAGATGGTCTACTCGAAAGAACGACTTGAAACGACAAAAAAAGACAAGGGATGCTGTCCAAAAAGAAATTGATGCTTATGCATCTCAGGATCATGGTTTAGTACAAGAGCTCAATGTAAGTTTTGAACAGACAATATATAATAACATGAAGGATAGGCTTCAAAACGATTTGCAGCAGCAGAAGAGCTTAAAATAGAAAGATTAAATGAAGACCAAGCAAAGAAGCGAGAATCCATGAAACTGTTTTGGGAAACACGTCAAAAAGAAGATGAGAGACTTAGACAAGATGAGATCAATGCACGAGAACATTATTTAGTACATGAAAAGAAACGAGATGAATTGACACAAAAGGTAACAGAGAATAGCTGTGTTTTGCAAATCACTTAACCCCCTATAAGATATCCCAGACTGAATTTGAAGAGAAATCTTATGAAGAAAAAGTAACTACTTATTTACGTCAAATATACTATAAAGCCAAAGAAAAATCAGTTTAGAGACAAAAGAACAATATATTTATTTTCTTTTTTTTTTTTTTTTGTAAAGTACGTTGTTTAGTATTCTTCAACATCTTCAATTTCAGAATCACCTAAAGAGTCAGAACCAACTTCTTCGTAATCCTTTTCAAGGGCAGCCAAATCTTCACGAGCTTCGGAGAATTCACCTTCTTCCATACCTTCACCGACATACCAGTGAACGAAAGCACGCTTGGCATACATCAAATCGAACTTGTGGTCAAGACGAGCCCAGGCTTCAGCAATGGCAGTTGTGTTACTCAACATACAAAGAGCACGTTGGACATTAGCCAAGTCACCACCAGGGACAACAGCAGGGGCACGGTTGTTAATACCGACCTTGAAACCAGTAGGACACCAGTCAACGAATTGAATGGTACGCTTGGTCTTGATGGAACCAATGGCAGCGTTGGTGTCCTTGGGGACAACATCACCACGGTACAACAAACAACAAGACATGTATTTACCGTGACGAGGATCACACTTGACCATTTGGTTGTTGGGTTCGAAACAAGCGTTGGTGATTTCTTGAACAGACAATTGTTCGTGGTAAGCCTTAGCAGCAGAGATGATGGGGGCGTAGGTGACGAGAGGGAAGTGAATACGAGGGTAAGGGACCAAGTTAGTTTGGAATTCGTTCAAGTCAACGTTAAGAGAACCATCGAAACGCAAAGAGGCAGTGATGGAAGAAACAACTTGAGCAATCAAGCGGTTAAGGTTGGCGTAAGAAGGACGTTCAATGTCCAGGTTGCGACGACAGATATCATAGATGGCTTCGTTATCAACCATGAAGGAGACATCAGAGTGTTCCAAAGTAGTGTGAGTGGTCAAGATAGAGTTGTAAGGTTCAACAACAGAGGTAGCAACTTGAGGAGCAGGGTAGACAGAGAATTCCAACTTGGACTTCTTACCGTAATCAACAGAGAGACGTTCCATCAAAAGAGCACCGAAACCGGAACCGGTACCACCACCGAAGGAGTGGAAGACCAAGAAACCTTGAAGACCGGTACAGTTATCGGCGAGCTTACGGATACGGTCAAGGACAGAGTCGACGAGCTCCTTACCAACAGTGTAGTGACCACGAGCGTAGTTGTTAGCAGCATCTTCCTTACCAGTGATCAATTGTTCTAAAAAGAGAGAATGTAAGAAAACATGTTTATCAATTTAAAAAAAAAAAGACTTACCAGGATGGAAGAGTTGTCTGTAAGCACCAGTACGGACTTCATCAACAACAGTGGGTTCCAAATCGACCATGACAGTACGAGGAACATGCTTACCAGAGCTGGTTTCACTGAAGAAAGTGTCAAAGGAGTTATCACCAGTTTGGTTTTCTTGGGGAATGTGACCATCAGGTTGAATACCGTGTTCAAGACAGTAAAGTTCCCAACAGGCGTTACCAATTTGGACACCAGCTTGACCAACGTGAACGGAAATAACTTCTCTCATTTTAGATTATTCTTGTATAGGGTGTGTTTAAAGTTGTGTTATTCAAAAGTTAAGGGAGAATAAACAACCAAAAGAAAAAGATAAAGAAAAAGAAGACTGTGAAAAGAAAGGAGAATTATTTATATACAAATTTTTATAAGCTCCTATTTGAACCAATCAGGTTAAGATAGAAGTAAGAGCACGTTTTTTTTTTATTTATTTGTTTATGATGCTGTGTATTAATTAAGGAGAACACAGTTCAATGGTTACTCCGTTCCTAAACATATGTAGTTGATAGTCATCTTGAAAGAAAGAAAGAAGAGCATCATTGTAAGTACATTTAGTTCAAGTGAAAGGACAATTGCTCTAAAATGTACATAAAGCACAAGTAAAAGAAAAAAAGTAACATGGTCACCCTTTCTTTTTCTTTTGTTTTTTCGCGTGAACAAAACATTTGTTTATATTCAATAAAATCAGATTTGATTGCATTTGACTATAGACAAAAAAGTGGCTGCCACGTCGGAGAGAAGCTGATTCTATGCTACCAGAAAATCAAAAAGATATATTCACATAAATATTCTTCTTGCTGACTCTACACGTTTGCTATTACTGTCTTTAACTATTCACATTTATTGATTCATAAACAATTTCTAATCTTGTCATATCATACAAAGTAATATAATACATAATAATAAAATCTCTATCTAAAAAAAGAAAAAAAAAAAAAAAAAGAAAAAATCACACCAGCTTGCAAAATAAAACTCGGTTTATTCGTTTATGATGGATGCAAGGTACTGATCTTCTTTAGCAAGTGAGTCTAATTCTGCCTTCAAGGCCAGAGCAGGTCCATCTAGTTGATGCAATCCAATAACAGAGGCTTGCTTATCTTCTGTGTAATCTCTGCATTGAATCCAATGATGTTGAGGGGAATTGACTTCCATATAAAATGCAATTTGATGTGTATGTGCTACGTGTATTTCTAAACTGGCCCAGCCAGGTCTTGTCTGCAAAGGCTTAAGTGTCATTTTTTGAATAGCTTCTTGTGGGAAATCCATTTTGAAGCGAGAGAGTCCATCACGAATACACCAGCTAAACGTCTTTTTTTCCTTGTTGTATTGACATAATAAATCGCTGGGTTCAAATGCCATTCGTTTCCATGTGCCGATTTGAAGTGCTTCTGCGGAGATTTTGTGGTATTGGCTTAAAGGGGTCATATCATAGATGGGTACGTTGTTTGTATTGAACATAGAAGGTGTTGTAGGTGTAATCATAAGTGAAGGATCTTCGTCTAATCAATATGAGTATTTTGATCAGTCTATGATTTTCTCTACTTACAAAATGGCAAATCAGACCATGCTAATTGCTGTGGTTGATTTTGTCCGAAAAGAGGATGAGGCGTTGTTTGATATAAAAAGGGATTGACAGCATTTTGAGATTGTTCATGGATTGAGATGTTAGCAAACTGGTGTTGTTGGCTAGGCGATATAGATGCTGTTGTATCAATGGTTGATGCGGATGCTGTTGTGGTTGTATTGAGCAAACTAGTGAAGTTTTCTGTCTTGTTAAGGGTAGATAATTCAACAGAATTTCCTCGATCAAAGAGTCTTGGTCTTTCAATAGGATAGGGTCCAATCGTGTGTGCTCTTGCGCGTTGTTGGTGAATTTGTTTCTTGGACCACATAAAAGAGTACGGGTCAGAACGCATTGTATCAGAGGGACTGATGGAACCATTCTCGGTGGGGGAATGAAGTCCTGCCATTGCTGTTGCAGCTGCAGCTGCAGCATTGATTGGTGGAGGTGGAGGTGGAGGTGGCATTGATTTAAGTGAGATAGGTGGAGGAGGGACAGAGGAAGATGAACCTGAATAAGGGTGGAACCCATGGCTCTTGTAGCGTTGCTGTTGTTGTTGCTGTTGTTGTAACTGTTGTTGCTGATTAAAATAGTAGTAGTAATAGTAGTAGTATAAATCTGGGTTACTCTTGATAGGGTCCTCTATGACTTGCTGTTCGAGCCCATTGGCTTGTTGTTGTTGATAAACAGCTGCTTGACAAGCAGCAGTGGCAGCAGTGGAAGCGTAATATTGCATACGTAAGGTTTCATCGTGTAGCATGGATGATCTTTTAGCGACATTCTTCACTTTGGCTCTTCGATTTTGAAACCAAATTTGAATTGAGCGTTCAGACATGCCTAATTCACGCGACAATTGTTCTCGGACACGATTGTTTGGACTTGAATTCATACTGAATGTCTTTTCTAGAACAGCAAGTTGTGCAGGTGTAGCTCTTGTTCGTTTACGGGGCAAATGAGATGAAGTTTCATGAGATTCTTTTTCTGAATTGGACATATAAGGTTGTTTGTCTGATTTAATACTGTTGTTATTTGTCATGATCGAATTCATAATTCTATATTCTATAATGATAATAATAATAATAATAATATATAAATAAAAAATAAAAAAAATAAAAAAAGTAAAAAGAAAAAGAAAAAAGAACGGTTTACTTTATATTTTAGTGTATGTGTGTGCCTCATTGTTAATTGACAGGTTACCGAGTTTGTCGCCCGTGATAATGATAGGCACGTTATATAATAAGTGAACACGCACGTACAATTTATTAAATGCTGCTATTGTTCCAGTTTGTTTATTCGCATTAGCTAATAAAATAAAATCGGGTATTGAATGTGTTCTGGATGTGATTGACAAGTTTAAAGATGAGCCCTTAATTCATGTTACACGTATTGCTGAATGGTACACGTGCTAAACTTATATATACAAGTATCGTTTTTGAATTTTATTGTTGCTAGCAGAATCAGAAATGGCCTGACATTGTCTCGACCTCTCATATGAACCACGTCAATTTTGAACTTTTTAGGTTTTTTTTTTTAATAAAATCTAATAAATTTTATTATTTTAATCAAACACAAAATATATATAAAAACGTGATTCAGTTAAATTATATTAAATTCATTACAATGTCACAAAAGAAACAAGCAGAAAAAAAAAAAAAGCTAATGTGGGTATATTATCAGGCTTGGTAATCAGGTGGAGGGATCGACGGAATACGATCTAGAAGAGGTATGGCTGGTGCTGACTCAGTTGAGAGGTACAAGGCTTCAGAAGCCAATTCCATTTCTCTACAAAAGGCATAATAGCATGAGCACAAATAAGGGTGAGGTTGACTAGGTTTGTCCATCGTGGTAGTGGTTACTTTGATCTTGGATGACTTTTTGTCTGTCTTCAAAGAAGGCTTAACTCCTAATTCAAAATAAGAAGGCAACTTTCCATAATCTTCTTTCAAACGACAATCAAACACGGTAATGGGCGTGTCAAGCATGATTGTTTCTTTGCTCTTATCATTATCTTTCTCTGTCTTTGTCTTATGTAACCGTAACAACATGTCAGACCAACTACCATTACTATTGTTGTTTGTTGGTTGTGTACCGGAAGTAAAAACGGCATTGGTGGTTTGTAGAGCCAGATTATTACGTCGAGGAGAAGGAGGAGGGGAGAGTGAACCGGCAAGTCGGACATTAGGAAAATGAGCGGCAGGTGGAGGAGTTAGAGTACCCATCCTCACTGGCTCGGGCACCTGTGTCGATCCTATCGATTCAACGCTGTTGGCACTACCATTTCGACTGAGAAATTGTCGATTGCCTTCATTATCCAAATAAGACAAGGTCAAGTTGATTTCTAATCGATGACGGAATTGGATCTCCTTGATGTAAGTGGTATGATGAATATTTTGCTCGCATGTGGGCGCAAAGAAAGCCAATCGATGTGCAAAATCGTGAACCAGATCAATTCCATTTTGATTTTTATCAAAGATAGGTGCTAGTTGTTCAGTTGTCACGTCTACTTCGCCAAATTCAGCCAGGCGCACAGATCCAGCAAACGGCATGGGAAAGGTGACTTGATCATTACGCCAAGCTCTGAATTCGGGTACACAATATCTTCGTGTCTCGGTCACACTGACTTCCATGTGTTCAAGGCGAGTATGTTTGAGTTGAGGTTCAATGATTAACCGGATATAAAACAGTTCACCTGAGGAAAATGCAGCTGCTTCAATCAAAACCTCAATGTCGCCATAAACAGTATGTTTCTCAAATGTACGTGATAAATTAGCCAAAGAATTATTGGTCAAGAGTGAATTAGACATATATGTACGCAATATCATGACTGGCTTAGTAACACGCCAGCTCGAGAGCATCATGATTCCAGGTCTTTGCACTTCTGCTTCTACTGTATGACGAACCCTACCAAATGTGTCCTCAATGGTAGCTACTGTTGACTGCCTTCTTTTGAGTATTTATATATCACCTACATTGATACTTACATTAGGGATAACGAATGCAAACGAAAATCGATGTGTTCCAGCTGGTAAAATTAAAAGAGAATCTTTGTTTGCTCCAGGGGTTAAAATCTCTACTGTTTGTTCGCCCAAGGATTTCTCGGCAGTTAATTTAGTACCACGTGTGCCAATGCCTATTTTTTTTTTTTTTTCAACATCTGAATAAAATTCGATAAAGGGATCCCCCTTTTTTTTCTCTCTCTCTCTCTCTCTCTCTTTCTTATTTACCTTCTGGCCAATAGGTAACTATTTGACTTTTAAGCGTGACAGATACATTTGATATTTTAGTTGACTTTGAGAGTGATAAGACGACATTGCCTGCAAATAAAGTTGAAGCATCTTCTGTCGGCAAACCCCTTAGAATGATCGGTTTAAAAGGATCAAATGCCAAATGCCCATGAGAAAGCAATCCTAGTTGCATACTCTATAGAGAAAAATAAAGAAAAAAAGACGAAAAAAAAAGTTTGAAAAAATAGTCATATACAACAAATGAAATGACTTCGGTGTAATAACAAAACCAATGAGAAATTTTTGATAAAGTTCCAGATGAACAAGTTACACGAATAACGAAATTTTATTGAATTCTGTTTCTATATTGACCAGCATAAAAAAAATTATCAAATATAGACAAATTATTGAGGGAAATAACTTTGTAAGCGCATGACGTTGTAAGTTAAACTCTATCTTATACAGAAAAAAAAGCATGTTGCATGATCTTTGCATAGAAATGTGCCTGTTACTATGTGTGTGTTACCACGCTTACTCCGCCAGATTAGATCAATGTAAAAATAAATTTTATTGTAGTAAATTTACAAAGAAGAAGCTTTTGTTATATACGAGACATTCTTTATATACTACACAGATACCACTAAGCTTGTTGATATCCCACCGGAAATATATCCTTACTCAATTCATCTCGATCATTATTGAAATATCTATCTTCATGCTGAAATAAAAAGTTGTATATTGTGTTGCCAAGACGAGGAGATGAGATTGGCTTTCTTTCCAGGTAGACAATGGGTCTGAAATCAGGTGAAGATTGATGATATTTAGTCTTATTTTCTAGTTCTTGTTCATTATCTTGTAAGTGCTTGTGTTTATGAACGAGTCTTTTGAAATCACTTCCTTCAATATCTCCAAACTGCAGTGGTTCGGATGAATGGTTATTCTTTTGCCATAATTCTTGAAATAAACCAGATATTGAGCATTCAGATATATTTGCTAAGCGATCTAGAGTGTTGCTAGTGGATGGCATATTTTTATTTTTGTTACAATTAAACAAGAGAAAAGAAGAGTAAGGAAAATGATGGCTGCATTTTTAAATATATGTTATAATTTTGAAACTCAGTACTACGTGAGCTTAGCATTGATCATGATTAATATAGCATCTTTTCCCTTCATGCAAGCCTCAAAAGCGTATGTGCACAAGGAGATAGAAGGAGAAGCATCACTTGGTCGACATTAAAGCCACACTAAATATAAAAAGAAAATGCATCATGGCTTTTAGTTTAAACGAAAAAACAGGTCAGCTATTGGTTCACCATAAAAAAAAGAACATGCTTATTACAAATAATTTATCGAAAAATAACATCATGACTTGTCCTATTAAACAAATAATCATATGTGTCACTATAGTTTACGCCGAGACTGATGTATTGTTTATTTGTTGACCAAAGTTTCTCCAGCACTTTAATGAAAGATGTCCTATGATCTGTTTGTTTGGTACTCAAACTGCATTACTTGCAATTTGTTTGACGTTTATTGGTATCACAAAAAAAAAAGAAAAGAAACGATTACGCTTATTTTCACAAGCGAAAACCACATGCCATACATGGCTATGACAAGAATGGGTTGTTATTGGAATGAACCTGAGATTTATTCTGGTTATCAATACCCTTTTAAAAAAAAATTTCCATTCCGAGAAGAAAAAGCGAAAGAAGGTAAAAAATAAATGGAAATAAACCGTTCTTTATTACCTATATTTTCGTCTCTGTCATAATATATTTGTTAAATCGAATGATTTTCGGCTCTGAAAGTAAACAATTAAATGATCTGTTCGCCCAACTGATATATATATATATATATATTATTCAAGTATTTCCTAGTTCAAAGCAGTATAAAGAGGTATCTTAGATGCATAGAAGCACAAATATCAAGAGCCTCAAACTGTTAACATATCTTCTGTTCTTCATTAAAGCCATGTATACGAAAACTGTACTGGTTGCTATTGGTCTTCCATGATATACATACCTTTTCTTTTTGAGACACTTGATAGCTTCAAGGTAACTGTTTCTCTAATCTATCCCTACATACAGAATGAGTAGAATGTTGTCCATAAATATCTAAAAAAAACAGTTCTATTGTAGATGTAAAAGAAAATCTTCAAGTTTCAAGACTGGATAAATGCACTCAAAATGAAGTTTCAGCTGATCTTGGAACAAGCAGTAAATTTTTTCAAGCAAACGAACAAGACCACATTCGCATTTTCAATCTATTGTACTAAGAAAGTGATATATTTTTCTGGTCTGTATTTCGATAATAGCAAGAAAATGATTTGTGGGCTTGAAAAAATGACCATTTGCTTCCAGTTCTATATAGTAAAGCTGTGAAGAATGGATACGTTCTTTATTTTGGTTCAACTGTCAGACGAAAAAAGAAACAAAACATGTTTTTAGTCACATCTTTTATAGCTTTTGTTCCCTTTATCAATTTGAACTGATAATTCTTATCTTTTGTGCCTGATATGCTCCAATAATTTTTTTTTTTACATTCACCAAAAAAAAAAAAGTGTGCACGTAGATTTTTGGTGGTTGTCTTAGATCAAGATTATCATGTTGAGTCTCAAAAAAGGGAAAGCAGATATCTCGCACTATTTTTTTTCTTATGTGCACATAGAAAAGAAAAAAATTCTTTTTGTTTGAATGCTGCTAAATCAGTATTTTGAAACACGTTTGGTTTGTAGTCTGTAAAGAAGGCCCATGATACATCTTCACTTTGCAAAAGAGTCATGCCTGCTTGAAGTGACTGGATATTAAATTTTATTACTCACAAGAATGAGCTCTGGGGGGTCAAGAGATAAGGAAATGCAGGATCGACTATACTAGCGGGGAAACATTGCTATTTGACTTAATAAGGAATTCTGACTCATCGTTCATCATAAGAAAAAAAGCTTGAATTAGAGTCCGACATGACTATTGTTGATAGCAGTTTGCTCAAAAACTATTTATTATGTTGTTCTGAATGCATCAAAATATGTTTGAAAAGTAGACATAGACTGTTTTTATTGATGTATTCATTAGGAAACTGTTTACTGGGTCTACTTTGCCTGTATCAGTATAGATTATGGATAAATCATGACCTTTAGTTTATCAAGAACTTAAAGTTCACAGGAATCGGCATTCTAATTAGTGATTTCTTTTTATATAATGGGTTTGACATTTTGATTTTGTTCTTTTTCTCTTATCTCTTTATTATAATAATAAATCATACAACAATGGCTGCTGACAAAGGAAAGGTTCTTCTTGCTTACTCTGGTGGTTTGGATACATCTGTCATTTTAGCTTGGTTGATCGAACAAGGTTATGAAACCTTAGCTTACATTGCTGATGTTGGTCAAGAAGAAGACTTTGAAGCCATCAAAGCCAAGGCTTTGAAGGTTGGTGCTGCCAAGGTCTTTGTTGAGGTAAATAATACATAAATTGCAAATGTAGAAGGTGTGCTTATATCTTCATATAGGATCTTAAGGAAGAATTCGTCAAGGAACAAATCTTCCCCGCTATTCAAGCTAATGCTATCTATGAAAGCGTCTATCTCTTGGGTACCTCTTTGGCTCGTCCTGTCATTGCCCGTAGACAAATCGAAATCGCTGCTCGTGAAGGTTGTCAATACGTCTCTCACGGTTGTACCGGTAAGGGTAATGACCAAGTTCGTTTCGAACTTGCTTATTATGCTTTGAAGTCTGACATTCAAGTCATTGCTCCTTGGAGATTGCCTGGTAAGTTAATTAAAAAAAAAAAGTGAATTGAAGAGCCCAAAGTTGATTAACACAACCTAATAGTCTTCTTTGAACGTTTCGCTGGTCGTAGTGCTCTTTTGGACTATGCTGCTGAAAAGAACATCCATGTTGCTCAAACCAAGGCCAAGCCTTGGTCTACTGACGAAAACTTGTTCCACATCTCATACGAAGCTGGTATTCTCGAAGACCCTAATGTCACCCCTCCTAAGGACATGTGGAAGCTCACTGTTGATCCTGAAGATGCTCCCAACACACCTGAACGTATTACCATCACTTTCGAACAAGGTATTCCTGTCAAGGTCGTCAACCACAACGATGGCCAAGAAGAAACTGACCCTGTCAAGCTCTTCACTTACCTCAACACTGTTGCTCGTCGTAACGGTATTGGTCGTATTGATATTGTTGAATCTCGTTTCATTGGTGTCAAGTCTCGCGGTTGTTACGAAACCCCCGGTGGTACCATCTTGCGTACTGCTCACAAAGATCTTGAAGGTTTGACTTTGGACGGTCAATTGCGTGCTCACCGTGATCAATATCTTACTATTCCCTACGGAAGAGCTCTTTACAACGGTCAATACTTCTCTCCTGAATGTGAATTCTTATCCAAGTCCATTGCTTTCACCCAACGTAACGTCACTGGTGATGTCAAGTTGAAACTCTATAAGGGTAACACTGTTGTTGAAGGTCGTGTTGCTCGTGGTGATGGTGCTAAGCTTTACGATATGCAAGAATCCTCTATGGACGAACAAGGTGGTTACAACCCTCAAGATGCTGATGGTTTCATCAAAATTCATTCTATTCGTCTCAAGAAGTGGACCCCCGAAAACTAGATTTTATTTATTTCTCAATGTACATCCTTTAAAGAATAACTTTTTTTGTTTATGCATATTACCCTCAATTTTTCTACATTTGTTACATATAGCCAAAAATAAAAGCAAAACCCTTGATTAAAAAAATACACAATGCAACTGATAAAAAAAAAACACCGTAGGAAAGGAGATTGAAAAAAGAAGAGGATACATTTCGTCTTAACTTTTTTTTATCTGATAACTCTCTTCAATTAAAAGAAGCTAAGCTTTCTTACATTGTTTAAGATCAGATAAGGGAAAGACATTTTCTACTTTCTTTTTTTCGTTCAAAGAAAAGGACTGTTTAAATCGTTATGGCTAAATAAAGATTAGAGACATATTGCTCCAATACGATTATCCGGAATAAGCGGAGTTGTGAGATGACGCACCTGAAAAGTCTTGTTTCTAATCAAAGAAAACGTTAAAAAACAAGACAAAAAACATTATCCAAGAGCATGGGACGATATACAATCATATCATAGAGCCAAGTCTCGATTTCCTGCTGCTACAAGCAGTAAATTAAAGAAAGAATTAAAGATTTTTTTAAAAAGGACTTACAAAAAAGATTGTATAAGCCATTTGGCCCTGGATGGTTCTTTCAACACACCCCCGCTTTTTTCGGCAAGATTTGCTAAAATATAATATTTTTTTTAAAACTCCCACTTCTGTCCCTCTTCTTCCCTTTATTTACCTTTTTTTCATAATGTTCTTGTCTCGCACTTCTTCTGCTGCACTCAAGGCTAGTGCTTGGGCCTCTGTCAAAGTTAGTTTATTAGGATGAGATTCCACTTTTGCTTATTTTTTTTCTCATAGTCCAACTCTGTTCGCGCTATCACTACCGCTACTCCTAGCATTACACAAGCCTTCAATGCTCAAAAGAACAGCAATGTAAGTAGTGTTTCTTAAATGAAATATAATAGAGAGGAGCGAGAAAAAGAGAAAGAAAGAGAGATATATAATGCGAGAGCGATAGAAAAAAGAGAAAAAAAGGATACAGAAAGATAGATTCGACTTTACTTATAACTTTCTAGGGTAACTACTTGGTCACTTTGATTCCTGGTGATGGTATCGGTCCCGAAATCTCTCGCTCTGTTAAGGATATTTTCGCTGCTGCCAAGACTCCTATTGAATGGGAAGAAGTTGATGTCACTCCCGTCTTGAAGGATGGTAAGACTGCCATCCCTGACGAAGCCATTGCCAGTGTTCGTAAGAGTACTGTTGCTCTCAAGGGTCCTCTTGCCACACCTATCGGTAAGGGTCACGTTTCTCTTAACTTGACTCTCCGTCGTACCTTCAACTTGTATGCCAACGTCCGTCCTTGTCGTTCTGTTGCTGGTTACAAGACCCCTTATGAAAACGTTGATACTGTTCTCATTCGTGAAAACACTGAAGGTGAATACTCTGGTATTGAACACGAAGTAAGTAGACAGAGAGGAAAAAGAGAAAGAGAGTCATGAGACCATAAGCTAACTTATTTCTTTCTTAGGTTATTGACGGTGTTGTTCAATCCATCAAGTTGATTACTAAGGAAGCCTCTGAACGTGTTGCTCGTTATGCTTTCACTTATGCCGAATCTGTTGGTCGTGACCGTGTCACTGCTGTTCACAAAGCAAGCATTATGTAAATGAAAAAAAAATTTTTTTGACAATGCTTGCATGACTGACTTTTTTCTTTAAACAAATAGGAAGTTGGCTGATGGTCTCTTCTTGGACGCCTGTAAGCAAGTTTCTAAGGACTTCCCCAACATCAAGTTCGATGATGTCCTCTTGGATCGTGCTTGTCTTCACGTAAGTAGCATCGAGATAGTATAAAAATCATTTTTTTTACCCTTCTCACATATAGATCACTGCCGACCCCTCTCTTTACGCCGACACCGTCATGGTCATGCCCAACTTGTACGGTGATATCTTGTCCGATATGAGTGCTGGTTTGATCGGTGGTCTTGGTTTGACTCCTTCTGGTAACATTGGTCGTGATGCTTCCATCTTCGAAGCTGTCCACGGTACTGCTCCTGATATTGCTGTAAGTGACAAGATGAAATAGAGAGAAAAAGAATATGTCATTAACTGTTTTTTAGGGTCAAGACAAGGCTAACCCCACTGCTCTTCTCCTTTCTGTAAGTAATTTTGACATATACACACATGTTCTTGATTGCTAATGTATATGTTTTCTACTAGGGTATCATGATGTTGAAGCACATGCGTCTTACTTCTCAAGCTGAAAACATTGAGCAAGCTGTCTTCAAGACTCTTGCTGAAGGCAAGGCCTTGACTGCTGATTTGGGTGGTCGTGCTTCCAACACTGAATACACTAACGCCGTCATCTCTGTAAGTTGATTATTATAATTACATGACTAGACACTAACCACATTTTGCTTAGAACTTGAAATTCTAAAATATATACATATAAATAAGCATACATATACACATGCACGCATTATTATAAAAAAAAAAAGAAAAATAAATATATTCATTATATAATATGTCTTACTCCCTTTTTCTTTACTCTTTTAATTTAAATAAATACACAAAGAAAGGATGAGAAAGAGCTCGTCCTCGAGTGTTACAAAATAAAAAGAAAGTGAGAGAATTAATTTGATATGAAAAAACAGGGTTTAGAGCAACTTTAACTTATACAAACGTACTAAAACGATCTTTTGAAATAAGCTGTTTACAGTCGAGCACAAGCTTCTGCTGTATGTCAAACAATAGTAATAAGTGAAACCTACATGTAGCGTGTAGTGATATTAGTCTATTTAATCTACTTCTCTCCGCCTTGCATAAGAAAAAGCATGCATTCAAGGTGGTCCTTGGAGAAACCAGGAACTGGTCCCCAAAATAAAATAAAGTGATGAAATAAATGGAAGCTACAGAAAGTGTTTATTCCGTTTAAACGACTGTAACGTTGTACTTACATCAAAATAATTGCACACAGACAAAAAAAAGGCTCCAGCTTACCTGGCTTCTTTAATAAGGAGCATCTATAAATAAAGTGTAGGCCAGTAAGGTTAATGTAACACAATAATATTAAAGGCACAAAATAAAAAAGAAACGAAAAAAAAAGAGCAAGAGAGACTATAATATGAACTGAACACTGTCTAGGCTTTGATAATAAAAGTAGATTACATATATTTAAGCACAAACAGCAATTGTTCATCTTACGCACACGATATTCTCGCAAGTAATTTGTCTTATTTGAAAGATATGCGGATATTGAACCTTGATTCTTTATGATTTTTAAAGAATCCAAAGAAAGTTTTTTCTTTCTTCTTTCTTTCTTTCTCTTTATTCATATAATTATAGTAAAAGCACTATTCATGAAACAGTTCCGATGTTGTTTGCTGGGCCTCGTAGCACTTTTTATGCCAATTTCTGCATTACCAACTACGTTTAGTCACAACCAACCATATCTTGTTGATATGCATCAATATTCACAACTTTACTCAACTCATTTGATATTCGACCATTTAGATAGTACTCTCTCCAATCTCTCGAAGCGAATATCCCAACATTTTCAAAATCTTATTCAAGTAACTATGGAACCATTGAGTCCGAAAGATGATTTTGTGGTCGATGTGGACTTATTAAAAGGTCAATTGCAGGGCGCAGTTGGTTGTAAGTCAACAGTAGATTGCTTTGTACTCCGCTAATTCTTTTTCTTCAGCTTTTGTTGAAGACTCTTTACCTAGCATTTGGAATACACGTGCAGCTGTCATCGACAAGAACTTTCTAGCCAACCACATAGGATACGTTACCACTCAGTACTGCTCTCCTCACAACGACAATTACCTGAATACGTGTGTTATTGGTCACTCACAAGAAATCATATACCAAGTAGACCAATACATTCAGCGTCAACTAAAAAGTATTGTGCGTGTCATTGTGACACAGGATTTGCCGCCTTTATTCCAAACAACACAAAGTCATGTCAATGGCATCTTAGCTCATTTTAACCATTATATCGTGCAAAATAACATCTCGCGCAGTGCTTATATCGTCCATAAACAGTTTGAAGAGCCAAATGAACTGATTTCTGATTTAGAAAAAGCAGTGAATCAATATCATCCTCATTCGTCATTTGAAGAATTCATGACATTGGCCAAGGTTGATCAATCATAATATTTGCACATAGATACTTATATATATACATATACACCACATACACCATATACACCATATACATAATGTAATTCACATTAATATCCTCTCCCTCTTTCTTACAACTGTATAGACCTCGTTTAATAATAAACATATTACAAGCTAGATGTATTATGAAAAATGTCTGCTACGTTAATATTTCTTTCAATAGAAAACTCTTCCAGACGTCCTTTGACATAAAGTCTATGTCTATCGCCTTTCTTGCTTTTGTACTCGTTCGATACATAGGCTTCATCGCCAGGATAAGCCAGAAACATCTTGTAATCGCCTTTGTCTTGACAAGGGTTGGCTTGTGGTAAAATTCTGATAAGTTCATTTGTTTTTGTTCTGAAGACATCAATGCCTGCTTTTTCTTTCAGGTCCTTATAGTCGGCTACCTCTGCAAACATGCTAAGCGAGTACCACTGGGGTGGGATCATCACAATCTCTTTGTTCTTATGCTTTTGAAGTGCTTCTTCTGGTTGAAACCAATCAAACATAACAGTTTCTTTTCCATCAGCAGCAACCATGCTCAAATGCAAATCCTGTTCTTTCTTTGTTTTGAACTCTTCTAATATGGTCAAGAAGAACACGGTGTTATATCTCTTCTTTTCCATGACAGGTGTAATCCAGTTAGTGAATGGAATCAAAGCATTCACTGCTGGACGAACTTGATATTTATCGCACATCACTTTAAACTGAGAAGCGTCTTGATGTACTTTGTGTTTCCACTTATTTACATCGAGTTCTTTAATTGTGTTCGAAGGAGGTGTGGTCAACAACAAGCCTGACTCTTCAAAAGTTTCACGAATAGCACATATTTTGTTTGTCAGCATGTAGCCTCTGTTGCCACTTGGTTAATTTCCCACGCTTTGGTAATAAATACATTACTCTTTTTCATTCGCGAGTTTACCATCTATCCAGTTTGAATAATGGTCAGCTTTATCAACTATACCACCTGGATATACATGCGCATTTATAAAACTGCTTTTGGCATTTCTATAGTTTTGTTGAGCAAATTCATGCAAGCAGAAATCATTACCTTTTCATCATTAGAATACGATAATTTGTTCCATCTCTGACTTCTTCTTTAGGCATAGGTGCTGCAACAATTAAAGAAGCAGAAGGTCGAATAGCTGGTTTGGTAGACATGGAGCGAGTAACTTTTTTAAAAAAAAAAAAAAAAAAAAAGTAAAATAAATATTTCAGCTTAAATTTATTTGGTTGACTGACTCACACGTTATTAGCTTTGTCATCATCATTTGAGTAAAAGAAACAAAGGGAAAAGAAAAAAGGTGCCTGAGAAACTATTTTATTTGTGACGAGCAACATGTCTTTCAATTTGCAAATCACAAGCAAGTTGTCGAATGATATCGTCTCTGTAATTTATCTTTCTCTGCAACTTGTCATTTTCATTTGATTGCTCTGCAAGTTTCTTGACAAGTTCCAATTCTCCTTGTTCCATAGCTTCAATTTCACTTAGTAGGATTTGTAATTTACGTTCATAGGATTCAATCGCCGAACCCGAATCCGAAGCAGCAGAGTGATGATTGGTATACGAAACTGTACCTGTGGATTGACGTCTTGATCTTTGATAGTCCTTATTTTCAGAAGACAACAGCAACCTCTCGAACCGATCCAAGGTACGTTTCAACGACTTGATTTTTTGTTCTGAACATGTTAGTTCTTGATCGGAGCGTTCTTTAGCCAGTCTCCATTTCTCATTTTGTTCTCTTTCTACAAAGATTTGTTGACGCAGTCGGTTGTTTTCTTCATGAACCAGATCAATAATTTCAATATCTTCGAATGGAGGCACAATATGTTCGGATTCTGTGTCTTCTTTGGCTTGTTCGATAACCACTCCTTCATCTTGCTTTATGGATTGCTTATCATCATCAATGTCTTGAAGATAGAGAGGTAATGAAGATAGATTGGAAGAGCATAAATCACTTGGTCGGTGCACTACAATCGCACCGTTTGCCTTGATGGGAAGTGGACTGCCTACAGGTAAAGGTGCATACTTGTTCTTTTCTTCAAACAAGTGCATTACATGCGATAATGTATCACTTTTTATTTTTTTCTTGAAAGAATAAGGTTCAATGATTGACATATAATTCTTTTTTAAATAACCATCGGTTGTAATTAAAAAGTCTGTGGATGTCTTTTTGTAAAAAATCTTCATTGGGAAAAGAAAATGAATAATAAATATCAAAGGAGAGCTGTGTTTTTATAAAGAAAATCAAGGAGTAAAAGAGTGTAACCTCAAATCAAGTGTGGAACTTGCTTGTTTATTAATTATTAGGAAGACTTATTTACAAATGGTGTGAGAGAGAGTATGTGCGTGTGTGTTACAGGTTAATTGCTGTTCTATAAAATTTCCCAAAGCCTTGAATTGCTTGAAATTCATCTTCGGTTAAATCAATACCTTCTAATTCTTCATCTTCTGTATGATGACTGCTAATACTACTTGTGCTTGTACTAGCACTCATGTTGCTGATACTATTGCTGCTACTGCTGACTTCAAGCTTTTCGATTGGATTTGCAAGGTCTTGAATAGATAAGCGCCGAGTAGGTACGTCTTGTTTTTGATGGTGCTTTAAAAAGTTTTCTGGGGATTTATCAGGATGGTCAACAAGATAGGTAGCCAATTGAGACAAAACTGAGTTACGGCGAGGGATAGAAGGGATGATTTCTTGCTGTTCTTTTAAATGGGATTGATGGTATGGATACGGTTGGTAGCGAACCTGGGGAGCGGATCGGCGTCTAGAGGGTGTAGGGAAAAAATCATGAAGATGCATGGATGAGTCAGAGGAAGTGGGTGAATCGGGTGGCATGTGCTTTTGTTGAGAGTAGTAATAGTAAGGTTTCTGATAGTCCATAAACATATTATCTTCTTCCTCATAGTCTTCGTCTTCATTGTCTTCATCTTGATCTAATTCAACGTATTTTGGGTTTGGTAAGATGATCTGATGTTCCTTGATAATGTTGTGTGAGGAACCTCGGCGAGAAGGTGGAGGAGAGGGTAGGACATATTCCTCATAATCAAGCGAGCCACTAGAGCGTCTTGAGGACAGTTTTTTACTTCCCCTTCTTGCTTTGGGTTTACTGTTCCTTCTAAGACCACCTCGCGATTTATTATGTGTTTGCGTATGTTGCATCATGTTATCAAATCGACTAAACATACGATCACATCCTGGGACAACACATTTAAAGGGTTTCTATAAAGGGTATGGGTACACATAAATACATTGATTCTATTTACCTCGCCTGTATGTTTCCTATTTGATATAAAAAAAAAAGAGGAATTAATCCATGATTTTGTAATGACATAACTTACCTCATATGACGTGCCAAGTGTTCACTTCGAGTAAAGACCATTTTACAGTCTCCGTAGCCAGTACATTGGAAAACTTTTGATTTTCCATGGTTTCGAGTAGAAGTTTCAGGCTTTGTATCCTGAGAATCTTCATAATCAGCGTCATCTCTTTTAGAGATGGCATGAAAATGATGAAGGTTAGTTGTACTCATGTTGATCATTTTTCTTTGGAAGGAAATTTCTCGCACAGACACTTTTCTTTGTGATAAAGAAAACAGGTACAAAAAGGGAGAAAAAGAAAAGAAAGCGAAAAGAAAAGAAAAGAAAGAAAGAGAAAAAAGAGTGATGTTCCTTTCAGGGTTTTACTCTGTTTCTAGGGCCAAATCAGGTCGTCGAATTATATTTGCCCGAGACTACAAGTTGACACAGAACAACATCACAGATATAACAATGAAGTTAATAAGTCCCGAATTAATAGTTAATTTACGTAATGGAATTGTCATTGTATAAGTTTGATTTGAACAGAACAACCCATGTAAAGGATTTAGTCGGAAGTTTTCAACTCTTTAGCCTGTCATTGGATCAATATCATCTTGTTTTTTTTCTCTCTCTTTACCGGAGACTTTAATGGATTGTGTAAGAATTCTTTGAAGACCTGTCAATTTTATTATATATGAAACAGAGATTCACACACTAAAGAATCATGTGCGCATGTATATAAAAGAATATAAATTAAATAGTTGTCAATCGTTTTTGAATAAATGTGCTTGAAAAGAGTTGTTTGATTTTATGTGCTGTGTCAAGCATAGTGGTATTCTTCTTGCTTCTGATATCTTGTTTTTCTTTTCTAGAAGGTGCTACTTGGGATTTTCTGTTGATATAAAGTAAGAATTTGGTTGCTTTTGATTGCTGTTGCTGTTGTTGATAAGCAGCCAATTCCTCATCTCCGACTGAAATGACGGGCGATGGCAAGGTATTTCTTGAAAGATTTAGCGAATTTGCTTTTCTGTTTGTCTTTTTTGTCAATGATGTCGATCTCAACATATTAGTAGTATAGTGATGATGTTTAAGTGTAACAATAGCCATCTTTTTCTTCTTTCTGAGCATGCCAGTCTCTAGCCATGCATGTTTCAGTACACCCTCGGCCGTCATTCTCCGCTTTGGGTTTCGACAAAGCAATGACCGAATTAGGTCAAGTGCTTCATTAGATATTGTGCTGGGTTCATTGTATTCAGCCATACTGATCTTCTTGAATAATTCAGGCATGGTATCACAATGAAAAGGTAATTGTCCTGTCAACATAGCATACAAGATCACGCCACAACTCCACATATCCACAGGAGGACCACGATAAGGTGTGGCTGTGACCATCTCGGGTGCTGCATAAAATGGACTACCGCAGTAAGTATCCAGCAACTGAGTTGCATTAAAGATTTTCCCAAAACCAAAATCACATAGACGGATAGTCCCCGCTTTGTCTAACAAAACTATAATAGTAGGAAGTTTTAGAGAAAAAAAAAACACGAGCTTGGTCTTTTTGATACCTACCATTCTCAGGCTTCAAATCTCGGTGTACAATGCCATTCTATAGAGAAAACAGATAAGTCACATTTCAATGTATCCATGTTACCTTGTGAATATAAGCAACTGCTTCGATCAATTGTCTGAACCAGATTTTAGCTTGAGATTCTCGAATTTTACCTTCTCGCTTGATTCGCTCGTATAATTCTCCTCCATCAATGTATTCGAGTACAAAATAATTGCAATGATTTTCCACACTCACGTCTCTTACATTCACAATATGTTGATGTCTGAAATCTTTTCTAGAGAACAGTTTACAAATTTCTTTTTCATTTTCCGCATGTCTTTTCTGATCCTCGTTTTTGAATTTGCGGGTATCGACTACTTTGATGGCCACCTGTATAGACCAATAAGAAATAACATACTCAAAAAGAACTTACTTTTTTGCGTGTGTTTATTTCTTCTGCTAAAAACACTTCGCCAAAATTCCCTTTACCAAGGATTTTGATCTTTTTGTACTGATCTTGAAATATTCTGCATCTATTTTGATTAACCTAAACATATAAAAAGGTTAAATTGTATTAAAATAGCAATATGTAAATCACTACTTCTAACATTTGATCTTGTTGATATTAAAAAATTAACTGTATTAGATTTAGAATATAGTTTAAAAAAAGAAAGAGAAAAAAAAAAGAAAGTGAAAAGAAATAAATAAACATGAAGACTCTATATTTTGTTGATATAGTTCGGAAACTTATAAAAGGTAGCATGCGAGGAGAGAGAAAGAAAAAAAAAGTGCAAGCTGTTTAATAACAGCATTTTGAGTACGAATGTGTGTATGTGCGTTTTAAAGAGAAAAAAAAAAGGGGGGGGGGGTTAGGGGGTATCCTGTACTGCTTAATGTACACATTTATTCTTCTTCACTTTCATTTTCTTCTTCACTTTCATTTTCTTGTTCGGATTCATTATCATCATCAAGTTCCATCTCTATGTCTGTTTCTTCCTCTTCGTCTTCTTCACTACTGGGTTCAATTGCTCGCTTACGACCTCGAGTGCTTCTAGGTTTGCTTGCTACATTTGTATTTTGATCACGCTCATTCTCACCAACCCGTTTTCTTTTGCGAAGTTGTCGTCCAGAAGCAGGAGGATTATCCCCTTCCTTGTCTTGTTTCTGCTTCTTTGCTTTAGGTTTTCTGCTGGCTAGTAAAATGTGTCAATTTAGCCCCTTTTATTCCTTCTCTCCCTTTTTATTTATTTTTTTTTCTTTCCATACCTTTCTTATGAGTTTCTGCCTCATGTTCAACTTCAGATCCTCTTTGCTTTTCAATCTTTTGCTCCAATTCATCCACTAATGCCTTGAGTTCTGGTCTTTGATTCTTATGAAGACGGCCCTGTGTACAAGCATAAGTCATGTGCATTTTCATGCATGCAGTTGTTTTTTTTCTCTCGTTACCTTTTGAACAATTTCAACAAAACTTTTATAAACAGCTTCTTCATGCACTTTATCTTGATAACTAGGCCAATTCTCTAATAGTTTCTTAAACGGTCTTTCAGATCTGAAAGGCAATAAAGATAAACAGTAAGCAATATCCCGCCAATTACGTTCATCTTGTGCGTTCAAGAAACGTAAACAAAGCTTATCCACAATGTTTTCAGCTTGTTTTTCTTTCTCTGTGAAATCAAAACTAAAAATAAACTTCATGATCTTGCGGAATGCTTCTTCTTCTAATCGAGGAGGTTGGTTGCTTGTCAAGTTAGAGATGATATCAGGCAAATTGTTATAGATTGCATTGTCTTTGAAAGCTAGTTCAGTAAAGAAGAGCTTGGCAAGATCGGCAATACGTTGGTCTGCGTCCTCTAGACATTTGGCCATTTCGCTAATTTGTCCCTTGACTTTCACCATACCGTTCAGAATAAGGTGAGTCAGGACCATCACGGCATTTTTACGGACCATGGTATCAGTATCAGCCAACCGATTATACAGGAAGGTGATGTTGTCATCAATCAGTGTATTGAAGCAGACAGCCATATCACCCAAGGCAATCACAATATTACTACGAATCGTAGCGTCTTTAGATTTCTCGAGAATAGTAAACAAGAGCTGCAGTTTCTTTTCACAAAAGTCAGAACTGACGCACATGAATTTAGTTAAAGCAAGTGTGGCGTTTACTTGCAGTGTACGGTCAGTGTAAACCTTGTTGCGTGCACAGACTTCAGTCAACATGGGGCCATAAATACCAAGTAAGGAATGAGAACCAAACAAGATTTCTCTTTCGCGAATACGAAGCATAGCATCACCAATATCATCTTCTGCTGTACCACCAACTTGTTCTAGTTCGTCTTCCATGCTTGTTAGATCCGTATCCTTTTGTTTCTCTTTTGTTTGCTTTTTACGCTTCCAAGCAGACTCGATAATTTCCAAATGAACAAGTTGTTTCAGAGCTACATGGCCTACTAAAAAGAACAATTGGGCCAATTCTATTGGTTTTTGGAAGATGGGTGTTTGAGGGAAAGGTAGCACTTGTTGAGACATGCTTAAATCATATTCCATCATTTGAGATTCCCCATTGACCATGATCTGACTACTGCTTATTTCGTTTTCTTCTTCCTTTGCATCAAACACCTTGAGTGTCTTGTTGCGAATCAATTCTTCACATAATACTTCAGGACTCTTTGACAACAAATAAATGGTATTAATCGCCTGTTCAGCCAAACTAAACCAATCTTGGCTTTCAGAAGGATGTTCAATGATATCCTTGAGTCTAGCAAACATAGGGTGATTGGAGGAGAATCGAATGCCTTCTTTGACACCACGACCCTTCTCTTTCTTTGCACCTTCGAGTCTTTGAAGTGCGACACAAGTATAGCGAGCCAATTCAAGATCTACTTTACCTAATGGACCCAAGCCAATCTTGAGCATCACATCTATCTTATCCGACACAATCTTTGTCTTTGTCTTGGCCAGCATGCCCAAGATAATAATAGCACCACGTCTTAAGGATTTCTGAATACGACCCTGTGTAAAACCATACACAGACCAGAGTTTTTCAATCACATCTTTGATGATCTTATCTTGTTCCATCAATGTGCTTAGCAGTTGCTCCAGAGACGTCAATTCAGCAAGATTTGTGTCAAATGTTAATTGAATCAGATTTTTGGCTATGCGGTTCACATTTTCTTTTTTAGAGAGTTTGGCGTCCATTTCGAGATAAAGGTTTTCATAGCAAGACAACAGCTTCATTTTGATGCCTTTGCCTTCATCACTTGTGTCTTTTGTCCAGATCAAATGAAGCATTTTTTTGATACCATCCTAAGTTAAGTGATAAGCCATTCCTATGCTTGTGAATCATAATCACTTACAGAAGCAAGATTGACTTTATAGTTATAACAAGTAACCAAAAAATCCATGGATTCAAGTACTTCTGCCTTGGATTTAGAAGACAATAGCTGAGTAATCACAGGAATACTCTTGTGCACAAGTTCAATAAACTGAACAGCATCTGTGTGGAATGTACGCATAAGCACCAGTTGTTGTAGTTTCTCAGCAGAGACAATGGTCTTTCGAGGTTGATTTGCTTCAGCCATGTCTGTCTCGTCTTCTTTCTCTACCACAAGTGCACGTACATCTTCTTCTGTAGTCACATTGTCCATCTCTTGTTTGAGCGTGTTTAACCGAGTATTCCATTCATCCAAATTGAGTTCACCACCATACATGTTATAAGGATGTGTTGACACAAGTGTGGTCAATACTCGAATAGCATATTTGCGAACAGTACTTGTCTTGTCTTCAAGATGACGCACACAGAGTACAGTAGCAGCATGTCTTCTTTTAGGAAACTTGACTTTAAGCCTAATCATGATAAAGGATGAGTAGATCAATAACTAGTTAAGATACCTACATGAACAAACGTAAATAGACTTGAAGTACTTTTTGTCTACAGTAGGAAATAGGATCAAGCATACGTTCTTCCAAGATATCAAAGAACCCATTGATTTGCTCCATATAGTTTGGGTTGTCTTCAATCGATTTGGATAATTCAGCAATCAAATAGCCCAAAATATCAATCAATGTTACACGCATCAGATAAGAATCACTATCGAGCTGATTAATCAACACTGTCAAGTTCTTGAGTATGATCTTGGGTGATAATTCAGCCATTCTGAGAAGAAAAGTAGCAAACGTCTTTGGATTAGGCGAATCTTTTACTTCTTTGGTTGTATCTTTGAATTCACGGTTACTGATTTCGCGTAGTATTTCATCTGCTAATTGTGTGTAATTTTGTTTATCGACCATAAACACAAGCATCTCTGCCATGGGTTCAGCCGAATGTTCATAGTATTGAAGGTGCTGCATGATGGTTGTCTGTGCCACTAAGTAACGCATTAGCTATCGTTTGAGTGTATAACATCTTACCCGACAAATGATCGTACTGCTTGACACATAAACTCAAGATACGAAAGATACGTTCTTTGATCTGAGCTGATCTCGCATAGACAGGGTTCTCAAACAACTGATATGCAGGCTTTGTAAACAACGTGACAAAAGCAACACGATCAGGTGTCAATGTCCAGATCTTGGTCAATTTGAGCCCTAATAACCAACTGACCAGATCAAATGCTTTTAGTTTCTGTGAACTCCAGTCAAATGTCTTGAGATCATGGACGTTGTGAGCTGCTTTTGACTTGCGCATCATACTTGAAGTGGTTGCATTGTCTTCTGCTTGCATCAGGAACCAATGAATCAAAAACCCATATAGCTCTAAATGATAGCGATGGTTGTTGAATGTCTCTTTTTCATTATTGTCTAAATCATCAGAAGTTGCCTTGATCTCAACACGGAAGCCTATGTTATTTATTTTTTATTATTTTTTTTTTTTTTTTTTGTGAGTCATCAAAGCTCTGTAGATGTGTTTTCTTACCTGATGAAATGATGTCAAATAGGCGTGATAAAATACGAGGTTGAGCATTAGAAAAGTATCTATGCATCTTGGTTAAATGATCCAGTGTATATTATGACTTACTTGAGGAAACTGCGTAGTTTATCAAACACAAGAGGATCAGCAATGTTCTCTGAAGACACTTCAATACTGTCCGTTATTTCTACAAAAAAAAACAGAGTAAGAAAAAGCAATGGTCAACACAGGGCATACCGTTTAAGAAACGAGCCAAGTCTTGATCACTTTTTCCTCGAATGTCTGTTTCATTAGGAATATAATAGTCAAGTTTATCTTCTTCTTGAAGTTTCAATACTTCTTCTGATAAAACAAATTGGTCTCTCATTCTACTCAAAAAGAAGAAAGAAAAAAAAAATTTACAGAAACGCGCTATCGCGTATTCAATTTTATTACAGAAAAAAAAATACGCGTATAAAAACAGTAACCACTTTAAATTGGATTTTGTATACGCATACGACTAGTGGCAACAAGATTGTCCCGTTTGCTTGATTGTCTTTGATAATGTTGTTTTTGAACTACTTCTGGTAATCGAGCTAGCAAATCTGTCTTTGAAAGATGAGATCCGTCTGTAATAGTCAATTTACTGCGGCGTTCTTTTCTATTGCGTGGTTCCATTGGTTCCGCCGTAGATTCGCCTCCTTCTGTAATAGACAACCCATTAGATTCAGGCAAAGGTTTTCTAGTCATATTTTGCTTGTAATATCTCATGAAACGACGATGACCTAATCTTTCACCCGATTCTAATATCAATTCATCTTCGGGTGTGGTATCTGTATCAATCGTGGCGGCTTCAAAGTCTTGTTCTGACATGTTACCAAAGTTATAAAACTGTAGCAATTCTTCAGGGTCTTCAGATTCGTCGTATGCCATTTTACAATGTCCTTTATCCAACATATGTTTTCTAACAGCCCATGGTGTTTTGTATTCCTTTCCACGTCCATTACAATAAAGACAGACACAATCATCAATCTTTTCAGCTAGATACATAATCAAACCAGGTGCATCTTCTAAATATTCTTGATCAGGTAAAAAGAAGCCATGAACAACACTCATATGCTTCATATTGGTATCGAAATCACCATTCATCATATGACAAAACAAACATCTGTCTGTGCTAAGGGGATGATCCGCAGCAGAAGACACAACCGAGTGCGTCTCATTGTCTGTCAAATCTTCTTCTGTATCTGAGAACAAAGTGCTGGTGGTTTCCTTTTTGATCACAGGTGAGAGTAAGGCTTGTTTATCTGCTTGATATTCAAGGTCACGGTGCTTTTTAGATAACAAGTGGTTTGAGAAAGCATTTTCAGAAAAATAAGATTTTCTGCAGACAGTACATTCATACACAAGTCCTTGTCTCTCTTCTTCTTCTCTTCCCTTTGTTTGTTGCGCTATATTCGAAATAAGACATCGTTCAGTCCATGTAGTACTTACCCAACACTTTTTGTGCAAATTGTTCCGCAGTAACAGAAGGAAGTTGAGCAATCTTTCTCTTGAGGTTATACTTGTGCCAGTCAGTACGGTAATGAGCACGTTGACGCTCAGTAGTAGGGAAAGCAACTTGACAAGCAAGACAAGTAAATAAATTGTTACGAGGTCTCAAAGGGTTTGAGTGTTGAGTATGATAAAGGCTTTCAGTTTGCATCTTTGATATAATAAAGAGAAGAAAAATAAAAAAAAGCCTTTTTTTTTCTTTTTAATAAAAACTCAGTGAAGAGAGAGAGAGAGAGAGATGACAAATCATGTAGAAGGGTTTTATTAGCTAAAGTGACCTGTATTTACTGCGCAGCTAAAATACAACAGCAGTTTCAATTTTTAATGCACTTTTATGAGCAACATTCTTCAGACAGATCAAATGTATGAGGATGTCTAAATTCCTAAAGAGCTTCAACTTGGTAACACTGATCATGCTGTAAACCTTGGGAGAAACGAGATCCATAACGTACGTATGTAAACTATATATCAGTCGCAATCAATGAAATCGGAATGAGTCTTTATTAGAGCCTTGGTCGAAAACACAAGTTTCTGAGAGATAGATTATGTATGTTAACAAAAGTGACGAAAAAGCAAAATAATGATTACCAAATACTTATGGTGGATCAGTACCAAGTTATTTATCAAAGCTTTCAAATGACATTGTAATACAGAGCATCAAGACGTTTTCAAGGACAGATATTAACCTACGAGCGACTAACAAAGATCCGATTGTACAAAGAAGAGGATCAAAGAAAGCTGGGGTCATCGACATGGGAAGTCGACCAAGCTCGGATGGATAATCTGACCAGTGAACATACATCATAACAAAGTCCCAAAGACATATGTAAACCTAGGGTCATTCCTTCTTCATATCAGGAACCAAGTCAGGTCTCTTCGTCTAGAAGCCTCTTATTTTGATAAATATTAACCTACGAGCAACTAACAAAGATCCGATTGTACAAAGAAGAGGATCAAAGAAAGCTGGGGTCATCGACATGGGAAGTCGACCAAGCTCGGATGGATAATCTGACCAGTGAACATACATCATAACAAAGTCCCAAAGACATATGTAAACCTAGGGTCATTCCTTCTTCATATCAGGAACCAAGTCAGATCAAAATAATAAGCAGAAATAATTACAATGTCAACCTAGTAATGAGAATAACAAATTAGTATACAATCAATACTTACAAGGGAATTCCAATAAAACATTTGCCACTTGAATTCTTAAAAAAAAGACGGTAGGAAAAACACAATCTAAGCTAAAAACACAACGCGCTAAATCAAAGGCGACAGGTGCAAGGAAACATGAGAGCGTAAGAGGAATAAAGTAGAATTAAATTATTGTCGAATTTGATAAAAATGACGTCACTATCTTCCACAACATTTTTATCTTAAACAATCTTTCAGTTGAGACCAATGGAATCGTTCAAGTTAGATTATAACAAGAATGATCCTGTCGCGAGATATTTTTCAGAACATCCTGTTAGCGAATGGTCTTATCCTGAATTTGAAGCTGCAGTTAATAAGAACAAGCCAATAAAGCCAAATGATAAAAAAACAAAAAGCGCGTACTTGAACATGATGAAAATCCTCAAAAATAAAAACAATATACCAGAAGACGTGAAAACAGAAATAGATCGCTTATTAACCATAAGCAAAGAAAATCCCTCCAGCATCACCTTTCATATTTCAGCTAAAGATTCTTCCACCGTCAATGCTATTGGAACAGGCGTATTGGCTCCTACTCAAATACAACCACAACCGCAGCAAGACTTCCAGTCACAATCACAACCACAAGATGCAAACGAGGAATATGACAGTGACGAGCATGAAACAAGAATTCCCTCAGACTTATCCATCGACCATCATCCCAGACGCACCAGTGATTATACTCTTTCCTTTCAGGAAGGCTTAACCCCATTAGAGGAAGATCCAACCAACGACACAAGATGGATGCTGAATAATCATTGTATCTCAGATTTGTGTTTTAAATTAAAAAACACAACAATGCAAATGATCAACCAGATGAACTCATCTCAACTATCAGATATTCGTCTTCTTGCGTTGAATGATATCTACCTCTTTGACAAAAATCTTGCTTTGTCTGTCACTAAATACTTCACTAATGCAATTCATAATGTCGTCAAACCATCCTTATCATTTGAAGCATATCTCCCCCCAAGAGGTGTTCGATGCTATGATTGGTGCATGAATATAGAAGCATCTCCTCCTTCAGACTGGATTTCTTCTTTAGCATTGTGTGGAAAAATGCTTAGTGATGCTTGTGAATCAAAGAACCTTTTAGATATTCATACTGCCCAAGTTTTAACACATGTCCTTCCAATCTTCATCAATGGTCCACCAGATTACTCTATTGAGGACAGCTATGTACATAACTATCTCTCACCATTGTTGACTACCGTCTTTGGTTCTGATCCCTTGTTGAACATGAAATGGGCTAATGGTCAGTTGAAAAGCAATGATTCCAAATCATACAAGCCAGACTTTTTGGTTTACAATCTTTCTGGTAGTATCAAGCGTGTTGTGTTGATTTCCGAATTCAAACCTACAGATCAACATTCTTATGTGGAATCTGACTTGGTAAAGCTTGCTAAGCAAATGAAGCTTACCTTGAACAATTTGGTTTTGAGTGGTGTTGTTGAGCCAAAAGTGTGTGGCATTCGTTGTGAAGGCAATAACTTACATACGTATGTTATGGATCTCGTTTCTCCTAAGGTTTACAGAATGAAAAGTGCTTCCAAGCTGAAACTCTTCGGAGACTTGGACCAGACCACCTTACTCCCCAGCATCCTTACACATTTGATCAGTTTGAAGAATGTTGCTCATGAAACTGCATTAAAAATTGAAACTGCTGTTGTGTCTACCTGCGATACTCTAAAACGCCCTGCTCCTTGCCCACCCTTAAATTGGCTGTCTAGCGATTCTTTTGTTCTGTCTCGTGCTACCAAGAAGCAGAAGAAATGAATGCTCTTGTTTTTTTTTCTATGTAAGATAATAATATGATCTCATTGAATCACTTATGAATTAAAACCATATCTGTATTTCGGTCTGAATAAACTTATCTCTTATTCACTTAATACGAATCTTTCATCATTTCATGAAGAGGTCTAACAATGCTTCATGCAGTATTCAGTCATTTTCTTAAGCCACATTTTCCTCTCTAATCTTCTTTGTATATTTTAGGAACTTCTATACATGTGTCTTGCTGCCATTGTTGTTTAATTGGCACCAAACAATAGAAATTAATCTAGTCATTTATATGAAAAACACAGTATTTATGCAATTCGCACAAAATCTTAATGTGACTTTTTGTAAACAGAAAAAGGGGGTAGAGAGCATAGAGTGAAAAAAATATTACAACTCCTTTTTATATTCTTTTTCTGTCTTTTTATGAAAACACACTGTTATGGTAGCACTTGATCTCGACGCCTGTTTAGAGAAACTGTACAAGAAGCAGTTACTGGCTGACTGTGTACTTAAAGAAATTTGCGAACGAACAAAAGAGTTGCTTTTATCTGAAAGTAACGTTGTACATATTAAGGCACCTGTTACTGTAGTGGGTGATATTCATGGGTAAATAAAACAAAGAAAAACAAAAGTATGTCTAATGATAGACAGACAATATTATGATTTAATAGAAATATTTCGTATAGGAGGATACTGTCCAGATACCAATTATCTCTTTCTTGGTATATATGATTTTTTTTTATATTATTATCTAATATTCTCTAGGTGATTATGTTGATAGAGGACTGTATAGTATAGAAACAATATCGCTGTTGACATGCTTGAAATTAAGATACCCAGAACGCGTTCAACTTGTGAGAGGAAATCATGAATCAAGAGCAGTAACTCAAGTAAATGAGATATCATTGCTACATTTGCCTGTTGACATTGATATAGACATATGGATTTTATGCAGAATGTGTGCGCAAGTATGGATCAGCTAATGTGTGGAAATACTTTACAGACATGTTTGATTTCTTGACATTGTCTGTTGTGATTGATAACAGTTTATTTTGTGTACATGGAGGTAAAGAATATGTTTATGAGCATTTGCATTAACATCTAAACAAGGTCTTTCACCAACTATTCATGTATTGGATCAGATAAAAATCATTGACCGCTTTAAAGAAATCCCTCATGAAGGTGCTATGGCAGACTTGGTGTGGTCTGATCCAGACCCAGATAAAGAAGAATTTGCTATTTCAGCAAGGTAACATAAGCAATCCAATCCAATGGTGACTTATATGTATCTGATAGAGGAGCAGGATACACATTTGGTGGACATGTTGTAGACCGATTTCTTCATTTGAATGGGATGAATCATATATTAAGAGCACATCAATTGTGTAATGCAGGATACCAAGTTCTTTTTGACGATAAACTATCAACTGTTTGGTCTGCTCCTAATTATTGCTATCGATGTGGTAATTTAGCTTCGATTTTAGAAGTGAGTGTATCTGGTCAAAGGTTCTTTAATGTGTTTGATGCTGCGCCTGAAAATGATAGAGTATTGGATAATACATCTTCCATACAAGGCAAGGTAATGTATACAAGCGAATTTTATTCTTTGTGCTTAAATATGTGCTCTAGGACAACAAGGTGGAATACTTTTTGTAAGCTTGTATATTAATAAATGTAAAATATATCTTCTTTTGAGGTGATGTATCAATCTCCTGTTGATTTAGTTGAGTATAAATCAGATTTTTAGTTTGGGTTTTGTCCCAAAATTTCACTGACATTTTATGTCCTTATCTAGCTAAATTCCCTGGCTTATGCTTGTCTAGAAATAAAAAGACGTTTTTTTCTGACCAAAAATTGTAGGTCCTTAAAGTCTAAATCAAGGGCTATCGACACAAGAACATAACAATTTATGAAAGCTCTTTTAAAGCTTACTTTGAATAGTTTAGAACAAATTTCTGATCGCTCCTTATGAATTGAAAAATGAAAGACTGCAGTAGCCAGATTTCGAATGTAAAAATAATCGATTGGTAGAATAGTTGTTTATTCTATTCAATATTTGTAAGCTCGAAGCTTTAATACTACAACGGAGTAATCAGAATCAAAACAAGAAAAGGGGGATTTTCATGATGTATACACATAATAAAATTGTGTTTCTTTCAGGTAAGGATGCCATTTATCTGATTGAATTAGGCAAAATAGATACAGTTCTTCTAATGTATTGATTTAACCAATGACAAGATCGAAACCATCAAAAAGCGTACAAATACGCAGGATTGCATAACTACACAAAGAGACTATAAAGCCTATTTCTACACGCTCAAACAATCTAAATACCTTCATATGTCAGTAAACATTTCTGTTCATTTTCTGTTCATTTTCTGTTGCTTTGCTGTGCTATCATATGCTGTACTCTATTGTGTTGTACTATAAAAAGAAGAGTATAGCGTCTTTTTTTTATTCTAATATCATATCAATACTAAATGTAACTTAAAGGCCATACACAAGTTTATGTATCTCAGAAACCACATAGTTTTGTTTTAGAGCAGTGGCAGATATGATTTGCATCATGAAATGTAATTGCCATTGTGCGGAGAACATTGTTGAAACAATGGTCCCTCTCTTATTCTACTATTGTTTCGTTTACAATCAAAGTATCCATTTTCTTCGGCTTTTACAGTGGCTGGTCAATTTAGAGTTATACAAGGATCTTTTTTAATCAGGTCTTAATCAAACGCTCTTAAATCGAGCGGTTATTGTAAATCAGGCTGTTAATGTATTTTTTTTTTTTTTTTTTTTTTTTTTTTTTTTTGCAAATCGAATACTTTGAAATGGTATTTTTTATTCAGAAGAGCTTTTATCACTGTCAGCATCTTCTAAACTAGTGTTTTCATTTTCTTGAAAAAGATCAGATAACTGATGCCACAAGGCTTCGCCAAATCCTTTCCATGCAATTGTAGCAAAGACAAGTTCTAAACCAGCAAATGTAAACATAAAGGCCACTGCTGTGATCACTCGATGATAATACATGTAATAACTTTTCAGAAAATCAGTCCAGTTGTTGAAACTAATCCTGTAATGAACTTACCGGAGGCCTCTAAACTTTGCAAGTATAAGTAGCTTTGCATTATAGACCTGAATAACTGGATCTGACAACGAAACGTAGACACTATGGACAGCTTGTGTCTGTTGAATAGATGAGTGGAAGTATATTCCTTTGACTAACTTACCTTGTGCTCCATAAATTCATCAATGAGTTTGATTGTAATCACCTGACTTTCTTCAGATAGACCCATCAAGAGAGGGATAGCTTTGGTAGCAACCCTCATCAATCGTTGGGGTCTTGACTGATAGCGCAAAATCCCTGGCCGACTAGACTTTGATATAATCAACCCATTTCTTGTCTGAAGCTCGGCGGTCACCATGAAATTCCCAATATCAAAGTTGATGTCTGAAGTAGGCATATGTAACTGTACGGAAACTTCATATAGTTGTTCATGTCTCAATGTCTGTGATTGGATCAGACTCAGATTATGGGTTCTTTCATTATGCTTACCGTAGGTTTACTCAAAGTGATGTCTATAAGCGCACTAGGACCTATCGTTGGTTTATTGCTGTATTGAAACCAAATAGGTTGTACATGTGTGATAGGTGGTACATAGCGATGATAAAACAAGATATATGCAGCCAGACTACTCACAAAAATCCATACAATTGTAATTGCAAAGATGGTTGTTTTGACAAATGCCTTTTGGACTGTCGGCACAAAAAATATTCTAAAAACAGACATGACTAACACCCGTAGAGCTTTTAAAATAAAAGTAAAAAAAGGATTGCTTGATATGGGTTGCTCTTCAACTGATAATTCACTTGTATTTTCCTCTGTTTCTTGTTCTAACAAACTTGCAGTATCTTCTGTAGTAGGTACTACTTGAAAATAATCAGACTAACTTAAGCATAAGTCTTTTTTTTTTCTTCAAAAACATGAAATACACTACACTATGATTATCATTTGAGAAAACCTCTTTTTCTTCTTCTTCAGGACTTTTGAAAGACATAAGAAACCAAAAGAAAGAGAAAAAAAATGAAAAAATAAACAAGTTTCATCTACATTTCCCTATCACATGCCAGGTTGCTTCGGGGTTTTGGCTATAAAGTGTTTCGACAGTTTATTGTTTTCTTTAAACCAATGTCACTTAATTTCTTCAAAACAAAGTCTGAAAAGACAGACGCAACACTCCAGTTTAGCTCAGTGATTCATAACTTGAAAACGCTTGATAATACCAATAAACCTTTGGATATTGAACATTTTATTCAAAAAGAAAACATACAGCTAGGAGAAGGTATTTATGTTTGAGCTGATTCATCAACTAATCTAACCAGATCTTTGCAATGAGACTCAACAGAACAAGTTGCCTCCAACACGTATAGAAGCAGACAAAGACTATTCTGAGCAAGACACACGCTTGTTTGTAAACACACTGCTTGATTTATCAAAATCGATGCCTGAAGCCAAATCCAAAGCAGTGGAGTGCAGAGAACAAGTTAAGGCGTGTTTAGAGCGCAATGAAACAACAATGAATGACATCAATAAAATGGTTTATTATGCATAAGCTTCTTGTAGTATATCTTTACATTTGATCACTCTTTCTGTTTCTCTATTTCCACTCAAGGAAGGATTGATGTGAGGTCTATAATTTTTGTACATTTGTGCCTTGAGGAAAGGTAGGTCGCATTCTTTTTTTGGCGTCTTGATCTTCTTGATCAACTCTAGAATTGTGTTTTGCTGAATTTGTGTAGCAAAAGTGCCCACAGAATCACCTAATAAACATTCTTTGGCTTTTGATTCTGATTCAAGAGCATGAATTGTATCAGATATGCTGCAACTGATTCCTTCTGAAATCTTTTCTTCATGTGAAGGAGTCAGACAAGTCATGTTAGGTTCTTTACGAAGAACATGGTCAATGTCCACAGCAGAGAAAAATGCCACGCTCTATTTTATGAGTATGTTTGAAAAAAGTTTCGATATGTTAGCTTACCTGTGGCAAATCATATATGCCTAGCTTATAACTAAACAATGCTCTTGTCCAAATATTTGCAACCTGAAGAGCTAATGCTGTTCGATGTTGATCTTTCTCTGAAGCCAAATACCTCACTTCATCATGCACAGAAAGCATAAATCTTGCGTTGATGTTGTATCTATCAATCAAATGTGCCATCGAAACAATAAGCAAATGAAGGTAATCTACACCTGAACTCTGGACTACCCAATTCACTCTCGATGTCAAGAATTGAGTGCCTGTGTATTTAGGCTTGAGAGCGTCTGTAATAGCGCAGCCTAGTACAGGTGTTCGAGGTTCCTTAGAGAGCGCAATGTCTTCTAGTGCGTTGAACATGTAGCTCTCTGTTCCACCATGCCAAAATGTTCGCTTGAAAGGGTTGTTGACCGAATGTTCTTTTTCACCTTTGGTGTTTGAATACAATTGTAGGGCTCTTATTTTGGCTGTCTCTAGATCCATGCCTTGACTGTATTGTAATAGTAGACTGGTAGCATATTTCACACCTGCACCATAGATTCTTGCATAATTAAAGATCTTGGCTTTATCTCGACTGATGCCCAAAATACTTGCCGTTTTTGAATGAAGATCTGTACCTTCTGATTTCGTGCCTTGCAGAGTCATCCAACCTAGAGCAGTTGCACCATGAAAACCAAACTGAGCATCACCAATCACGCTCGAAATCCACAATTCTTCAGAATCCACATCAGCCCCTATAATCTTGTATCCCTCAGGCGCTTGCACCATCGACTTGAGTTCAGATCCAATGCGGTTCAGTTTAGCATTGCTTGCTGTCAACCATGTCTTTTCAACCGCACGCCGAGTGACTGTACCCATCGTCACCATCTGAGGTAGGATCATACCATACTTCCCTTCCTGTTTCTTTGGCAAGTGCATATTGGCTGTGATGTTATCATCCCAAATAACAAACTGATTCAGAATTCTCTCTCGGGAACTAATCCAATACGCACTCTTTGCATTCAGCTCAAGTGCTTCTCGAGCAGCTTCGTATTCTGATGTCAAGATTTTGTCTTCAAAAGACCCAATGTAGTTCTTTGCAAGTGGGTTGCCGCAATTGGCTGACTCTCCATCTTTATGAGGCACTTTTAGGTAACAATACGTATCATCGATCAAGACAGATTTCTGCATTTGCTCTGGGTTGGCTTCGTCAGATGGAATTTTATAGCACCATCCATTGTTGGCGAGGTGATGTAAAGGATAGCCTTGCCATTTGAGTCGAAGCAAAAGAGGAGCAATACGAGACCGAATCGATATTTTGAGCTTATCTGATTTAGTATCGTATGCATCTTTATACCATTTAGGAGAACCTTTGAGTTTTCTCTGTCGAGGATTCACAAACCAATCTAGCTGACTCAACCAAGGGTCTTTTTGCCACGTCTCGGGTGCATCGACTAAAGCGTGTGCCTTTTCAGCTAAATCTCGTAACTTGACATCCACCAAGTCATTGAGTTCTTGATGTTTCCCAGCTGATTTCTCCAAATAATCCTGCCATTTCTCTGTTACTGTCAAGAACGAGTTTCCCATATGAAGCATGCCAGCAAATGATACAGGGTGAGGGCAGTTCTTTCTAAACCGAGGAAAGACTGCTTTATAAATGTTATGTGTGAGTGCTACATCATGAGCGCAATAAGTCATCAGTGTATCGAATTCTGCTCTAACATCTTCCAAACTGCCTACTTCAAAGCAGGACCGTTTTGATTTGTCTACATTCACACCACAATAAAATTTGGCCACATCTTTCAGGCTGTTTAACGAGCTGACATCAAAGAATTTGGTTTGATGATCTATTTCTGGTGCATTGGTAGATTCCTCGCTGTCTTGATTTCTTCGTTTTACTTCTATATTCCAAGCAGGCCGTTGTTGTGAACATAAGCCAGCTACTGCAATATGCAAACTCATAGTATCCACAAAGCGCATATGAGAGGGCTCCGTACTGTACTCCTCTGCGATCCGTGCTCGATCATAGCCCACATTATGCCCAACCACAAGTCGAGGTTGATTTGTGTTACCAAAGGGTATCAGTTGTTCTTTATTCTCTGTTTCTCCTAGTAAATAAGGTGATGCCCAAGAATACCAAGCTTTGTCTGAAGCCACTACAGCCATTGTAGGGTATTTTCCCTCAGACATGAGTACTTCAACATCAAATACAAAGGTTTGCTCAAGTGGAAAATCTACAGGTGTTGCTTTCCCTTCATGATATTGAGTCCAGCCTGATGCTTTTCGCCATTGTGTAGGCATAGGAGGTAACTCCATATTCGCAAGGTACTGACACTGTTCTAAATAGGGTGATGATTGTTCGAGACCAAGTCGCATAAAATGTTCTTCGATATTCACACCTATAAGTTTGGGTAATTGGATATCAATTGGAGGGTTAATTTCGTTTTTTTTGCCCCAAATTTCCTGCATTGTCAAATGCTCCTTCGCGTAGTTTTCCTTTATTTCTTGCCTTGTCTTTTTTGGTTGATCTTCAGTAGGGTAGGGTGAAAATAACTGCGCTTGTAGACTTGGTGAAAGCAGCTGTACGTGAGCAGGGTTTATTTTGACTAGCACAACCATCAATTTTCCTCTATTCTTTCTTATTTGCTCTTACTCTTATCATTGTGTAGCTGCCTTATCCACGCTTTTGAAAAGGAAGATCGAGTTCGTAACAGAATAGCGGATCTTTTTGAGATCATGAATAAAATAAACAAAGAGATGCTGGTCGTCTCTTTTTTTTTTTCTTTCGCTCATTTAATTTCTTTGTTTGGGTCAACTTTGCTTTAAGCTTACTAATCACTAAGCTTTGGTTCTTTGTAGTATCTTTATGCTCAAGATACTGGTTTTATTCATGTTTCATGTAATCTGGAATTCAGTAAAAGAGCCTTAATAAAGAGGGTAGGTATGTGTTGACAATCCATACTGTGACTGTTGAAGCGTTCATGCTACACATATTTTTGACAGCAGCACAACTCAGATGGTGTCATTCTTTCATTTTTCAATTAGCTTCCTTTGCACTCATTTGATCAAGAAATAAATAAATAAATAGAAAAAAAAGACACACGCAAAGAGAAAAACAAAAGAGTTCAAGTGGTGCTATTTTTGTTTGCAAATAAAAAGAAAGAATATTGATGTATGAAAGTACAGGAAGCTTAAAACAGAATGGCTTGACATCTATGTTATTTTATTCTCGTCTCTTTTGAATGATAGACCCAAACCCAATGCGAAAAAAGACCAGAGAGCTGACAAGGCATATTTTTTCACGTGAACCTTTGAAGGGTTAGACAAACTCAGTTGTTTCCTGATTCACACGCGTTAAATTACAGCCTTTTTTTCTTATTCAGCAATTTTTATTTATTATGCCTTCACCTCCAAAACCTTGGGAAGTCAATAACAACGCAGCTTCAACTACTCCCGTTGTCTCTCAAACAACTACAACAGATATCACACCCACAGTACCTACTAGACCTTCTACTATGAATACAACTAATACCTATGGAACAAGTAAGTAGAAGGAAAATAACAAGAATACTAAGACTTGTTTAGTGGGATATGGAAACACAACCACTGGATATGGTGGCTATAATTCGAGTTATAATAGTCCTTATAGTCGTCTAGGCTATGGTGGTTATGGCTCAAGTTACGGTGGTTATGGTTCAAGCTATGGTGGTTATGGTTCAAGTTATGGTGGTTATGGTACTTATGGAGGTATGAATTCATATGGATACAATCGATTTGGTGGAGGATACAATCGCTTTGGAAATGGAATGTATGGACCTGAAGGGCCTGATGAATCCAGTATGACAAGGCGTATGGAATCCAGCACACGAGCCACATTTGATGTGATTGAATCTATCGTAAGTGCATTTGGTGGATTTGCTCAAATGCTCGATTCGACCTATATGGCAACACATTCTAGTTTCATGGCTATGGTGGGCGTGGCAGAGCAATATGGGAATCTTCGACATTATCTAGGTAATATATTCAATGTGTTTGCTCTTATTCGATGGATCAAGCGATTGCTTTATCGATGGACAGGAAGAACACCACCTCCTGAATTAGTCGAATCAGAACAACAACAACAACAACAACAACAACAACAACAACAACAACAACAAGATGTAGAAAACGAACCCCTTCAGATAACAGAAAGTGAAGGGCCACGCGTATCTCGTAAACGACCTGTGCTTCTATTCTTGGCTTTAGTGACAGGGCTACCCTACATTATGTACAAGTTAATACAACGATCCAATCACTATAGACAACAACAAATGCAACAAAGAATGATGATTCCACAATTCAGTGGTCCACCACCAGAAACAGCGCGAGTCATGCATGATTTTGTAGCCGAGAGTCCTATTGAACTTTCCCTTCAAAAAGGAGATACAGTGCATGTGCTGTCTAAAGTAGATCCTGCGACAGGAGCACCTTGTGAATGGTGGCAAGGAAGATCAGCAAATGGCACGGTTGGCATTTTCCCTGCTAATTATGTACACATTGAAAATTAAACAGATAGAAAAAGGAGGAGGGAGTTTATTATAATACACAGCAAGATTAGTCTGTTGGGTTCATACGACGCCTTTTGGCTGATTCATCTAGTGCCGGGTCAAAAGGCTGAGAAGAAGGAACGGCCCATGTAAATTTGCCTTCGTTTGGAATGATGGCAGGCAATACGTTTTGTTGTTGAGGTTGTTGTTGAGGCCAAAAAGTGACGTTTGGTATATTCTTGTTAGTGGCATGATTCATATCTCCATTTGAAATGTCTGTTGGAAGTGAATTCATAGTCACAGGATAAGGATAAGGAGCTAATGGGAATGCATTATTGGTAGTGGTGGTGGTGGATGATGATGAGGATGAATAAGGTGGTGGTGGTGGTGGTTGAGATGAAGAAGAGGATTCTGCTAGTGTAGACTTGCTCAAAATGTCATTATTATTATTATTATTATTATTGTTGTTGTTGTTGTTGTTGAGCAAGGGTAATAGTCCAAACACATTGGGTGTTGGCTGTGGTGGTATAGATGATTCTGAATCTAATCCTTGTACGCGTTGAATTGCTTTTAAATGAGCACAATATTTTTCCAACATTTGATACAAAGTACGCTTTGAAAAAGGCTTTGGCAGAATATCTGTCATACCACTTCCAATGTATTGCATAATATCATTGTCTGTAAAATTAGATGTCATTGAAATAATAGGTGTCAATGCATCATATTGACGAATACTTCTTGTAGCAGAAATTCCATCCATTTTGGGCATCATAATATCCTAATTTGCTTGTCAGCGGGAAATACAAGCGACAAGTCATGGGCTTACCATTAAAATTAAATCGTATTTCTCTAGTCCCATCTTCTTTAATGCTTCAACACCGTCTTTAGCAAGATCAATTGAACAACCAATCACACTCAGTAGTTTCCCGCTGAGATTTCTATAGACAGAATCATCGTCTACTAACAGAATGCGAGGGGGTACAGTCCAGCTGACCTGAGAAGACGATGAGGCAGAAGAAGAGGAGGAGGAGGAGGGCGAAGGTGATTTGCGCTTGGTTGGTCTTTGGAGTGTAGCCAATGAAGCACCACCTTGATCTGCAGCCATAATTTCAATCGCAGGCTTATTATCCCTCACAGACATATTGGAAGACAGCCTTCCTAGTGTAACAAAAGTCAAGCCATCAGCCGTTTTCAAAGGAGACCCAATCAGACTACCGGCATTCATAGAGGCAGCAGCAGCAGCAGCAGAAGCAGTCTCAAGATCACTATGTTTGCCTACTAGCTGTTGAATAGCCTTATGGACAGGTGCTTCTTGTTTGATAGAAGGGAAGCCAAGATGTTGTTTCAGCTTATCAAACTGGTCTGCTGTGTTTTGTGACACCTGATTATAAGCTTCAAGTAATTTCTGCGCTTGCTGTGATGCTATAGGATTGTTTTTATTAAATCATACAAGACAGCAGTATACTTACGCTTTTCTTCCATCGTTTTCTCTAAAAAGTTTTTAATCACAGTATCTTTTTCAGTCATGTTTTTGTTGAAATCAAGCAACTGGCTGATGATCTGGTTATCTGTTTCGAGCAACTTTGAGATACTAGCTTCCATATTGTCTTTTGATTTCTTGAGTTGGTTGATTTGAGACTGCAGGTTCTGACTAATATCTCGGATTTCCTGTAAAGAGTTTCCGTTCATTGCTTGTTCTTGTGTGATGACGTCTGGTGAGAAAACTGGCTGTTCTTTCTTTTGTTTGCTGCCTGGTGCCTTCCTTTTGATATCAACCAGTAAATCTTTATGGTCTCTTATAAATTTAGGATGTTTAAACTCCCATGCCTAGAAATGTAAGTCGCTTTTTATCTTTTTTTTTTTCTTGACTTACTTGATCACCATATGGTTTATGTCCATCTTCACCATTACGCACTTTATGAAAGTCATACTTATTAAGTTGTCGAACAAAACTAGCAAAGTTACTGTGCTTAAAGTGCTTCGGTAAAATATTTTTCGAGAAATCGTTTGTGTCTTTGACAATAAACGTTTTGCCATCGTCACTCCAACAAAAAGTGTCTCGAAATCCTTGATTTTCTAACATTCTACACTTTATGTTAACTTTGTCCTATCTGTTTCTCTTGTACTTACCTAAATAACTTTTGAATGAATTCTGGCACAGAGCCGTTATTTATTTCGTTTGCTTTCAAATTTGTTTTCATCTGCTTCATATTAAGGGTTGAGGGGAGGAGGAGGAAAGAGGGACCTGAATATGATTTAAATCATGTCTGAATAAGAGAGAAAAAAAAGAAAGAGTCGCTTTTTATTATTTTTTTTTATTTATTCAAATTATGAGCAGTCACTCGATTAGTGCCAAACAGGTGGGGGAGGTGGAGGAGCACCGTACTGTTGTGGATAACCTGTAGGAGGTCTAAATCCATTCATAGCCATAGCAGGTGCCATACCAAGACCACCTTGATACATACGGTTTGGCATGACATGCTTTCTTCCTTCTGCAGCCAATAATCTTTCAGCAGATGAACCATGTCTTTCACCTTTACCGTCCTTTTTGAATGCATAAGATACTGTAATTTGCTTGTTCATCAAATATTGTCCTTCCATAGATTCAATAGCAGCATCAGAAGATTCGAAATTATCATAACTGACAAAACCAAAGCCCTTAGAAATACCAGTGTCTGGATCGCGCGAGATTTTAGGTGTATTCACAATCAAACCGAAAGCACTAAACGTGTCGTATAGCATCTTTTCATCTACTTCTGTGTCTAGATTACCAATAAATAGTGTTGCTCCCACATCCAAATTCTTTTTGTCTGAAGTAGCCTATTGATTCGTCAGTACAGAGTACACATGATGGATTCAATTACCTTATTGACGCGAATGGGTTTACCGTAAAGTCGAACTTGATTCATAATCTTGATTGCGTAGTCTGCATCTTCTTCTGTTAAGAATTCAACAAAACCATAACTCTGATGTTGCTGTGTTACTCTGTCTTTTGGTAAATGAACATTGACTAAGCAACATGTGAGTATAATTTTTTTTTGAATGCTATTACCAACTGGGCCTGCTTGTAACATGAGCTCCCAAACAAGCGTATCTGTGCATCTTTCGTCCAAGTTACCAATATAAATAGTGGCTTCTTGATTACGTTCGATCTGTTGAGCCATATTTTTCTTAAAGATCTCTTTTAAAGAAAAAGAAAAAGAGATTTCCTTCAAATGTGCAAAATGACGTATTTAAAGTCCGGCCAATATTGACAACATTCGTCAACCATTTTATAACCTTCTCTATATATCCAATCAACCTATAATAGCAACAAAGGCCAATACATTAGTCAAAAAAACCATTATGGCTTCAGTAACTGACTTATTATTAAGACCATGTCATAAAAGATATTATAGAACTTTTACTTTGACACTAAACAACATGAAGAGTTTAAAACAAAACGATTACACAATCTTAGGACACATTAGGAAACCTAGCAGTAAAGAAGAAAATACTCGTTTCATGAACAAAGTGTAATGTGTAATCATAAGATCTAGTCGACATATCCAGGATATGACACAAAATAGTCTATCATTGCACACGCTAAAGGCACTGGTATGACTTCTGCCAGTGAAAGAAGCAACAAAAACAAGCGCCAAGTTCAGCAGATACTTGATGGTCAAAGCACCGTTGAGCATGATGGTAAGCCAAGAAGAAGAGACATAAACCGTTAACTAACCAGCAAAGCGGTACCTGTAGAGCATAGACAAAAGAGGCCTTATCGTGCCTTCTTTAGGGCCAGCAGAACACAAAGAGAACACAGACTATAAACTAAAAAAAAAAGAAAGAGAACCAACTCTTTCTGCGCATACAACACAAAAACCACAAAAAAGAAGTAGTTATCTACTAAAGAGGGCCAATTACAGTGTACAATGAGCTTTGGATCTATATCTGAAGGCAATGCTCAAATAAAATCACCTTTTTCGTCCTAGTACACTCGCTTTAGTTTTATCAGAAGTGCCAAGAGATGGCCTTTCCTCATTTCAGTTGGATCAGGCCTACATTGGGTCATTCCAAAAAAAAACTCTTGATCGACTTTTTTTTTTTCCTTCACAAACCTTCATGGATCCTCCATGGATCCCCCCCCCTCCCCATGGGTCAAAAAATAAATTTCATAAAACTGCCAAACTAATGGTGCAATTCGATTTTTGGGATTGAAAGAACATGGTTTAGATGAGAAAAACAGACTGATTTTGATAATCTAGTTGCTGAGTAATGATCCATCAAAGATTGGCGCATTTAAGCTGTGTTTTGAGCATTTTTGCTCTAGATGACATATTCCCTTTGGTTCTAAAGAAATTATTGCAAAGCTTCCAAGATAAGAAAAGGGGGAGGGGAATCACAAACACAGTAAAACTCTTTCGAATCAATGAGTTTTTCCCTAACTACTGCAAATGAAACAGTAAAGATCGACTAAGAAGTTTTCCTTGGTATGCATATTTTTCTTATAATCGGCTCAAGAACATCTATCTTTCGCTTAATGATAAGACCCACTCGCTGATTATGAATTGGGGAGGGGGGGAACACCCACTTTGTACTGACGGTACTATTGCCTGACACATTTAAACTCAAAGAGTTTGGCGTTTTCTTAAAAAGTCATATGTTTGACTGCATTAAAGTATAAACAAAGGCTTACAATTCTTTTATACGAATCAACGAACAATGTTTAAAGACCAATAGACGATAGAAGGATGAAGAGTGGCATGGAAGAGGAGATAATGTTTTTTTCCCTATTTTCTCATAAACTATGTGTGATTTATCGAGTTGTTTTCGCCAAGGAAACATGCTTTCCAACATCAAGAGAGGGGGAGGGGAAAATAGTCATTTCCTTTTTTTTATTATTATCGCCATAAAGTTCAAAAAAAGAAAGAAAGAGAGAGAATACAATTACATGAATAAGGGAAGATATGTTGTTGTTGTTGTTGTAGGTGCAAGAAGAAGAAAAAAAAAAGGAATAGTCATTAATAATAGTAAAGAATATAAGAGAGAAAAGAAATCTACAAAATCAAACATTTGCTCTTTTTCTCCTTCTTACTTTTACCCTTGGGTCCTCCAGGTTTCAAACCTTCACGTTGAGCTCTGATAGCTTTGACGACTTGATAAAATGATCTTTCGACGTTGACACATGTCTTTGCAGAAGTTTCAATGAAATCGCAGGCCAATTGCTTTGCCATGGCTGCTCCTTCTTCTCTTGTAACCTCTCTTTCTGTTACTTTATCACACTTGTTACCTACCAACATCATAGGTACATTGTCAAGGTCCTTTACACGGAAGATTTGATTACGGAAGCGTTCAATACGTTCAAAAGTCGAACGGGAAGCAATTGAGTAAACTAACAAGAATCCTTCACCATCACTAAATGAGAGAGTTGAGTTTAAATGAAACACTATTTCTTGTTGCTTACCGAATCCATTGATCTCTTAATGCAGTATATTCTTCTTGACCAGCAGTATCCAATACTTCGAGAACACAGGGTTGATCATCAATGACAACTTGTTTACGATAAGAGTCTTCAATGGTAGGATCATATGTCTAATGAAGAAGGAGTTAATTATCTGGTCATAAAAAGATAATTGGCTAATGTTGCACTATTAAATTACCTCTAAAAATATATGTTAGATACTCTTTTTTTTTTCATGATTTAACTTACCAACAAAGTGATTAAGACAAAGCTGATAAAAGAGAAAGAAAGAAAAGAAAAATATGAAATGAAATTTAGTGTACAGATAGAATAAAATTATTCTTTATACCTGAATAGTCAAAGCAGTCTAAAAATAAAGTCAATAAAACAGATAGATAATATAATGAAAAAGACTTACTTTGCCAACACCACCATCACCAAGAACGACCAACTTATAGAGCATCATTTTTCAAATTTTATTTTATTTTATCTAGTAAAAGAAGATGAGAAAAAAAAAAAAAAACTTTCTCATCTCGTAAGGGATGAAACTTTACCTGTAGGAAATAGTTTGGCTTATATATAAAAAAGAGCTTTGAATGAACGGAGAGTATCAGTATAAAATAAATATAGAGAGATCAAAAAATAAAAAAATAAAACAAATTTGTCTCTCAAAGAATAAAAAAAAAGAAACAAAAAAGAGAGGAGAAAGGAATACAAAAAAAAAAAAAAAAAAAAAAAAAAAAAAAGAGCAAGATGGTCCAACGAGAGATTGGATCTGCCTCGTGTTTTTAATGATTAAAGCTCCGTTATTAAAGAGTTCAACAAGCTTTGCAATAGTATTGGTTATGCTGGCTTAGGATAGCCATGCATTTACTGGATGATAAGTGAAAAACACAAGTCTCGGAATACCTTCTGTCTTCTCAAGTAAATAGTGACCAAGATAAAGAAACCTTTTTATTTTGAATGGCAGCCCTGTAATAAAAATGTTTGCGAACGTTTAGACCGATATATCGCATGGTCAGAAAGAATTTTCAAATCCGACTATAAAAAATAAAAGAAACAAATTGTTTATTTTTGAAAGAGTTCCTCCGAGGTGAAATTAAACCCTTGCTTTAGAATACTCATTATCCTTACATTTTCATGCTGCCTCTTTGTGGATGAGATGGTGACTAATGTTAAGCAAGGTTATAATAGTAAAATAAGCCATGCGGGTAAATATCTGTTTTTGTTACGAAATGCTAAAATACCAACAATGGCAGCTACGACACTTAAAAAGGAAGCCCGAGTGATTGCTTGACAAATTTAAGTTTAATACCAGATCTGCGTGTACTTTTACCAGTGAATCGGTCCTCTTAACGAAAGACACCAATGATAAAGGCAATTTTACAGGGAAAAAAAACGAGTTATGTCGTATAGAAAAGAAAAGAAAAAGATCTCATAAAACACATAAATACAATTGCTATTCAAATGGCCATCACCAAGTTTTTTATTGCTTTTGGAGTAGAATCGTCATTCAAGTGCTTTGAATTATACCTTAAAGCAGAGATAAGGTCAGATGTATTACTTGTATCTTGTTTTTGTTGTTGACTTATTGTCTGAATAGCTTTTAGTGAGTTTTTTACCTAACATCATATCAGTATAAAGCCTAAAGCACAGACATACACAACTTACATTAATAGGTGAACTTTTTGAAAAGGCGCCAATAGGATCAATATGGTCATACAAGATAATAGAGACCACCATCACTTTTAAGCAAAACGCATCAAATACAGCATCCTTCTTTTTACTGTTGTTATTGAGTGTATGAAAACAAGCTGCCCAGATACTCGCTAACCACTCACTCACACTTTTCACTAGCTCATTGGACTGGACATACTTTGTGGTTGTGTCAATCACACATTTCAGCATGGGTGTTGGATATGCGATAAACAAGGATATACTGTTTGCCAAGTTATCTTCATTGATCTTTGTTCGTAAATCAGATTGTCCAAAAGATGTACTGGACATTTCGTCTTCTGCCAATGTCCTTCCTCTCTGTAATGTTCTTCTGTAAAATGAAAAATCGTTCTGGAGCGTAGGATGCTTTACTTTGAGTGAATCAAACTCAAAGACGAAATCAAGTATGTCAGCAAACAACTTTGTTAATCCTGGATGTCTATCAAGCTCTTTGGTTGTAACACCACCGTCTTTACATAACACATTGAGTAACATTGGAATACCTCGTTCTAGATATTAAAAAAAGTTAATTGAGTAAAAGGGTCAATTACCATATATTTCTCGTACTTACCCAGCTCGGAAGAATAGCTGTAAAAGTCTCTCAGCATATCGACAGTTGGCAAGACAGCCTTCCATGCTTTGTCTTCATTTTCGGTACTCGAGTTAGCTATTGCATTTCGAATCAGATCTGAAGCAGGCTTGTAGTTGTTTAGTTTGGCTAATAATGTTGGATTGGGTTCTACAAGCATTTTATAGAGCTGTTTATATGTTTCCATCTCTTCAGAAGAAGGTGTGGCATCTATATCATTGTTAGTTCTCTGTATAATACAAACACAATGGCTTCCTACATTACTTTCTATGTCAAAGTTTATTTCAGGTACTATATCAGAATTGCCGCGGAGATTCAAGGAGGCTAACAACTGTCCCATTCTCATATATTCCAACTAGTTTTTATATATATTTATATAGCAAAGAGAGTGAAAAAAAGCAAAAAGAGCGATCAAAACGAGATCACGAAAAAGTCAAGATGAAGAAGAAAAGAAGAAAACAAGTTTTTTTTTAAAAAAAAAATTAATAAACTATTGAAAGGCCGAGTTAGTCTCACTGTCTTAAAATGACCAACTGTGTAAGTTCAAGAAGCGAGGAAAATAAATAAATTGTGGCACACTGTATATTTACCATGTGAGCACACTTGTAAACCTGTAAATTTAAGGAGACACTTTGTTTTCTGAATTTGGTATACTTTAACCTGTCAATAAAGCCATAAGACGAGTATTTATTTCGGAAAACTCGGGACAAGGCCTTATTAGGAGAAGAAGCATTGAATTCTTGCCTGTGTTTGCCAATGGATAGAACCAAAAAGAAGAAAAATGACTGTGGCGTTAAAATAGGGTAAGGAGTTAAAAAGACGGGTACGCTCAACATATAAACACAATCATACCTTTCATCAAGTTACAGATCACTTAAAATAAAAACCCTGCATTGAAAATTTATTGTTGTTTTCACTCTAATCAGAGTCAATTTTATTTAAATATTTAGTTGTGTTCATCAAAGACATCGACACCCCAGAAGTTGTAAGGATCAACAAGTCTTTGCTTCTTTTGAGAGTGGACAATCTTGTTCAAGGTTTCAAAGTCTTCGTCACTAAGGTCAACAACTTCAAAGTTGGACTTAATTCTAGAGGCAGTAACAGACTTGGGGATGACAGAATAACCACGCTTAGCACCCCAAGAGATGAGGATTTGAGCAGGAGAGACCTTGTTCTTTTCAGCAATCTTGGACTATTTATAGAAAATAAAAGTCAACATAAATGCGATTATGGTATGCTTTGTACTTACAACAACTTCATCTTTCAATAAGGGAGAATCAGTGCTACCGAGAGGAGAGTAGGCAGTGATGAGAATACCGTGGTCCTTACAGTACTTGATCAATTCATCTTGAGGCAAGTAAGGGTGTAATTCAACCTAATTGAATCAGCACAAAAATGCATACATTGCCAAAAAAAAAAAAAAAAAAAAAAAAAAAAAAAAAAAAAAACTTACTTGATTAGCAGCAGGAACAATCTTTTGAGTCTTGGCCAACTTTTCAAGCTTGGCAATGTTGAAGTTACTGACACCGATAGCACGGACTTTGCTCTTATCAAGCTTTTCCATAGCCTAAAACACGTCACGATGAGATTGAAAATTTCAAAACATGACATAAAACTTACAGCATAAGTCTCAGTGAAATCAACATCATCAAAGAGAGTCTTGCCGTCCTTATCTTTGGGAGAAAGGTCTTCTCCGGGTTGGAAAGCTACAGGCCAGTGCATCAAATACAAGTCAATGTATTCCAAACCAAGGTTATCAAGGGACTTTTGAAGGGCCTTTTCAACATCTTCGGGACGGTGGAAAGTATTCCACAACTTGGTGGTAATGAAAAGTTCATTACGGGGAATACCAGAATCCTTAATGGCCTTACCGACTTCCTTTTCGTTACCGTCTAGTTTGTGGGTTAGGTCAAGAGCAAAGATAAATAAAGGGACTTACAAATGAAGGCAGCATCAATGTGTTTGTAACTAGAGAATATCAGCATAAAGACGCGTCTTTCTTGATTTACTTACCCAGTCTTAAGAGCAGTGAGAACAGCATCATAGACTTCATTAGGCTTAGATTGCCTGTCATGCCGTTAATTTTTGTTTTTGTTTTGTTTATTTGTAAACACTTACCATGTACCCAATCCGATTTGGGGGATTTCAGCACCAGTGTTGCTATACACAAATTAATCACTTGCATACAAAACACATTTTACTTACAGTTTAAGAATAGCAGTAGACATTTTTTCTTAAGAGTAAATAATTAGATAAAGAGTATCTGTCTATCTGTTGATTGCATCTCGTTTTTTATAACTATCAAAACGTGTCACAAAATAGCGCGAATTAATAATCGTCATGCGTTTTACTTCTTTGGAATCAATTGTATTTTTCATCAAATTTGACAAGGGCTCAATGATAAAATAAGAAAAATTAAAGTCCAGATAGAGTTCGAAACGCTTATTTCACTGAGAATCCTTTGAACCGACGCAAGCTTCAGTTAAAGGTCCTCAGCCTGCATTTTGAGGACATTCAGCTGTCACCTGTAGAGGGCTGCTAATCCGTCCCTAGCATTTTTATGCATACTTTCTGATTTTTTATCATACGAGAAAAGACATTGGAATTCAAGTGCCTTGATCAACGCGATCATAGAGTACAGTCAAACCTGTGGAATTTGGCGTTTTCAAAAAAAAAAAAAAATGACGGAATCTTACAAACGAATGGCTAAAGTAGAAAATTGATTGACTGAAACAAAAACATGATTGACACTTTTGAAAAGTTACAATGTCCGTTTGGGCAGATATGGTTGTCAACTTCAAAAACACGCATTGACGGCTTTTGCCAAAAGCAAATAGCAACACTTGTGTTATAGTATCAGTTATATCATGGAAGCTTGTTTAAGCAAAATACTTGCATATGAATTTTATAGTAGCAGTTCATTATTTGACGTTTGAAGTTACCCAAAAGTCATATAGATAGATAATCCATTTCTGTAGCTTCTGTCTATTTTTTGACCCAGTTATAGCGTCCTTCAAGACTGTCAACACCTTTTCTTGTCGCAAGCTGTAAATTTGCTCTTTGGGTGCTAGTTCATATTCTTTTAAATAAAGTTTTCAGACTGAAATCTTTGACTAATTCTGTCAAGTGAGGTGCTTTTTCAAGCTCAATTTACGTCTGAAAAATGAGGCGTAGTCAACTTTTTCTTTTTATAAACATCTTTATTCTCTTTGTTGCTTTTCTTTTCTCTTGGAAATCTTTTTTTATTATACCAAGAGAATCGGAAAAAGTAAATAAACCATTATAATATTATTTAATTAACTCAATAAAGCTATGATCAAGTATCATAAGTTATAGTTCAATTCTATCTCTAGTCATTTCCCGTACAATAGATTTGTCCAAATATCTCACATCGTTCTTTTTCAAATACTAATGGACATTATAACATGTAAGAAGGCGATTTGCATGCTCTACTGCGAGTCATATAGCAAGGCTCTTGCAAAAGAATTATTAGGAGTAGAAAAAGTTGGACTGGATATCTGTTATAGAGATAATCCCGCCAATCCACTCACTTATACTTAGCTTAAGAGCAATCTACCAGAACCCATACAAGAACAAGAGATATACCAATGAAAATGAAACCAACAAAATTAATCAAGCAGAAATTGAAATAGGGATACTTATGTCTTTTATCCAGCCAACCAAGTACAGCTTGTACAATTTCTCGACACAAAATAACTACCATTCGATGTGTACGACAGTGACTTGTATGAGCCCAGGAGTCTAACATTCAATGAAATATTCAGTGATGTCTTGAAAATGACCAATGTTATCGACGATAAGACAGTTAATAGATTTATTAAGTGGTACAGCCATAAAAAATTGAAGTTAATGAAAGCCACCTCAAAAAAAGAATGAATGAGGCAGGACAAAAAGTTGCAACTCCTCTCCTGTATATTCTCAAGAACGAATTTGTTGATAAGAACTATTTTTTCAATTATAATAAATGTATGTGCCAAGAATATCATACAATATTAACAGTGGCTTTGGAAGACATCACCATGCTTTTGCCGAGATACCAAGTCAATTTAAAGACAATGAAAGACAACGAGTATGAAATTGTTGGATATGCCTGAAAATCCATTGATGAAAAAGATGATATGAAGTGGATGCGTCTGCTAAACTTAATGATTGAAAAGCCCCAGACAAAATTGCTGATGGACAGAGTGTTCGTAAGTCCAAAATAGTCAGCAGGCGATCCGTTTGATAAGAGAGATAAGAAAAAGCAAGTCGAGCTGATGTCTATGATAAACTCAGATGGACACACAAGGTAAGGAAAGGATCCATCATTTATGTTGACTACAAACACATATTGACCTATTGACTAGACATGTTGAAGCACATAAATGACAAAGACAAGAAAATAGTACTACTGGCCAAATTTCACAGGTTTGACTGTATGAGAAAGAGTTGATAAATTATAGCTTTCTTTGTACTGATAATTAATAAATGTAGTCAACTGATGAAACACACTTTATAAATAAACTATAGTTGAAATTTTTGACTGATGCTGGAACAGCAAAAGACACTTTCCCAAACAAGGCAAAGAAGTATCTTCTGGTTGTACTATTACATAATTGCAAATATGTTTTTTTTTATCTTTGAATGATCTCGAATTACTGTCGTAGACTTCATCAAGTGCTACTTGTCCTCAGTACTTTTACCAACAATAGCCCAAGATGATTGTTGAATAAGATTAATAAAAGAACCAGTGTGTTTTTGTTGTTTCTAGGTGATGGTTGCTGAAGTCTTCCCCAAAACAAGAGAGGCCCTTTACAGAGGCTCAAATCCATCACGTAACGTAATTCGGGATGTTATCAACTTCGCATAAATTTTTGCTTGACCGATTGACCGGAAAAAAGAATTTCTTTATTTGAGAAAGAGTACGTCCTATCCAATCATATCCTGTCATCTATTCTGCATATACGCGAGAAATCTCTAGAAAAAAATAACACATCTTTTTCCTTTTTTCTTTTCTTTGTATGTCAAAACCTCTTTATACACTATTTCACTCACTTAGCCCTTGCTTGAAAATAAGACAGCCAAGACCAATTTTGACAAGAGGTTAGAAGAATAAAGTAATGCTCAATACTTTATTAACTCTACAAATATTTAGGTCTTCGTTGTTGTTCTGTCGGTGTTCTTCCTTCTCTATATCATCAACATCAACAAAAGGTGGGTACTAACAGTATGTCTTGTGCATCAACTTAACTATTTGAGAATAGAGAGGGTTTCATGTGTCTCCTGTTCAACAACAGAAACTAGACCCCTATAAAACATTAGGAGTGCCAAAAACAGCAAGTCAAAATGACATTAAAAAAGCTTATTATAAGGTAAGATCAAATGCAATGACCTATGCCATTGACTCAAGTGAATAGCTGGCAAAACAATATCACCCAGATACAAACAAAGATAAAGATGCCCGAGAAAAGTTTGTACAAATCCAAGAAGCTTATGAAATACTTTCGGATGAACAAAAGCGAAAACAATACGATCAATTTGGACATGGGTTTGAAGGTGGAGCAGCAGGTCCTGGTAGTAGTGGTGGATTTTACAATAGCAGCAGTAGTAGTAGTGGATTTCCTGGTGGATTTGATCCCAATGATATCTTTAGTCAATTCTTTGGTGGTGGTTTCAATGGTAGTAGTGCAGGTTTTGGTAGTGGTGGATTTAGCGCTGCAGGTTTCGGCGATGCTGGTTTTGGAAGTGCTGCAGGTGGTGGTCCTTTTCGTACCATGAGTGGAGAAGACATCCAGGCAAGTCATTCTTTTTATTAAAATAGCATTGACTAACATAAAACAATAGATTCCTCTTACAATTGAATTTATGGAAGCTGTCAAAGGGGCTAAACGAACTGTGACGGTCAACAGTGTTACCAATTGCCCTACCTGCCATGGCTCTGGCTTGAAATCAGGTAAATCAAAGACTCAATGTCAAGTATGCCATGGCACAGGTATGCAAGCAGTCCAAATGGGAGGATTTCATATGCAAGCAACATGTCAAGCTTGTGGAGGTGCTGGTTCATCAATACCACTTGGTTCTCAATGCGGTACATGTAATAGTGCAGGCAAGGTACGGTCAAGAAAACAAGTGGAAGTCACTATTCCTGCTGGCGTGGATAATAATAGTCGTATTTGTGTACCTGGGGCAGGTGATGCTCCTCTTAAGGGACAAGGTCCTCATGGCGATCTTTTTGTCTCACTTAACGTAAGCAACATTGTATTCTATACATGCACTGATAAGTATTGTATAGATCAAACCCTCCAAAGTGTTCCGTAGACAAGATGCTGATATCTTTTATGATGCTAAAATTCCATTCTACAAAGCCATGTTGGGTGGCAAAGTACGTGTGCCTACTATTGATGGTGATGTTGAAGTCAAAGTGCCTTCTGGATCTCAAGCGGAAGATAGTATTGCACTTAGAGGCAGAGGTATTCAGCGTCTACGAGGTTCTTCCAGGGGAGATCAGATTGTGCAACTAAAGATAGAGTTTCCAAGGTAACGTAATCATATCAACATGAAATTATACTCAGTGTTTTCCCTATTAGATCATTACACGGTAAACAACGCGAGTTAATAGAGAAATATGCTGCTTTAGTAGATGACGAATACAAGTAGTCTGAGTTAAAATAAAATGGGTTTATGCATAAAGAAGTTCAGTTCTTTGCCGCGGTTTCTTAACTATAATATGCTCGTGTTTATGATGCATAGAGTGCATATACTCTTAGTTACAATTACTTCTAAATTGGGTGAAGCAATGTTTTATGCTAGGGTGTTAATCAAGTCCAAGCATAGCAATAGCTTCCAAGATCAGATCGGTGTACAGCATAAAAAGCTTTGATTTAACTAAATAGGGTGTACAAAGTTTAACCCTATTTTCTTCTTCGAGTGTTCTATCGATAAGTAACACATACAGGTAATCGATAAAAAAGGAAATACCCGACCGAGTTTTGGGGTCGGTCTTAATTAGTCTTTTTTAAATTTTGTTTATTACATAAAGAATGGTCTATACAAAAAGGAGTGATGTACACATGCGTAGAAATAAGGTATGGTAATTTACAATAATGCTGTTATTTACAATGAGAGAGATAGTTTGACTATTTACAAATGATTCTTGCTGAAGAAGTAGGAGGGGCAGTAGAACTAGTGTTTCTTGATGCAGTGGATCCTTTGTTGAGTTGTTCTTTTGTGTAAATAGATAATTGACGAGCATATTCATATCTTGCCATGGCCATAATTTCATCTCTTGTGAATCTCTTGGGGGTTTCTGTTTGATTTGACATGATGATAGAATGATAAAGAATAAGAAAAAAAGAAAAATAGAAAATGCTCTTTTTATGTGTGATATTTCATCCCCGAAAATCAATATGCCGTATTCCAATCAGCTTGATGTTTCACTAATATTGAGATGTCTATTTAAAGAAACGATGATATCATATATTCCTTTTCTCTCCAAATGATGTAAAATGAAAACCAGTTCTTGCTGCATTTTGATTGGTTACTCAAATACGAACTATAACATACGATGCCAATTTCTTGGATCTTGCCAAACTAAGAAAATATCGAGGATTAGCGTAGCGTGAAATTTCGCATCCATCTTTTGGGTGGCCGACATTCCCTTGAAACACTTTAACAAGTGATTTATGCAATGATTTTATTGGTCTCATTGTTTGAATCAAAAAAGGGTTCTTACGAAAACAAGTTGCACAAGCCAATAATGATGCCATTTCGGACATCTTGCTTTTGAGGATGATTCCGAATCATTTATGTACGCAATCAAAGTTCAGTTTTAAACACTGGAGAACAGGCAGTAGTCTATTTAACATTCTTGTCGACTATGACGCATCTTTCATAAACAAAAAAGATAGACGATGTGACCTTGTCTGAGAAAGAAAGAAGGAGAGGAGGAGGGGGAATTTCTTTTTTTTTCTCTCTTTTTTGTTTATTTCCAACCCGAGATGACAACACCTCAAATACCCTTCATAAGTGCTCCATTTAAAAAGACAGATGATGTCGACTGGACAAATCCACTGAAAAAATACATTGCTCGCTTCTATCAAGACGATCCCGAAAAATACCAAGAAGAAACTCAGTCTTTTAATAGGTTACGCCAAGATATACGCGGTGCAGGAAAAGACTTGACTGGTAGAGACTTACTCTATCGTTATTTTGGACAACTCGAATTACTCGACTTACGGTTCCCTGTAGATGAAAAGCACGTCAAAGTGTTGTTTAACTGGTAAGATGTCTACAGATGAGACTAAGACTTACAAAACTTAGGTATGACGCATTCAATAACCGCGCTATATCTCAATACTCGCTTGCGTTTGAGAAAGCAAGTGTCATCTTTAATGAGGCTGCTACTTTATCTGCCATTGCTAGCTCTCAAAACAGAGCTGAAACAGAAGGCCGTAAAAGAGCTTTTCATTACTTTCAAGCCTCTGCTGGTATGTTTCAATACATCAATGACAATTTCTTGCATGCTCCCTCCGAAGATTTAAGTCGCGAAACAGTCAATATGTTGAGTGAATTAATGCTTGCTCAAGCTCAAGAGTGCTTTTTGGAAAGTAGTATACGAGAAAAAACAAAGGATGGACTGGTTGCTAAGCTGGCTAGTCATGCAGCTTGGGTGTATGGTAACATGGTAGATTCACTGACTGATGCAGTCAACCGTGGTGTAGGCGTGGATCGATCCTGGATTATTATTTGTCAGATCAAACAAAAATACTATGCTGCTACAGCTCAGGAACACAAAGCAGCTGCTTGTGAAGCAGAAGCTAAATACGGTGAATGTGTCAGTCGTTATGTTGCAGCTGAGTCTGCTGCTAAAGAAGCTAGCAAATTGGCCAATAGCTTGAGTTCTGCTTTGAGCTCTTCCAACCATGCAAACGGTACTGTTCCTTCAGAAAGTGCTGCTTCTCTTCAAGAATTGTGCAAGATAAAGACAGCTACTTGTACTGAGAAATTGACATCAGCTACTCGCGATAATGATATGATTTACCATGAGACAGTACCTCAAGAGTCTATTTTGACCCCTATTGATCGTCTCAAGGCAGTCAAGACCATTCCTATCTCTGAACTCTATGGTCCAGACGAAATGAAGAAAGTGATTGGCGCTGATCTCTTCTCAAAACTAATTCCTATCAGTGTGCATGAGAGTGCATCACTTTATTCTGAGGAAATTGCAAAGTTACTTCGTGCAGAAAACGAACGTTGCGACCTTGCCAAAGCTGAATTAAATGCTTCGTTGGATTACATGAAATTGCCTGGTTCATTGGCCAAATTCAAGCAACAACAACAGCAACAAGAGTCAGCAGGTTCTTTGGACAGTTATGCTACTCCCCCCTCGGAAGTCAAGGCTTGGGCTGACCACATTGCTTCTGAAGAATGTCGTTCTCCTCTAGGTGAATTAGTCAATACGGTATCTGCTTTAAATGCCAAAGCAAGACAGGCTTTGGATGAAATCAGTTTGAACCTGGATCAAGAAATGAGGGATTGCGAACAAGGCAGAATACAATATGCTGATCAATGGACTCAGGCCCCCTCAGGCCCCCTTACTTCTGAGTTCAGGCATGATATTGCCAATCATCGTCGTACACTTGACAATGCTGCTTCATCTGACAGCCAATTGTTAAGCAGATATGAGACCGTAAGACGCAATATTGACATTCTGAAGCATGGAGGACAAAGTCAGCATTTGGAAGGTGCTTATGCTGAATGTATTGCTAGCCTTGCTGAAAAGAAGAATGTCAATGGTGGTGCCAGCATGGATCTTTTGGACTTGGATTTTGGAGGACAGAGTCAAAAGACAGATAATGGTTTGAGTGAAAAAGTGCAACGTGTAGAAAGTATCATTGAAAAGTTGCGCAAGATTGAAAAGGACCGTGATGATACATTCCGTGATTTGAAGGACAAAGTAAGGATACATACTTAGAAAAAAATCGGGGTTTTAATGGTCTATAGACAATGCAAGATGATATTTCTCAATTGTTGATCTTGAACAAGAAGGCCAATGTTGAACAACAAATCTTTGCTGCAGAGCTTGAAAAGTTTCGTCCTCATCAACAACGTATTTCAGCTACCATTCAACATCAGCAACAAGCTATTCAAGACTTAACAGCTGCTTTCAGGAGCTTGATGGAAGGCAATGAAGCACAAACATTGCAATCTCAACATGACAAGGCTGAAAGGTTGCGCCGTAATTTGACAGCTGATTTCAGTGAAGCTAATGCGGTCTATGTTGAAATCAAGGAAGGTTTGCAGCGTGGGCTTCAGTTCTACTCTGGTTTGCAAGACACAGTAGATTCTTTGAAACAGAACATTCAGCGCTTCATTACAGAAAGAACAAATGAAAGAACTCGCTTAATGGAGACTATTGAAAGCAACAAAAGTACGCGTGAGCAAGAATTGCTGCGTGAAACATTGAACAAGTACACGAGTGCTCCTCCTCTTCCTGTCCAATCTACGCCTTCTTCTTCTGCCATGTCTCATTTAACCAACCAAACACGCCAAATGTCCATGAATGAACCTAGCGCACCTATGGGATACACACCTGCACCTCCACCTAAACCACAAGCATTTGTTCAACAGCAACAATACCATGCTCCTCCTACCAATACTTCACCTTATGGTATGTATGGTTCTCCTACAACACCCAGTTATCAACAGGTTCCTTCTCCCTATGCTCCTCCTCCTGTTCAATCGCCTATGCAACAAGTACCACCACCTCGTCCCTTGTATAATCAACCACCTTATCAACCTCAGTTACCAAACTACCCTCCTCCTCCTCAACAACAACAACCTTATTATGGTGGCAACATGGTTCCTTCTATGCCACCTCAATACCGTCCTCAATATCACCCTCAACAACCTCAAGTCCCGGCTTACAGTCCTCAAGGATACCAGCCTCCTTATCATCCTCAACAACAACAACAGTGGCAACAACCACCACCACCGCCACCATCACAACAACAACAACAACCGCAATGGCAACAATCCATGTATCAACAGCCACCACCACCTCAACAGCAGCAAAGACCTCCTTCAGGAAGCTTATTGGATTAAAGTAGTTGGTTGAAATCAATATCAAATGATATCTATTTACACATAATAAACTTTTTTTTTCTTACTTTCTTTCTTTTAATTTCCCGAAGTATGGGTTGTCGACTATCCAAAACTTCGAATGAACAAGTGCGTGATAGAGAAATCAATCAACAGCTTAAACAAGAAAGGAGCCAGTTACAAAAACAAGTCAAATTGCTTATGTTGGGTGCCGGAGAATCAGGCAAATCAACTGTACTTAAGCAAATGAAACTAATTCATGGAGGCTATTCACCCAAAGAAAGAGCTCAATACAAGGAAATCATTTATTCAAATACAATACAATCCATGCGTGTCATATTAAAAGCCATGGAAAAGATGGAAATCGAATTAGAAGATCCAGATCATGCCAAGTACCGTGATATCATTTATGACACGCCAATGCAGATTAGCCGCCTTCCCACAAAAGTGGCAGATGCCTTACGTGTGTTGTGGAACGATGCACATGTGTTGACGGCCTTTGGTCGAAGCCGCGAATACCAATTGAATGATTCAGCCAAATAGTAACGTATACATACTACTTATAAATATTAAGTTTCATCTAGTTTCTTTGATGCTCTGGATAGAATAAGCAATCCAGACTATCTGCCTACAAACCGAGACGTATTAATGACTCGAGTCAAGAGCACAGGCATTACAGAAGTAGTGTTTAAGATAGGTGATGTTGTTTATCGTATGGTAGATGTGGGTGGTCAGAGATCAGAAAGGAAGAAGTGGATCCATTGTTTTGATGATGTTGTCGCTATTATCTTTATGGTAGCTTTGTCTGAATTTGACCAAGTATTGATTGAAGATGAAAGAGTGGTAAAGCAGCATTCATACTCTACAGCCATTTATTTCTCATAGAATCGAATGGAAGAATCCTTTGTGCTATTTGACTCTATTTGTAATTCGGCTTGGTTCAAGCAGACTTCCCTTATCTTGTTTCTCAACAAGACAGATATCTTTAAGGAAAAAATACAAAGCCAGCTGTTGTCCAATACTTTTCCAGACTACAAGGGCGAGAACACTTATGAACAGACAAGTCAATATATCATGAAGCGATTCTTGTCTCTAAACAGACAGCCTTCAAAACAAATTTATACTCATTTTACATGCGCCACAGACACAGAACAGATTGAGTTTGTTATGTCTGTAGTGAATGATATCATTATTAGAGATAATTTACATGACCAAGGGCTATTATAAACTTTTTTTTGTAGAACTATGTTCCTGTTTTATTTAAAGTCCTAAAGGTATCATAATGAGTGATAATTAAGACTGGAGGGGTATGATGTGCAATAAGAAGGGGAGAGGAAAGGTACATAAGTTTAACTAGTAAGGAAAGTGATTTCAGTCAGAAAATATTAGTTCTTGTTCGTCGGATTGTTTAGTCAGCAGGCGTTTGATTATGGAGAGTACAGCAGAAAAGGTGAAGGGTGTGGAATCAAAAACTGAACGCCAATGGCTGGACCATAGACCTTCCAATGTGCTAGCGCAAATTTGTTGCGTGGATAGGGTTGGGAATGCAGAATGACTGGAACGACTGATGGTGGTACGGAGATTGGGGAGTTGTCGTAAGAGATGAATTGAAGGAGCGGTAAGAGAAGGATCGATATATTTGGAGAGGATGTGACACCAGATTTTGTATTTGACTGGACAAAGAAAGTTGAGATGGTCAAGTGTGTCAATGGTGTTGCGACGGAAGTAAGGACAGTGAATACATTGAGGGCTAGTGATGAGCTTCGGTAATTTTTGGTATAGGTAGAAGTGATTGTTGATGGTTTTGTGTAGGAAGCGAAACCAGATGTTACGGGAGCAATGTGTGCTTTAAAGTGACCAAAAGGCTTTCCAATTAGGGACAGTGTCAAAAGGTGAGGTGAGTGTAGGAATGTGTTGGGGAAGTAAGGCTTTATAACCAGAAATAGTGGGAGGTGCAGGTTTGAAAACTAGGTTGAAAAGAAGGGTGGTGAGGTCATGAATTAGCGTAGAAGGAATGTTAAAAGCATGCATGATTTGTGTAAAATATTCGGGATGGACCCGATCATAAGCTTTCTCCTGATCTAAGAGCAAACCAATGGATTCTGATTTGTTGTAAGTGGCTATAGCTTGGACATTGTATAGTATTTGATCATTTTCAGCAATAAAACGTCCAGACATAAAACCCATTTGGTGAGGAGAAATACACTTGGAGAAATGCGGCATAAGTCTTGCATCAATTAACCTAGTGAATATCTTAGCATCGATGCTGATAAGCGAGGTGGAACGCCAGTTTCGCGGATCAGTCAAACCTCTTTTTTTTTTGGGTATTAGTACCATAAAAGTGTGTGCCCAGCTGACAGGAAAAATTCCTGAACTAACTGCATCAGAAAACACTTGAGTAGTGACTAGCCCTGTTTCTCGGTGGTTTAAGAGGACGGCGATCAGTTCATAGGGCAGACCATCGACGCCAGGACTACTATGGCTAGGACATCTAGCCGCACCGTCGAGGATGTCATCCAGGGAAAAGGAGGAGGTCAATTTGCCGTGTTGAATATATGGAATTCTATCTGAGGGGGGAATAATGTTAGCAAAAATCTTGAATTAAGATATGGTTTACCGTTTCAGGTGTGTATAATTTGTCATAGAAGGTATAAACGGCAGACTGCATGTCCTTGTTTGATTCACATAACTGTCTTGTAGATGGATGAAGTAAAGCCGGCATGGTCTTTTTTGCTGATCGTGTCTTGATAGTGTTCTTGAGATAGCTGGCCGACTTTTCTCCTTTCTTACGCCACTGTTTGCTTGCTCTTAAAGCTAGGGTATCAATAAGGTCCTGTTGAACGATAGCTATTTGTTTTTCGACGATAGGGAGTCTCTCGTGCAGTATAGCGGTTTGACGGTACTGGTGAAGCACCTTGTTTCTTTTAGATTGAAGACGACAAAGTAGATGACGTTGTCATGCTGCCCTACGAACTTTCGGGCGATGTTTTAGCAATAGTTTTGATTTGGTTCCATTTCTCTTGTGGTGTGAGTGGTGTACTAGATGATGTTATGGACGAGTGTTGATAATAGTTGTCGAGTGCTTGGTAGAGTTTTTTAATGCAATGCTCGTTGTTAGCAAGACGAGGATGGGCATGCAATAGACTGGTGCCTTTAATAAATTGTGGGAATGTAAATTGAACTAAAAGAAGTGTATGGTCGGTCCAAGTGGATGAGACGAAATCAATTGAAGGATGAGAGACTGAATGAACTAATACTTCATTTGCAGATATGTAGTCGATTGTTGCGCATTTATTGCCGGAGCGAAATGTAGGTGGAGCAGTGGTGAAGTTAAGCTCATGAGTAACTTCCGTATGTTGTGCACAAAGGAGGTGGTGCCAACGCCATTGAGGAGAAATCTGGGAAATGTTACCGTTATCAAAAACGGTTTGAAGGAAGGATTGAAAGCTATAATTGAAGCCGCCAGAAAAATCAAATGGAATTGTAGTGGTAGAGTAAGAGAAGGACATATCAAAAAGTTCAGAGAAAGGAGAAAGTTGTAACAGATAAGTAAAGAAATCCTGTCGATCACGGCTGACTATTGGTGCATACATATTAAATAACATAAATTAAGGGAAAAAAAGAAGAGGAGTGAGATACTTTTGCTAGAATTAACCTCTGGTCTAAAGTAATAAGGTAAGGAGTGATGTTGATATTGAGGTTGAGACTGAATATCCCATAGTGTTTGGTCCATATAGAAGCCTGACACTGGAGTTACATATCAACTCTTTGTTGAGTATTGAGAGATTGGGCATAAGTTTCCTGCAAGCATAGGAAATCAATGAGAGGAGAATGAGTATGTAGAAATCGTGTAAGGTCGCTGCTGCTTTGAAGTTGTGATGGTTTGGCTAGGCTACGACAATTGAGTGAGCATAGAGAGAGGTTAGTAATAAGATTGTTCATATTATTCATACTTAAAAAGAAGTGTACATCCTTGTTATCGGAATTTTGAGACATATTTATTAAGATGAAACCAGTTGAGCTTCCCCGGCAAGGTTGATTGTGCTGTTGCAGTTGTCACTTGATTCAGATAGAGGTTGATTTGGATCAGTGAAGAGTAAAGCAGCGGTGTCCATATCTATATCTGCATTGAAATTCTCTTGTCGATCGTCATTGGAGAGGAGATCTATTTGTTCTTGTGTAATCCATTGTCTTTTGTAGAAATCCCGGGTCACTGCCTTGTTGATAGGAGCACGTAAATAAGCAATGGTGGGAAGTGCTCTTTGATTGTTCAGGCGGTATGCTTCAATAGTTCGAGTTTCGTCATCTTTGTCTTTGAAATCCGGATTCTGGACAACAGAGTGGTGTAGTGGATTAAAATCCCCCTTGATTTGGATACCGCGTTTGATGGTAAGTACTTTGGCTTCCTCCAAGCAGTCGTTATAAAAGAGGATTGCCACCGTGCCATGAGCTGGATAATGAATATCGAGGATACGTGCACAGTTAAGACCTAGTTGATGCAATCGATTACGCATTTCTCGAAGAGGTAAACGGTGGCGATTGGGTAAGTATAAGTATTGAAATCCTTGCAATTCAGATACTGGAGTGAGAGGATGAGCAATTGACATGAATTGTCTGTTGGAGAGTTTTGTTCTAGACGTTCTACGTTGGGTAGGTGTACGAGTTACAGAAGCAAATGTTTTTTGATGGCTAGGGATTTTTTGTTTTGGAACATATTTAGAGGTGGTTCTTGGTACCCCTAATGTATTGAGCGAAGAGAAGTCAGCCTCGTTACCTGTGGTAGTAATTTCCTTCATGTTTTCATGAAGAGCGTTGAGAGGGGCGGATTCGGGGGTGTCGGGATTATTGTCGGAGTAGGAAGCTTTCGAGTAACTTTTCCAGTTTTCTGTGCGACTGGATGAAATCTTCGAGGGTTTTGTTGGTTGCAGCTAATTCAGATCTGAGTTGTGCATTGTAGGCTTTGTATCGAAAAAGTCACTCCTGCATTTGAAGCATGTCGTCTTTCGCAGGTTGTGGTTCCTGAGTGTCAGAGAGCGCAACGGCTCTGTTTCGGGTTACACAGGCGTTGTGAGGAACCACCGAGGATTTCTTAAGTACAGTAACTTAGTCTGCTGCCATCTTATTTGTGATGGATTCTGGAGACGTGCTTTTTCTGGAGCGTTTTCTTGAGTGATGAGGAAGACGAGATGAAGGCTCGATTGGTTTAGGAGTCAGAGTTTGTTTGGGACCGATGATATTATTCGTGTTTGTGACTTTGGATGATCTAATATCGGTTATCTTACTAGAAATTTGGGAGGTAGTAACGATGGGCGATGTTTGGTTGTTGAGGATGTTGGTTGTTGACAAGATATCTGTATTTGATGGTGTTCTCGGAGTTTAAAAGACGCTAAGTGTTCTTTAGCGGAGAGAAATGTGGCTATTATACAGATTGGGACTAGTCGGATTCAAGTGTTACAATATAGTTAGACTGGTTTTTAGTTACCATCTCCTATTTGTTTTTTAATGTTTTTTTCTTTCTCTTTTTCTCAAAATGATGGAAAGATTTACAAGAAATAGGGCACTTGTGATGCTCCTGGCAGCTATTTTTTTGGTGTCTTTATTAGCGTTTGTGTCTAATTTAGCACCTCATCAATCACGATCATTATTCAACAATACAAAACAAGAAGAAGTACCTATTGTTGCTCCAGAAGTATCAGGCACGGATATACCAGAAGAAGAGGACCTTGTGCCTGTCATAGCAAAGCCAGTGAGTGAAAAAGATTGGAAGCCAAAAAAATGGGGTCATTTGAACGCAGAAATCGAAGAAGCCATTGCCTATAACGTGCGTACAGCCAGCAAAGACCGTATCTTATTGACAGCTGTGGCAAACCAAGGCATGGCTGAATACACATTGAACTGGATCGCTTCTCTCAAAGAATGTGGATTGGACAACAAATTTTTAGTGTTTGCTATCGATCAAGAGTTTGTCACAACAATGAAGGAGGCGGGCTATGGCAAGCATGTCGTCATGATTCCCAAAGAATGGTTCCACAAGGAGCTGTCCGGCGAATTTGAAGAATGGCTATCATCAGGCTATACACCTATCACACACTCTAAATCTCTCGTCGTGGAGCGCTTATTGTATACTGGTGTGACAGTTTGGTTCTCTGACGTTGATATTGTTTTTACTTCACCTGCTATTTATAATTACTTGGTCATGAAACTCAATGCTCGAAAGCAAACAGAGACTTTGTTCTCTCAAGAAACAGAACAAAAAATTATTAATTCTGGATTTTATGTGATGCGACCTACCAACACCAACAAGCGTATTTTGGAAGCATCTATTTACATTCAAGATACAGAACAAAACAAGAAGCCAGAAGTGACTCAACAGCGTGCTATCAACCGTGTATTGGACGATATGAATCTCAACTATCAGACAAGTCCAATTGTGCTTTTGGACTTAATGTTGTTCCCTCATGGACGTGCTTACTTTGATAATCAAATCCCTACTAAATACGGCATGACTCCCATGATTGTTCATGCCAACTATCGTAAGGGCGCCAACAAGAAGAAAGATTTGCAAAAGTTTGGTCTTTGGTATATTTAAGAGAGGAATACCCTAATGCTGTATTAAATAAATAAATAAATAAAAAGATAGAGATGTGTGCTTTCAGAGGAAGGGCTTGGACCCACAATTTGGTATAGAAACAGATTTAGGTTCCTGTGAATTGCGTTATTTTAAATGAATTCAAATTACAAGATGATTTGCGATGACGTTAGCGTATAATGTTGGTCAGCCAGTCTCCATCAGAAGAGACCGGTAAGCTGTTTATACGCTCCCTCTCGCGAACTTCGAGATGAATCCTATATTCGATACTTAGGATTCAAACCCTTTTTATCGAAATGCCTAAGCCGGGTTTGCTGAATATGCGCTGAGATATGCAAGTTTGAGGATAAACTGACTATGGCATTGGACATTTTATTATGTCAAGTGAATGAAAACCGGGTTTAGAAAGAAAGAACAATAAATTGATGGGCTCGCATGTCAGAATTTTTTTTCTTTTGATAGAATGAAGCCTCAGCGTAATTTGAGCTATTTATAGTTAATTAAAGTGTCACAATATCAGCCTCTAAAATAAACCCCCTCTTCTCCTTTTCTGTTTTATTTCACTTTCTTTCTTTCTTTCTCTCCTTTTCTCTCCTTATACTCTTTTTTTTTTTTATTTTAGCCATTCAAAAAGCACAAAGAAAAAACTATGGTTAATATTGTATATAAATTCGAAGCATTTAGCTTCACTGGCATATGTCAGACTGTATCTTTACCACTGTGTCCATTGATAGGACAGGCAAATGGTGTTGAACCTGTTTGTTATTCACGCAATATTGATTTAGCAAGCAATTTGATCTTTCAGCCTGGTAAAGAAACAATACAAATCTAAATAAAACTATGTTACTGATATATATATATATATATATTGAATTAGCCACTTTGGTCACTGATTGTGTTGCTATTGTAATGGCAGCCATCATGATTTACCATATTCGATCTAAATATACTGCAGTTGGTACGTAAAATATACAACAAGATATAAACAATTAACACCAGCCTAGGTCGTAAGGAAATCGTCATGTTCTTTTATTTATATATGATCACTACTTTTCTTGAAATGTTACTTGTAACTGGTATTATACCTACCTCATCGGTCGTTTATCCCGTATGTATAACTGTGTCTTTATATGTAACATTATTCATATATTTTGTAGTGGTTTACTGCCGTTCATATTGGTTTCATGTGTGCGACATTTTGGTGTTTATTATTAAATGGCTTTGTTGGATTTCAGTTTGCAGAAGATGGTACACCATTATCACTTTGGGTAAGAACAGTGAATAAGTATATGGACAAATATTCACTTCTTTTTTTAATAGTCTATTCGTATCAGTTCATTCATTATCTTTTTATTAACTGGATTTATTGCTATCGCTACATTTAAAAATATTGGCCCCTTTTCTTATGCTGCACCTGGTGCTTTATGGACTTTCTATTTTATTGTCAATGGTATTGCATTCATTGTCTATGTTATTTCACAAATCATTCTTGTTGTCAACACATTGGACGATCTCTGGCCATTAGGTGATATCTTATTCGGCACTGCTTTCTTTATTATTGGCCAAGTGATTATCTATGTCTTTTCTGTTGCCATTTGTAATGAAGTACAACATTATGTAGACGGTATGTTCTTTAGTGCTATCTGTAGCTTGTTGGCTGTCATGATGGTCTACAAGTACTGGGATTCAATCACAAAGGAGGACCTTGAATTCTCAGTAGGTGCCAAGCAGAACAGTTGGGAGATCAAAGAATCCTTGGGCGAAGATGAATTATCACAAAGTTACGGTACTTATGGTTCAAAGACACAAGTGCAAACACAACCTCAACACCAACAACCATATCAACCTCAGTATCAACCTCAATACCAACCTCAATATGGACAACAACAATACAACCAACAACCCTATCCTTATTAAAATAAAAAAAAGAGGTTAAATCTACAAACGAATTAGCAGTCCTACATAAATTTAATTAGCTTGCAGAAATACTTTGCGTCTGTCCCCAATTTGGTGCCTTAAAGTGAGCAAGAATGGGGTCAGATCGAAAACAGTGTTGAATTGAATTCTTTTTTTTTTGAGAGGGTTGAGAACTAGCAAAGTTTCACTAAAAATAACTTGGGAGAGGCCAGCGATATCGACTGACAAAGCGGAGTGAGCGTCTCAGGATGTAGCTGCCCTTCTCTTCTTCACTAAGATACGCACATGGGGCTACTACACAACAAAGCTTCCTTTTGTTCTACAAATCTTCTCATTTATAAGAAAGATGTCTGACGACAACCTTTAGGACTCAGAGGCGCCGTCTACTAGTATCTATATCACATGTGAACTGCTTGTACATGAGAGCATATATGACATTTTGAATCTGATGATAAGAAAGCCATCAGAAGAGCTTACAATCTGACCCAAGTTATTTTTGTTAGATCTCAATATGCTTTTGATAGCTTTCCAGTCTATTTTTTTTAAAAAAAAAAATCGGTGCTTTAAATTAATTCAAATGGGATATGCCACGTTGGTGCATTCATCTCTTCTTTTCTTCATGACCGCTTTACCTAAAGAACAAGTAGAAGCTACTTTTAAAAGCTTGTTGCAAAAGAAACATAATAAAGTCCGTATTCTATCATTCTATATTGCATATTCATCTATTTGATGTAGGGTTGTTTTGATTGTAATGCCAGAGGTCCTACATGGGCTTCTGTCCCATTTGGTGTCTTCATATGCCAAGAATGTGCTGCTAGCCATCGAAATCTCGGTGTACATATTAGTTTTGTCAAGTAAATAGTATTATGCATAATGACATTGACTTATTGTGTTAATTAGGTCTACATTACTCGATGCATGGACACGCGAACAGTTAGATCTGATGATGGCAGGAGGCAATGCCCACGCACGCGAAGCCTTTGGTGGAGCTGCTTCTATATCGGACATCAAGTCAAAGTATACAAGCAGAAGTGCAATTGCCTACAAGACAAAGTTGCAGAGAAAAACTCAGCATTTAGAACAGTCAAAAGAAAGTAATGATTTGATTAATTTTGATCAACAACAACAACAACAACAATCATTGATTGATATGGATGAAAAAGAAGCAGAATTAAATAACTCTTTTCAACAACCAACTGATTTTGATGAATTAGACATATTTAAGCCTGTATCACCAACAGCGACAGCAACAACAAAAGCATCTGTCTTTGACGATCTTCTTTCTTTTCCTGATACAAAACCTAACGATACCACTCAGCCCACGGCTGATCTTTTATCTTCACCTAGTTATGACCCATTAGAAGAATTTATGACTAAGCCAGCAACGAATACAGCAGTAGACGATTTCTTTGATCAGCTTGAGAAACCTGCAACAAAAAAAAGAACCATAAAGCCTCCTAAAAGCCATCATACAAAGCTAGGAGCACGTAGAGTACAGAATAATGTGTTTCAACAACAAGCAGAACTTGCTCTTAAAGAAGAAAAGATGAGAGCAGAAGGATTAGATGAAGAAACAATAGGTAGAAACAGTCGAAATCAAGCATTGAAAACAGATAATTCAGTCTTTATACCTAAATTACAATCACCTACATCAACACGCTTACAGTATCAATCGCCTCAGCCTAAAAAAGAAGAGGAAAAACTAAATGAGAGATTAGGCATCATGACACTTTCTTCTAAGTCCAAGAAAGAAGAGCAAGACGATGAAGATCATTTTGCGAGAGAAAAGTTTGGTAATGCAAAAGCAATATCCTCTGATCAATACTTTGGAAGAAATGAATATGATCCGCAGCAATCTGCTGCTCAATCATCCCGTTTAGCTCAATTTCAGGGCTCACAAAGTATTTCTTCAGATCAATATTTCGGTAGAAAACCACCAAAATACACTTCTTCTTCTACACCTATTTCTAAAAAGATCATTAAAGCAGCTAGTAAGGGTGCTACTAAGCTACAAAACATATTAGCTGACTTGGAGGTAATTGTTCATGTAGAGTTTATGTGGTTATACTCATATTTCAATAGTAATTCATTCATTTTTTTTTTTTTTTTTTTTTTTTTGCATTAAACTTGACTTCCTTTTTTCAAATATGTTACGGGGGTTAAAAAGGACCTGACAGCTTTTTTTTTTTAAAAAAAAATGTCAAAACCCTCCGTAGTTTTTTTCTTTCCTTTTTCTTTGTTTTTAAGACATGCAAGTCTTTGGAGGTTTAAAAAGAACTTTATTAATAAATAGACCTTATACAGTTTTATTTGTAAGCTAGACTATATCGATTTTTCAGACTTAACTCGTTTTATGACCTTTAGACTCGCTTTGTTGCGACAACACGCTATGTTCGAGTAAATAAAAAAGAAGTTGTGACGCCAGCCAGCAAGCTCAAGACAGAAATAAAGCCTACAGAAGTAAAGCCTACAGAAAAAATTGAGAGTAATATCACTACACCTCAGCAATTTCCTACCACCAGTCAATTTGATACACCCCTTGAAGCACCAGAAGGAACAGGTCATAATTGGTCTTCTTCTTTCTTTGGTCTTTCTACTGAGCCATTTCCTCGAGAGGTTTCTGATATTCTATTGGAGCCTATTAATTCTGATGATATTGAGATCAAGCCAGGTAAGGTAAAAGAAAGAATCAATTTTGGTACATATAAATTAATCAATACAAGATGGCCTGCTTTATTTGCCTGAAATTAAGTACAGACGTATATTAAACAGAGCATTTGGACCTGGTGGTTGGGGTTTAGCCCCTCGTGGAGAACATACGATTTCACCCAAGAATATATCAAGAGAATATGCATTGATTTGTAAAGGTAGATTTGTATCTCAAGCAAGGGGAGAACAAGATTTTTTTGATATATCAGGACTCCCTACTGCATCTGAAGGATGTAAATCCAATGCATTGATGCGTTGTTGTAAGGATTTGGGTATTGCATCTGAACTATGGGACCCTTCTTTCATTCGTAAATTCAAAAAGAAGCATTGTGTTGAAGTTTGGGCCGAGCATGTGACTACCAAGAAGAAGAAGAAGTTGTGGCGAAAGAAAGACGATGTCTTGGGTAAGAAATCACTTTACTATAATGAAATCTAAATATAATCATAGAATACCCTTACAAAGAGAATTAACATTGACATTAATCGGCGCATCCAGCATGCCTCTTTTCTTTTCTTTTTTTTTTTTTGTTATAAGGAATAAATGCCGATTCTTTATAAATATAGCTTTTTTTCTTTTTTTTTTCTTCTTTTATTCTCTTTCTGTTTTATATAATGCATCATTCAATTATTTTCTTTTTAATATTCCTTAAGCTCGTTACTGCTTTTATCAAAGACGACACAGACCAAAAAGAAGAAGCAACCAATGCATTTCTTTATCAACATCCCTCAACAACTACCGCATAAGCATTTCTTGTTCAAAGACCAAATACCCGACCACTTTTTTCTTGTAAAATAAATTATATAGCATAATATCACATGCGTATCATGTGTTGAACATAAAGGAATAAACAAACTAATTTTATATGCCTCAAAAACGATTATGATTCCCCCCCCCTCTGTAGCGACAAAAAAGACGTAATGCAAAACTACAATAGATAGCATCAAGACCTTTATTGTTCTTAAGCAAGTCCTTTGTTTTAACCTGAATGGATAAAAGCAAAATAAAAAAGGATGGCTACAGGAACATGTGACAAATTCAGGACGCATGTAGCACTAAAAGACTTTCTAAATCATAAGAGATTTTATTAAATACTAAGAGATATATATATAAAAAAGAGATGGCATAATCATATCGATAGAGTAAATTAAGCCCATTTTCCTATCAATGACATGAGACCGGCACCAATATACATAGAAAGGAAACTGCAGATTTTGCGTGTAGTAGAGGCATTGTGGAAAGCATTGTTATGACTCATTTCCATACTCATGAGTGAAACATAGGCATTATAAAGAAGAATACCAGCAGAAAGAGAATCAAGAATAGCAGAAGACAACACAGCAGAATAAGAATTGGGATTATAGCTAGTACGGATACCAATACCAATAGCAATACCAATAGGAGTCATAATGACATAAAGTAAACCCATCAAAGTGGGCTTGTACCAGTGTGTATAACCAACTTCATTTAAACGAGTACCTAATGCCATACCTTCAAAGAACTAGGTCGAATTAGACATACATACAAAGCGTTGTTATTATTCTTACCTGGTGAAAGACAAGAGCAATGAGTAAAGTAATGAACTCGTCATTGTCAGTCGTAGCCAATGAAATACCAATCAAAATGGAGTGCATAACAATACCAAGTTCGAGAATATAAGTACCAATGTGTTTGTATGCTTCATCACTTTCAAGAAGAGCACCATGAGCATGACCATGATCGTCACCGATATGATGATGATGATGGTGTTGTTCGTTATCAGTGACAGTTTGTTTGGAGAGATGAGATGCCTTATCAGTTGGTTCGACAGATCTGCCCAATTCAGTATCTGCTCGTTCTTGTTTGAGTCTATGAAGCCTGTTTACGTGGGCAACAGATGAAATTTCAAGTAATTGAAGAGCAAAAGAAGCAATCATACAAAAGACACCGGCAAATGCACCATAAGACAACCATCCATCTGTTAAGCAAGGACTTTCAAAATTCTCGAGAGCATCAGGAAGCATATGAACAAAAGCAGTAGCCAAAATAACACCAGTACCAACTAAACTTCTTGTAAATACATGCTTCATTCCTTTTTTTATGAATTACTTACAAAATTTTCCAACAGTCAGAAGCCAATCGCGAATATCGCCTTTTTTATAAGGACTAATACGATGTAATAAGATAGGAACATAAGTACCAACTGCACTAGTAGCCAGAATGATGAAGATAGAACCGACTCGAAGACCCAGATTGTATTCTTCAATAGGCAAAGATGCACAAGCATCTTCTTCAGAGTCTATAGATAAAAGAAAATAAGTATTCTATACATTTTTTTTCATGTTTTATTACCATCGCTTTGTGCAAAGACTTGATTTAAACAAAATAAAGCCATGAAAGGCAAATACAATTTCAAGCTTTTTGACATTTCAAGTTAATTAATCTAAATGAAGAATGAAAAAAGACAATGAAAGAACAGAAAAAGAAGAACCTCTGTATTTATATAGAAATAAAATAAAAAGAAAGAGACCAAAATAGTCAATTGAGGCCGTTGCACATGTTGAAAAAGATGGAAGATCAAAGTGACAGATAGGGTACTCTTGATTTGACAGTTGGCCAATGAGAGACAAAAATTTCCAACATAAGTCACAGTCCTCGACTACAAAGGTACTCTTTTTACGCAATGATCAGAATTTTTCGGGTTGTACAAGGACTATTCATCATTAGGAAAATTTCTACATTTATATTTTTTTGTCAAAGCAATGTCGTACTTGAGCTTCATCACTCATCATTTCTTCTCTTCCGTTTTGGCTATTCTTTTTCTATTATTATTCACCGGCTCAAAGCGAAAAGATTTCTGTAAAAAACGTCACTTTTCTTGTTTCAGATTCCTAGATTTCGTGTGTAATGCTTCTTTTTTTTTTATAACAACTCGTAATATGAGTAAGCAAAAAGCATAGACCTTCCTAGAATCAATGATGCGAGAGCTTTCTCTTTCATTGGACTCAACAAGTCTCCAGCCAAGAGTATTTTCTCCATAATAAGTTGACCAATATTAGAGAACAATTGTAGGCTCTGAAGTGATGGCTTTTTGCCCAAATGTTAATTCAGAAGACTAATTATAGGCTATGTATTACATTCGGATATCGAAGTACTAAGAAGACGTTTTCTTCAAGATAGCATCTGTTTTTTTTTAAAAAAAAGTGCCCTGTCTAATGATAGCAATTGAAATAATCCACTACTTTGTTAAAAGACAATCCTTATAATAGATGTTTACAGATTTTTCAATGTTAAAAAAAGAGCTATAAGATTATCTACTTTCATTTCTTGTTTAAATATGTATAAGATTAGATCCTGTTTTGTAATCCTAGTTTTTAAGGTCAAAACTATACAAACAATGTATTTTATTATTTGCAAGTCAAACACACAATCTAGCAGTAAAAGCGATACTTGAAATATATAAGAAGCACTTTTAGCGTCTAAGCAATCGAAGATATCAGAAGGATTACACAAGCTAGGACCATCTCTAAAACGAGAATATCTATAGTAGCACAGCCCGCCCATGCCCTTGAGATTGTTGCGAGTTTTTTGATAGTTACAGGTTTAATAGATGCTATGATCAATGTAAACGCATGGAATGTAAATTAAGCATGTAAACTGAAGTGACAGTCAGTTTATGACTAAAAGAAAAAATAGAACCAGAAATTTTTTGGAAGCTTACGAATCAAGTGTAACTGAGCTTGATATGTCCACATTGATATTGAGTGGCCTTAAGGGCCTTTAAACTATATTTACATACTGATTTGTACCTTTATTTTGAGATTCATTATTTTGTCATTATATAAATTTACGTGTAACCAAGAGTGTAATTCTTAATTACAACTCTTTCATTCACTTTCATTTCTCCCATTTCTCTCTAAAACTTTCAAAAAAACACACATACTATCTCAAGACTACTTTTATAATTATCGCTTTTATTACCAGCATCACTTGGCTAGTTTTAATTATAATTTTCAATCATTAGTTACAAACTTATTAACAAACAAATAAAGTCAGTATTATTCTTTTAGTTAAAACAACAGTCCACAAATTAATACATGAAAATTGACTGAGTTTATTAAAGATTCAAAGTGTGTCTATAGTCTATTTTGTCAAGATTTCGCAGCCATTTTCAGTAACAAGTAAAGTATGTTCAAATTGAGCAGAACGCTTTCCGTCGGAGGTAACAGCAGTCCAGTTATCAGGCCAGATTTCATCTCTCCAACCACCTTCACAAATCATGGGTTCAATAGTAAAACAATGGCCTGGCTTTATTATACCAATGGCCTTATTGTCTAAATTTTAGTGAGTATATAAATGCAAGAATGTAACATGTTGCTTACTGCTGTAATGAGGCACATTTGGTGCACAATGGAAAAGTTGGTTGATACCATGTCCACTAAAGGTACGATTGACAGAAAAACCATTCTTTTTAGCATGATCTTCAATGACTTTACCGAAATCACGATATCTGACACCAGGTTTAACCATAGCAATAGCTTTCTCTAGACATTCTCTAGCAGTGTTGATCAACTGTTTACCCTTGGCATCCACATTGCCAACACAGTAAGTTGCATTCATGTCACCATGGAAACCATTGTAATAACAACTAATATCGAGATTAACAATATCACCATCTTTCAAAGGACGTTTGTCAGGAATACCATGACAAATAACTTCATTAACAGATCTATTCAAAAGAAAAATTAGGCTTACTTTTTATAAGAACATTGCTTACATGCAAACGGACTTGGGGAATTTGTAATAATTTAAAGGAGAAGGATAAGCGCCACGTTCAATGGTAGCCTTGTGGATGATTTCATCTAAAGTAATAGTTATAGACTGCCTGATAGACTAAAAAGTGACTTACCAATTTCATCTGGGGTGATTCCAGGACGAATGGCTGCAGCACCAGCATCAAGCACTTCGCGACAAATCTATCCATGGTAAGCATATCATTAGGTACCTATATGTATTTTTACCTTGCACACTTTACGCATGCCCTCAATTTCTTCGGCATTCAAGATCTTGATAGTTGAACTAGAGCGAACATTTTGTTCAGAAATAGGAATACTGGTTTCAGCATAGTCGGCTATGGTATATGTGAGAAAAAGAGTACTTTTCTGAGCAAATCAAATGACTTACGGCGCATAATACCCTCAGGGACTTCACGTCGAGGAGAGAGAGGATAGACAGCACGAAGTTCACCCGTATAACGATAATTAGGAAAAGGATCATGAGGTTCGCCTAAACAAATGAGTAAAAGGGAATCAAGTTTATATGTGCATTACTTTCAATCTTGGCTTTATGAACTAGTTTATGTTGACCCTACTTCCAATGTCAGTCATTGATTTGAACATAATTTTATCAACTTACCCAGTTTTTCTTGAAGCAATCTTGAGAGCAAAAGAATGAACCGCCAATCTTGAGTTTAATACAAGTGGGACATTGAAGAGTAGCAGGCTTGTCACAGCCTTCCGAAATACAAGTTTTGTCAGTGGATGCCATCCTTTCTAAACAGTAAAGAAAAAAAATTTCACGCAGAGAAAAAAAGACTGAGAATCAAAAGGCGATACTATACACAACCTATTTTGGGTTATTTGTGAACATTTATATGCATGAAAAAGGTGAACGCTCTCTGGCAAACGTCAAATGCTTTTCAGAATAAGTACATCTAAATTGCTTTTGAAATAGCCATTTCACTCTAGATACATGGCTTGATTGAAAAAGGGCATCACAATCATAAAAAGCGCAAGTTTATCATTATCAATTTAGCAACTCTTGTTGTTCTTTTTGATGATGCAAGAAGAAAAACAAAGTTAATGATAAACTTAAATACTCCAAATGTGCTTCAAAGGTGTTAGCCTTTGGAGAATGTGTTTGCTTATCACTTGTGTTATGAAAATGCTATGATATGAATAAAAAACCTTATAGACACTTCTGTATATTTCCACAGTATTTTACCACTTAAGCAACCGTATTCCTTTTATCAATAGTCTCGTAGAACAGAAGTCTGTAGCTTATGTTATTTGATTCTTGAACTCGAAACAACATTCCTTGAACAAAAAAACGGGTTGTCAAGCAATGTCGCATCAAAGATTGGCTTGATATCTATAAAATTTGTAAACAATAAACTTATGAAGATATATTATGCTATTTGAAGCGCCAAAAAGCATAGAGAAGTAAAAACATGGTTGATCTATAATGTAAATATGGGGGGGGGTAAAAGGACAAAAGATGTATAGGATGGCTGGTATCGAAGATTGAAACGGAAGGTAGCTCCAGTTCTTCATCCTGCCACATCTAATTTTGGGCTTTTGCTTAGAACTGCATAAAGACACAAGTATTGGGCTTTGGTGCAGTGATAAAAGATGTAAGTATTTGCATCCTGAGTCTATTGATATAGCAAAAACAGCAACTTTGCTGCTAAACTATCAAGAAAAAAGGCAAAAACGTTTATAAGGGGTTTCACCCATATCATACCATTTTCATAGTACGATTGACAAGCAAACACATTTACCAAAAACTATAGCCTCTAATGCACATTTTGAGTATTTAAGCTTATCAATAGCTCTATCTTTCATCATGCAGCGCTAAAAAGAAGCTCAAAGAGTTGTCAAGTCGAACATTTCCATGAGTAGTACCCTTTGATCAAAAGGCTATTCTGGCCAAATTTTACGTCGTTTTTTTTTTTTGGTCCAAATCAACTCCAAAAGAAGCATAGATATTATTAAACATCGCTTGTAAGCATTCAGAGCATTTATCATTGTATAAATAGGCTTTATGCTGCCTTTATGCCCAAGAAGATGATTTAAATGAGTTGTTGTCTCTTTCACTGTTGAGACATTTGTTTGTCTTGTGCTTCTGTCTTATGGATAAGTTTTGTAGTGTCATATTGTTTATCCAAACAGAGTACCTCATTAAAAAAAACAATTGGTTCTCTAAATTGAAGAAATCAAAATGTTTTGGGGAACTCAATGTAACTTTATGATAAAAGATAGATAAAAGAAGGTGTTTAGCGCACGCATCAAGTATGGTATAAACCACCATACAATCACACATTCGTTTTGACTACTTACACTTTTTCTAATGAAGGCGTAACCGGATTAAAAGGCAGAATGTCTTTTGCACGATTTAATGAAACCAATGACATATAGTTTTGAAGAAAATCCTCCAACCATTCATATATTTTTATCGACCGAATTCAGAACACTTTTCTCTTGCTGCTGCGTATCTTTTAGACTAATTTTTTAACTGGTATTTCCGCTTTGACTATTGTATCTATTGAGTCATAAAAATCATAACATTCCTGAGCATGCATTGTCTCCCAAACCTTATCGAGCATCCTCTGGATCAGTGAATAAGGTACAAACCTCACAATGGCAAACTGTTAAAGTGGTTTACCTGTTTGCATAGTGACCATTTGCCAGTTGTCAAAGTACCGTAGCAACGGTACCTCATTTTGGAAAAGTTCTGTAGCAACAGTTTTTAATTAACTGTCAAATCAGCTTTTATTGTTTCATGCAATAGGTCAAGATACAACTAAAAAAAAAAAAAAAAAAAAAAAAAAAAAAAAAAAAACTTGTACATATCCAGTTATTTTCCATATTAAAACAGATGAGGTTTACTACCAGCAGACGAAAATGGTTCGCATGATAGAGCTTGCCAAAGTTCCTTGATCGTTTTTGACTGTATACCTTCATATTAAAGTCCGTCCATTTTATGGCTCGAGTCAATTGAAACAGAGCGCGACGTCATTCAACGCGGAGTGCGAAGCGCTGGCACTGCCTGAACTGGGGTTAATTCTATCAAATTTCGTATCAAACTTTTTCTCTTCTTGTTTGCTTAACCCCCAACTCTTCACTAAAAACCACCCCCCTCTTCTTTATTATCGGTTAATGTTGAGACAAATTGCCGTGAAGCGTGGTATGAGAACATAAATGCAACTTGGACTTTAAAAGAGAAACAACAATTAACATGTTTGTTTATCAATTTTCTAGCTGCGCCTATATTAGCTCGCCAACAATTGAAAGTTATTCCTACTGTAGCACGTACCTTTGCTACTGAAGCAACTCCCGATCCTAACGCAAACCCAATCACTGGAAAGACAACTTTCGGTGGTCTTCATGACGACGATCGTATCTTCACCAACGTTTATTCAAAGCATGACTTCCGTTTGAAGGGTGCCATGAAGCGTGGTGATTGGTACAAGACTAAGGAAATCCTCCTCAAGGGCCACGAATGGATTCTCAAGGAAATGAAGGAATCCGGTCTTCGTGGTCGTGGTGGTGCTGGTTTCCCTACTGGTCTCAAGTGGAGTTTCATGAATAAGCCTTTGGATGGCCGGTAAATTCGCTTTTTTCTTTTTTCTTTTTAATAGTTCAATCACTTATTTATTTGCCATATAGTCCTCGTTACCTTGTTATCAATGCTGATGAAGGTGAACCTGGTACCTGTAAAGACCGTGAAATTCTTCGTGGTGATCCCCACAAGTTGATTGAAGGCTGTCTCTTGGCTGGTTCTGCCATGAAGGCTAACGCTGGTAAATTCTTGATTCTTAATGTTATTTGTATACTCATCTTTTGTTGAATAGCTTACATTTATATTCGTGGTGAATTTTACCAAGAAGCCACTAACCTTCAAATTGCCATTGATGAAGCCTACAAGGCTGGTTTGATTGGTAAAAATGCTTGCGGAACTGGATATGACTTTGATGTTTACATTCACCGTGGTGCCGGTGCTTACATTTGTGGTGAAGAAACTAGTTTGATTGAATCTATTGAAGGCAAACAAGGCAAGCCCAGATTGAAGCCACCATTCCCTGCTGATGTTGGTCTCTTTGGTTGCCCTACCACTGTCACCAACGTTGAAACTGTTGCTGTTGCTCCTACCATTCTCAGACGGTAAGGGTGCATATTTTTTTTTGTAGATCGATATTAACCATGTAAAATGATGATAGTGGTGGATCTTGGTTTGCCAGTTTTGGTCGTCCCCGTAACTCTGGTACTAAGCTCTTCTGTATCTCAGGTCATGTCAACAACCCTGCCACTGTTGAAGAAGAAATGTCTATTCCTTTGAGAGAATTAATTGAAAAACACTGTGGCGGTGTCCGTGGTGGCTGGGATAACTTGCTTGGTATCGTTCCCGGTGGTAGTTCCGTCCCTGTTCTTACCCAAGATATCTGTTCAGATGTTTTGTATGTTCATTATTGTTGGCCAAGTTTAGTGTATTAATGTATTTTTTATAGGATGGATTTCGATGCTCTTCGTGATGTTCAATCTGGTCTTGGTACTGGTAAGTAGTAGCAAATTCTTTACTGTGCTGCGCATACTCATTTGACATTTATTCATTTATTTTCTTAAAAATTTTTGATCAACATTAGCTGGTAAGTGATGGCATAAATATCATTTAGCATATACTGATATAACATATAGCTGTCATTGTTATGGATAAGAGTACAGATATTGTTGCAGCCATTTCTAGATTTGCCAAGTTTTACAGACACGAAAGGTAAATAGAAAAGAAAAAAAGTCTAATACAATACTTAATTCTCTATAGTTGTGGTCAATGTACACCATGCCGTGAAGGTACTAAGTGGCTTGAATCCATGATGGACCGTTTCGAAGTCGGTCGCGCTAAGAGAGAAGAAATTGATCAAATGTGGGAATTGACAAAGCAAATCGAAGGTCACACCATTTGTGCTTTGGGTGATGCTGCTGGTACGTATTTTTTTTTTTTTTTGTATTGTTTGAATATGAGATTAACTCTTAATTCTTTTTAAAGCATGGCCAGTTCAAGGTCTCGTAAGATCCTTTAGACCTGAATTAGAAGCTAGAATTGATCAATTCAACAAGAGTTTGCAACAATAGGAGTTATTCAGTTAGAAAATTTGGAAAAATAAATAAAGGTTTTTAAGCAACTTGTACTTTATAATAGTGATTTGAACTTTTGCAGGAATTTAAAAAGGACTTTGTCTAATCTTTTTTTCTGTTTTCGTTAAACCTAGTTTATTTAATGTTTGAGTAATCTGGAAAACATGGTCATTGTTTTATTTCATTGATTTGTTAGCGATTTATCGCTTCAGATCAAAGAACCCAAGACAACTCATGAAACGAATTTAAAGCGTTAAGTGGGTCGTTCTTGCTTAAATGCTATGGTGCATGCTGACACTCCTGAAGCATTCGAAGTTTTTTTTATCAGTCTTTCGAAAGACGCTGCTAAACTGCCTCAGTCTCTTCCTGGACGTTAACAGTGATGAAGTTCAAAGCAAGCGTTCAAATATTTACGACCGTTTATTATAAACAACAATATGAATACTATGCCAAATGTATTATTAACTAATATAATAAAATTATATTTTCCACATATATAAACTTGTTTCTTTCAGGCATAATCTTATGATAGAAAACCAATCTTATCTTTTCCTTGCCCTGTTTGTCATGGATAAGAAACATTCTAGACACTCATAAATACTAAACCTATTCATTTGAATGTAACAGACAAGAAAATAAAGGCCGTTGCTAACAATTGATATTTAAAATGCTTCTTTAGTGATATCTATTGTTAATGATGAATTATCAGAGTCAGACTTTTCAAAGAAAAAAAAACAAGCGAGAACATAACAATGATCCTGCTTATCTTACATCTTTTGACAAGTCAATGCATAATTATATCTCTACTGCGATTTTGAACAAAATGAAGAACAACAAAAACTGGACACCGACCTCCTGAAAATCAAAAACGACTTTACAAGTAAGACGAGGCTTCCTAGTAGAATTAGGACAAATACTGCATCTTTTGCTGGTCTGGAAACTAATGTGATGAAGAACTTAATGGAAAATAATGGCAGCAAATTAATGATTGAATCATGGAAGGATTATGTTAATGATCACTTTAACTCAATTGCCAAAATCCTCAGACAAAGAAATCTTTCCTTTACAAAAGAACATCCTTCCTCCTCATTTCCTCAATCAAGTTCAAGTACAGCATGAAATTGAAATGTTGCAGCATGAAGTCAGCAGCCTAAAGGAAGATCTACGCGCGCTACTCTAGTCTGATTCCGTGAAAATGTTGACTGTAGAAATAAAGTCAACCAAGCTTGAATTGAAGAGTGATCATATAGACAAGCTGGTAACAAAACTCAAACCTGCCAAAAGAAAAAGCATAAAGCATACCTTGCAATTCAAAGATGTCAGTCTGGCATATCCAGCCGAAATGAAGAACTTTACTGTAAAAAGATGGCTATGCGTTACAATAGTCAGATTGCTAAGAAGCAAGAAACGTCTACTAGCTCCACCAAGGAAGAAAAAGAAGATCTGCTTTTTAGGTTCACTAGTGAAACATCCGGTGTATATGAAGCTAGCGAATGTTGTTTGGAGGAATTACATAAGGATTCTGTCTTTTCTGGTACTGGTAATGGTATCATTAATAATGTCAACTACTATACCGTTCACCTTTGACAGGTACAAGTTTCACCTGAAGCTTTATAACCTATACCAAATATTGAAAGAAACTGACATTGATGTTCAAGGCAACAAAGAGTATCTCGATCTGACTCCTGAGCTAGTTATAAGCTTTACAGATATTGATGTTAGGACTTTGCAACATAAGATCAGAAGAAAGTTAGAAAGAGCAAGAAAGCAGATTGAAGAAGGCAAGGAGGTGTTACAAGCCGAGACTATGTTGTCAGAAGCGCCAATTATAACAATAAGCACCTCTATTATTCAATATCAAGCTTTTTTGGATCTTCATCTCAGTCGCTCTAATCGATCGCGAAGATTTTACTCTTCCAAAAAAGAGTAAACCTGAAAAGAACTGGTGAAATAAGGAAGGCCAAATTTCTTGATTCGCTGGTAGATAAAGAGAGAAGAAGCAAGAGGCAATATATAATATATATAACTTAGTGCAATAATTGTTGAAGTTTAGCTAGCCTCATAACCTACTAGGTTGGCATAAAGTAGCTCGGTTCGTCGGCGACAGAGGTACAAATATAGGAACAAGAACTAAAGGCCATCGTAGATATGGTGGAAAATGGCTCACTAACGAATAAAAGACTTCACAGACATAAATCTATTGTTTTGAGCAATTAGAGTACCCTTGTTTTGCTGAAGAGAAGAATAGGAAGATGATCAAAATATCAATAAAGGGTAGCTTGATATGTAACAATCCTAAATGTGTCTCTATAAAGCATGGTCGATCTACCAAGTCTCAGGATGCCCTCTCGTATCTTGCAATAGGCCTATCTGAATTGACCTTGTGCTTTCTCGGAGTACCTATCCTCTACTTCTCCCAAAATTAAATCAGTAAATACGAAGAATCATACCTAATTATTCCTTAATTGCAGAAGGACAGATACTTACGCCTTGAATTCTTCAGTTTTTTCTTAGGATTTAATTTTGTGACTCCTTTTTTCTGTTACATTTAGTTATTCCTGATTTAACCGAGCACTCGGGGATAATTTCCTTTCACCTGATTGATTTTACGTGTAGAGAAATAACAGACATAGAAGAGAGTGCATAAATTTTGTATTGGCTTTCAGGGCAAACAACGTTCTACTTTATCTTATTGTTCTCTAGCATTTTGATCATTGTTGACAGATCAATTTTAAGGAACGAAGCCAACGTTTTCAAATGTTTTTGACTTTTTTGGCATGTATTTCTCATTTTGGAGCAAGTTGGCTTTTGTAGTCCACCAATTTTTCGTGTACGTAACACAAAGCCGACTATAAAGCAAAAAAAAAAAAAAAAAAAAAAAGGAAGAAACAATTTTACCACGCTCTTTTTTTTTCTTTGTTATCTATATGTGTACTTCTTCTGCCGAAAACCCTGATCGTCAAGTTTTGCCTACTAACGTCAAGCCCACTCACTACGACTTGACTCTTCAACCTGACTTGAAGACCTTTATCTTTTACGGTCAAGTTAAAATCAAGTAAGTTATATAATGAACCTGCACAACATAAAAATATATTGAAACATTTTCTAGCTTAAATGTTAACAAGGATACCAAGACAATTGTGCTTAATACGCGTGATATTAAGATCTATTCTGCCTCTTTGACTTCTGAAGGTCTCAAGACTGAATCAAAGTAAGTGTGTCATGTGTTAAGGACGAACGTTCTGAAACAGTCATATAGGCAAACTGCTACTGAAATTACATATGATAAGGAAAAGGATTTGGCTACATTGATCTTCAATGAAACTGTCCCTGCTAATACCAAGGCTGTTTTGGAAATCTCTTTTGAAGGTGAATTGAACGATGCCATGGCTGGTTTCTACCGATCCTCTTATAAGGATGCTGAGGGCAAAACTCAATATTTGGCTACTACTCAATTCGAATCTACAGATGCTCGTAGAGCTTTCCCTTGTTGGGATGAGCCTAACCTCAAGGCTACCTTTGATGTTACCTTAGTCGTTCCTTCGGAATTAGTCGCTTTGTCTAACATGGATGTAATTTCTGAAAAGCCTTACCGCGATACTGGTAAACTTACTATCGGTAAAACTGAAGGTAAAACTGAAGGTAAAACTGAAGGAAAGACTGAAGGAAAGACTGAAGGCAAAACTGAAGGAAAGACCGAGTCTTCTAGCCAAAGCTTAAAGGAAGTGAAATACTCTACTACTCCTTTGATGAGTACTTATCTCTTGGCCTTCTGTGTTGGTCCTTTTGAATACATCGAATCTTTTACTAGTGGTGAACATAACGGTAGACCTATTCGTTCTCGTGTTTATGCTTTGCCTGGTTCCGTTGAACAAGGTCGTCACGCTTTGAATGTCTGTACTGCTGCTCTTGAATACTTTGCCAAGGTCTTTGGTGAACCTTACCCTCTTCCCAAGGTTGATATGGTTGCTATTCCTGACTTTGAAGCTGGTAAGTGATATATGCATCTGTATCAAGACATCTTCTAATTCTGAAAAAAAAGGTGCTATGGAGAACTGGGGTTTGATTACCTACAGAACTGTTGCTTTGTTGTTTGACGAAAAGTCATCGTCTATTGTCTTCAAGAAGAGTACTGCATACACAGTCTGTCACGAATTAGCTCATCAATGGTTTGGTAACTTGGTTACTATGGAATGGTGGGACCATCTTTGGTTGAATGAAGGTTTTGCCACCTGGGTTGGCTGGTTAGCCGTCGATAACATCTTCCCTGACTGGGATGTTTGGACCTCTTTTGTCAATGAAGATATGCCTAGAGCTTTAAGTCTTGATGCTCTTCGTTCTTCTCACCCTATTGAAGTCACCGTAAACGATCCTGCTGAAATTCACCAGATTTTTGATGCCATTTCCTACTACAAGGGTGCTAGTGTCATTCGTATGTTAAGTTCTTGGCTCGGTGTCGATACTTTCTTGGCTGGTGTTAGACGCTATCTGCGTCGCCACAAGTTGGCTAATGCTTCTACCAATGACCTCTGGATTGCTTTGAGTGAAGAAGCTAATGTAGATGTTTCCAAGTTCATGACTTTATGGACCAAGCGTGTTGGTTATCCTGTTTTGACTGTCAAGAAAGAAGGTGAAGCATCCATTAAGGTCACTCAATCCCGCTATCTCTCCACTGGTGATTTAAGCGATGAAGAAGACACCACTGTCTGGTGGGCTCCTCTCGGTATTTTGGTTCCTGGCAAGGTTGAAGCTTACACTTTGACTGAAAAGTCTCAAACCTTTGACATTCCTGCTGATAGCTTATTCAAATTGAATGCTGGTCAAACTGCTGTTTATCGTGTCAACTATCCTATTGAAACCATTCGTGTTCTCGGTGAAGAAGTCAAGAAAGGCAAGAACGGCCTTTTGTCCAACACATCAGATCGTGTTGGTTTGGTTGCCGATGCTGGTAACTTGTGTGTCAGCGGTGAACAAACAACCACTGCTTTCTTGGAACTTGCTCAAGCCTTTGTCAATGAAGATAACTACTTTGTCTGGTCTCAATTGAGCACTCATCTTTCCAAGATTCTTAGTGTTTGGTATGAACAACCTAAAGAAGTGCGCGATGGTTTGAAGGCTCTTCGTCGTAGTTTGTTTGCTCCTGTTGCTCACAAGCTCGGTTGGGAATTTGCTGAAACAGATGATTACTTGACCAACATTTTGCGTGTCCTTGCTATCACCAATGCTGGTCGCTCTGATGATGGCGAAACTGTCGAACAAGCCAAGAAGCGTTTCTGGCAATTTGTTGAAGGCAACACAGAAGCTCTTCATCCCAACTTGCGTGGTCCTGCTTACAACATTGTCTTGGGTGCTGCTGAAAACGAAGAAGAAGAAGAAAAGTTATGGGAACAAGTCTTGAAGATCTACCGTGACGAGACTTTGCCTACTGATCAACGCTTGATTGCCCTTAACTCTTTAGGTGGTGTCAAGAGCAAGACCTTGATCAAGAAATACCTCGAGATGTCTATGGATGAAAACGAAATCAGAGGTCAAGATTCTTTGTACGTCTTTGGCTCCTTGTCTTCTAACCCTGATGCCCGTGATTTGCTCTGGGAATTCTTTATCAACAACTTTGATACTCTCCATGCCAAGTTTGCCAAGTCTTTGAGTTTGTTTGGTTCTGCTATCCGTTCAGCAGTAGGTGGATTTGTTTCCTTTGATCGCATCAAGGAAATTGAAACCTTCTTTGCTGATAAGGATACCAAGGAATATGCCCGTTCTCTTGAACAAGCTTTGGAAGGTTGCAGAGTCAATGCCAAGTGGGTTGAAAGAGACCATCAACGTGTTGCTAACTGGGTTCACGAAAACGCAAAAAACTTTGCTTAAGTTTTTGATTTTTTATTTAATTATTATTTTGTAAATATTCATTTTTCTTTCTCTTTTTGAAGTAAATCAACAAAATATTCGTATTTGTAATAAAGAAGCACTCATTGCTTAACTTAAAAAAAAAAAGAAAGTTTTCTATTGTGTAGGTTGTTGTTGAACAATGGAATTGCCGAATCTTGTGATCATATCCCTAATAGTGATATAGGCTTTAGTAACAACAGGAGGGATACGAGGATCAACTGAAGGAGGCAAAAGCAATCCATCAAATTTAACTCGAAGTTCAGTAAAGGTTTGACGAGTATAGGTCGATAAATGGTAACGGAAACGAAGGAATTGAGCAAACAAGATGATAGGCATGAAGTTAAGACTACAAACAATGAGTTCTTGCGCCCCCTCTTTATAACCCCCTTATAATCTTACCGAAGCAAACCAATAAGCAAGCGAACAGCAATAACAGTAACTTCTGATTGAGCAACAAAGCGCATAGCAGCACCGTAATACTTGTCTGTTAATGATTTGATTTGTTGCTGAGTTTTTGCTTGCCATGACACGGAAGCATCTCCGCTGTTGCTGGCAGTAGTGGGACGAGGGAACAAGTTGGGAATGATGTTTGTGCGGATATAACCAAGAGCATGGAATGCAGAGAAGGTGAAGAAAGGAATCAAAGAGACTAAGAAGAGTGAATATGAATAGTCCCCACTTTGTTTTTTTTTGAATGTTTACCTGTAATAGGATTAGAGAAGAACCAAAAGAGTGCAAGCAACAAGTATTGTGCGTTTTCATCCATAACCAATTTACGAGCATACTCGGCATTAGGCTGAGGTCTCTATTGTTTTGCATAATTTTTCTTAGCCCAAAACAACCGATATGAGGTCATAAACTACTTACGCCGTGCGATTTATAAATTACTACACCATATGATACTAAAGCACCCAAGTAGGCAATCTTGTAGAAGGAGCTGTTTGAACGGAACAGTAAGACGCTCAAGGTATAAGTTAATGTACCATAAAGTGTCAAGACGTGACCAAAAAACCAGGCAAATTGAAGTGTCTGTTTTCCAAAAATCAAAAAGGCAATTCTATCATGAAAAGGAGGTTCTTACCTTGACGAGAGCAAGAGCGCGTTCTTGGAAAGAAGCTGTTGCTGGTGGAGCCATTATTGTTTAACAAACAAGAGAAAAAGAGAGAAAAGAAGGAAAATAAACGGAAAAGGATGTAATCACAAAAAAAAAATAAAACGTCACTAAAGAGATACAGTGAATTTCCATTTCGAATTGTCGTGTTTTGAAATTTTGCTTGCAACATCACTTGATGTATCTCTACCCTTTTTAACTCTTTATGCCCACTTCAGCCAAACTTAACCTAAACAATCCAATGTACTTGGATCTATTAAATACTTATTGAACTCTGTTTTGTAGCAATATGTTTCTCTATTTCAATAAACAAAAAAAAACATTTGGTTTACATACCATAAATACTAGATTACATGCAATTTACAATAGTTCAATGGTTGGCTTTAAAATTGATCATCGCTTTCTTACCTACTATTACAGACAAGAAATTGGCCTTGGGGCTGACAAGATTGCCATGGATTTACAAGACAGAGTTTTGAGAGACTAAAGACACTGTTGACTATCATGTCGTTTACTGCTTGAGTGATTGTATAGCTTGATTTATAATGATTTGAGTCTCTACTGCTCTATGTCGAGTGTTGAGGGCCTTTATAAAAGCTTAAATCAGTCTGACATCTGCATCCCAGATACTATATGGTGGAATGAAATTATGTAAAAGGTATTAACCTTTCATATATCCATTGTTAAAAAAAAGCTTTAGGCATTTTTTTTCTAAAAAGTACTTGTACATGAAAGGGAATGGCATGCAACTTTGTTTTTTAACAAGTGCCATATGATGTAGAATACAAAAAAAAAAAAGAGATCACTCCAGTGTATGTGCGTATGTCATGTGATCCTTATTCGTTTCGAGTTTGCTGAGCTTCATGGCATCAGTTCTCACATATATCAAAAGAAAAAAGCCTATTCTTGCACCATATTATGACCAAGTGCAATTACTCTATACTCTAAGAAATACATACATATATCACAATCTAACTACATACACTGACATAAGCAATAGCTTATTATGTACTTTGGAATAACATTTGCCAAATGACTTTTTTCATGCTTTTGCGGAGATTGTATCAATCACTTATAAAAACCACAGATTTGAGTTAGCGTTGTTTCTCCATCTTTTTTATTATTATTATACCTATGTCTTCACCTTTACCAGTGAATGCAAAACAAGGATATAGAGAAGGATCCTATCTGAACGATTCTTACCTATCAAGTTCTTTTGATAGAGCCAACTCTACTGCTCGTCTTAGTAGTTCTCCTGCACCAGGTGTCTATGGTACTTCACCTTCTAAAAGTGTTCTTTCACATCAAAGTTACGGTTCTGCAGATATAGAAAATGTGTTAACTACAAATAGTGGTGGGCTATTTCGACCTCTTTCACAAGCTACATTTAACCCAGAAGATAACACTGTCAGTGTGGATCTTCCGGACAATCAAGTAGCTCGTGTTGTGAAACGTCACTTGGTAGACACTTCACCCTCTGCCTCTCTTAGAAGTCGCAGTATCTATGACGAAGAACAAGGCTCCTCTAATGTCAAAAGTGTTCACCAACTTCCTGGTGGCGCTATCACACACGACATATACAAGTGGGCTGATGACGTGGAGAATGAGCAAATGGCAAGACGCCAACGATCGCAGTCGTTTTATGTACCTCGTAGTGAGCCCCTTGACCCTGCATTGGCTAGACTAAAAGATCCTGGAGGATTTCGACGTCATTTTGTGGTAAACAAAGCTGAACGTCAAGGCAGACAGCCTAGTTGGATGACTCGTACATTTGTTGATTTTCTTGCACTCTATGGCCATTTTGGTGGTGAAGATTTAAGTGAGGACGAGGAAGGAGAAGATGATGATCAGGTGATTGAAGAAAGCAACCTTAGAAGACGTAGAAGAAGAAGTGAGGATGAAGAGGAAGGAGAAGATTCACCCCTGATTCGAAGAGCACAAGCAAATGCAGTACAGGGTACTGCTACTCCTGCTAAAGCTGTCTTTTTACTACTGAAATCATTTGTTGGTACGGGTGTCATGTTCTTGCCCAAAGCGTAAGTTGATAACCAGTTAAATAGATAGCTCATAAGTGATAGATTTTACAATGGTGGTCTCTTATTCTCAACTGGTCTATTAACAGCCATTGCTTTAATCTCTTTGTATACCTTTTTATTGCTTGTGGAGACAAGAAACAAGATTCCTGTCTCATTTGGTGACATTGGTGGTATTTTATTTGGCCCTAAAATGCGTTTTTCAGTCTTATTGGCCATTACATTCTCGCAGGTAACAAAAAAAAAGGAAGCGTCGTGTTCTAGACATGTTTGTTCATCATTGTTTAGGTGGGTTTTGTTTGTGCATATATGGTATTTGTTGCTCAAAATGTGCAAGCTTTGATTGAATCTGTATCTCAATGCGAGCTCCGAGTGCCGCTGTCATACCTCATTCTCGGTCAAATCGCTATTTTTGTACCACTGGCCATGATTCGAAAGATTCAAAAGTTGTCAGCATTTGCTTTAATAGCAGATATTTTCATCTTAATTGGCTTAGTTTATCTCTACTATTACGACTTCTTTATTCTCTCCACGACAGGTATTGCTGATGTAGAATGGGTTATCAATTACAAGTCATTCCCTATGTTTATTGGTACAGCCGTGTTTACATATGAAGGTGTTGGTTTAGGTAACTATATCTGCGTCTATTTTATGTGTCTTACCATCTATCTTAGTGATTCCCATTACTGAGTCAATGGCAGAACCAGAAAAGTTTCCCAAGGTTTTATCAGGCACTATGGTCTTTATTACTGGTATCTTTTTGTCTGTCGGTTTTATTTCTTATTTGGCTTTTGGTAGCCAAGTCCAGACTGTGATCTTGTTGAACATGCCAGGCACTGCTGTAGTTAATACTGTTCAAGGTCTTTATGCCTTGGCCATTTGTCTCTCTATTCCTCTTCAATTATTCCCTGCTATCCGTATTGTTGAGAATGGATTGTTTACTCGTTCTGGCAAGTACAATGCTATGGTCAAGTGGCAAAAGAACATATTTAGATTTGTAGCTGTCTTGGTCTGTGCTGGCGTCGCTATTGGTGGATCAAGCGATTTAGACAAGTTTGTCTCACTTGTAGGCTCACTCTGCTGTGTTCCTCTCTGTTTCTTTTTCCCTCCTTTGTTCCATTTAAAAGCAATTGCAAGAACATGGCGCCAAAAGGCCATTGATATTGCTATTATTGTCTTTGGTATTGCCTCTATGACTTATACCACAGGCATTACTATTGCTCTATGGTCTGAAGGAGGTGAATCAGCACCTATTTCAAGATGCCCAGCTTAATCATAGACTCATTTAAATGGCCGCATTAAAAAAAATAAACAATTTTTTTTCTTTATTTCTTTCTCTTTCTCCTTTAATATGTCACAACTATTACCTTTAGGTATTTACAGTCATATATACAGCATAAGCAACTCTTTATTCATACCTTTTATTAGAACTTATTGACAAATGTATTGGCTCAAAAATCTGGGTTGTTATGAAAAACGAAAAAGAGTTTTCTGGAAAGCTATTGGGTTTTGATGACTATGTTAGCAAGTATTTGGCTGTCTAAGCAACTAAGTTATTAACTTGCTTTCCACTAGATATGGTGTTGGAAGATGTGACAGAATTGTAAGCATACAAACAAGTGTCTTATAGTAACACTAACGCGTCTCTTTTCAGTGAGAACACAAAGGAAGGATACAAGACACAAAAATTGGAACAAATTCTTTTGAATGGAAACAACATTTGTGTTGTAAGTCTATATTTACTAACTAGATATTTATTAACACAACTATTAGCTGATACCGGGTGGTTCTGGTCCTCTTTAAACGTAAAGAATAAACCGACTATTTTATTTTTACTTTTTTAATGATGGCAGTCTAAGTGGATGAATGGACCTATCAATATGGATCTTATTGAACACCTCTTTTAAGTCTTGAGGAGAAAGCGTCATGTTGAAATAACAAAACACAAATGCAGTCATATAGGCATCGAAATGAGCAGCATGGGCACCGTCTATATCAGTCTGGGATTTATCTGACAGATAAACTTGCTTGTATTTCGAAAATCCCATTTCATGATCGAGAATACGTTGGATATCATGAAGTTCACTATTGGCTTGATGTAGTGGATCTGTTGTTTGTTTAGAGCAATAACCTCGTTCCTATATCATTATGAGCTATAGCATATATTCAATCATTTACTTACAGCAAATGCTTTACAAAAAGCAATCTTTTCTGATTGTACAACAGGTTCAGTCTTCCAAGGGAGTCTTCTTTTAATGCCTGAATGAGGAATTGGTTTGATAGCTTCAGTATCATTGGGTGTCAAGGGATCAATTTGCTTATTCACAATTACTTGGAAATAAGGCTTTAGTGGAGTGCTTGCATTAAATCGATTCTGTCTTATTCTGTCTGCCTTATTAAACGCATACGATAAAAAACTCGCACTGAATTCGGGTCCATATTCTTTCACGATTTGCTTTGTATCATAGATACCTGAAGAAAATCGTTCTGAAAGCCTTGATTCGAATTCTCTCAAAGTGTCAGGTAAAATGCCCAGAAAACTATGGTATAAGAACATCATATCATAAATGCCATTATGAACAATGAGTGGGATATTGTGGTATTTTAAAATATCAGTGATGGCATTCCACATGTTTGTCAATTTAATGGCGTCTTTGCGTTCTTGGTCTGAAAGTGTGTTGGTTTTTTGCTGTGAGGGTGGTAAGAATCGAACGCCTTTTTGAAATAAACGATCAAAACTAAAGTTATGATCTGTCAGGAATTTGCCTGTGGAGTCATCTACCACTAAGTCACTGTTGATACACACTAAAAAGTTAAAATTGTCGCAATAATAAGTGTGATAAAAGTCGGTCGCCACTGTCTTTACTGGTTGTGAAGACAATCCAAAATCAGAGCTGATCTCTTTCGAAACGTTGTGGACAGGTTGTGAGGAGGATCCAGATCGAGGAGGATCTTGAGTGATGAGATCTGCTTTTCTAAAGACTGAAAGACCAAAAGAAACGACTGAGTATTTTTCAACAGCCTCTTTCAAGGCTACATAGCGATGGGTCATGTCATTCGATGTCGATTTGCACAATCCAGTAAACTCAAGATCCAAGGCAATGTAAGAAGCAGGTTTGATTATGTCCAGTAATCTTGTATAGTAAAATTGAAAATTGTCTTGAGTTACGTCGTTAAAAGAAGACACATAAGAACTTTTTGGCGCTATTACTGTCATGGCACATAGGGCTGGAAAAAGAAAGCAAATAAAGAAAAAAAAATTATGCAATTCATTTTGTCACCTTTGACATTTCACAAACAAAAAGAGTGCACCCTATGCATTCTCGTAAAAGATATCACTCTTTCTCTCGGTTCTTAATAGACTGAATAGACTGCCGCATAGGCTATTTAATGCCGAAGTATTCATATGAGACTTATGTTATTAACACGTTGATGTAATTGGTCTTTCTCGGCTTGCGATAAGCTTTTAAAGCCGCATCTATCTGGAATGATATAATGTACATGTATATCTAGAAAACATAGACAACTACTTTTCCTTTTTTCTCTTTTCTTTCTTTGTATATATCAAGCAATGGCAGATCAAACAAAGCCAAAAGATAAAAAGAAAGCAGAAACAGTCTCTATTTGGAGATTATTTCAATTTGCTACTAAGCTTGATCGATTGCTTATATTTGCAGCTATGATATGTTCATGTGCAAGTGGTGTTATACAGCCTGTCTCTATCTTGTTTTTTGGTAATGTGCTTAAGAACCTCAGTGATGCTATTGCAAATAATGAGAATCTGATGGACAAGGTGCTTCCTATCATTTTACTTTATGTCTATATGGGTGTAGGTGTTTTGGCAGCTGCTTATATCTCAAGTTGTTTATGGATCTTGACGGGGGAGAACCAGACACGCCGTATTCGACAGTCTTATGTCCATTCGATTTTGCGACAAGAGATGGGCTGGTTTGATAAAGCAGAAGAAGGCTCATTGACAACTCGTTTAGCAGCTGATATTCAGTTAATTCAAGACGGCATCTCTGAGAAATTCGGTCAGTTTCTGATGTGTTTTGCACAGTTTGTAGCAGGTTGCGCTGTTGCCTTTAGTAAGGGATGGCGATTGGCAGCTGTAATGATTGCAGTAACTCCCGCTCTTGCATGTACAGGTGGTGTGATGGGTATCTTGGTCACTAAATTCACAGTGGAGACACAAAATGCCTATGCAGATGCAGGGTCTATTTCTGAACAAGTTTTTGCTGGTATTCGTACCGTTTATTCGTTTTCATTGCAAGAGAGGTTCGCTAAACGTTATGATGACAAACTGGAAAATGCCATGCGTGCCGGAATGAAGCGCGGCATCATACTCGGAATAGGACTCGGTGTCTTTATGTTTTGTTTGTTTGCCATGTATGGTCTGTCTTTTTGGTATGGATCTGGTCTAGTAAGACAGCATACACTAGATGGAGCTACTGTCTTGGTTGTGTTTTTGTCGATGATGATGGGTGAATTTTCATTAATGCAACTGCCTACAAATTTGGCTGCTGTTTCTTCTGCTTCTGCTGCTGCCTACAAGATTTTTGAAACCATTCAACGAGTACCTGATATTGATTCAGATGACCAGAAAGGAAAGGTGCCAAAAGAAATACGCGGTGAAATCATCTTTAATCATGTCAAATTCAAGTATCCTACTCGTCCTGATACACTCATTCTCAAAGACCTCAGTCTCAAGGTCAAACCAGGCATGACAGTGGCTTTTGTTGGTCCTTCTGGATCGGGTAAATCCACCAGTGTGCAACTGTTGCAGCGGTTTTATGATCCCCTCTCAGGCCAAGTGTCTCTGGATGGTCACGATCTCAAGGAGTTGAATGTCAAGTGGCTTCGTCAACAAATAGGTGTTGTAAGTCAAGAACCTGTCTTGTTCAATATGAGTATTCGTCAGAATCTGATGATGGGAAGCACGCATCCAAACATTACGTTTGAAGACATCACTGCTGCCTGTAAAAAAGCAAATTGTCATAGCTTTATAAAGCAACTACCTCAAGGATACGACACATTAGTAGGAGAGCATGGCGGTATGCTATCGGGTGGGCAAAAACAGCGCATTGCTATTGCCCGAGCCATTTTGAAAAATCCAGCCATCTTGTTATTAGATGAGGTAAGTGCAACAAACATAAAATTACCTTTATTCATCTATTGGTCTCGTAGGCTACCTCTGCTCTTGACACGCAGTCTGAAAGACTTGTACAAAAAGCGCTTGATGAAGCCTCTACAAATCGTACTACTATTGTTATTGCTCATCGTCTTTCTACTGTTCGTAATGCTGATTTAATTGTTGTTATGGAGCAAGGTAACCTCATTGAACAAGGAACACATAGCGAATTATTGGCCAAGAGGGGGGTCTATGCTCAACTAGTCAAGAAGCAAGAAATCCAGACATCAAATGAAGAAGACACAGATCATGAAACATTATTGAGGAATGAAGCAATTGATGTCAACAGAAGAAGTTGCATTGAATTGCAGCAGCGTGGCTCTAGTCCCTCCACTGTCATCAGTATGGGAAGAAAGAGTCGCTATTCAGCAGTGGATGGTTATGAAGAGAAGCGACAAAGAGAAAAGCAAGAAAAAAAGGGTCGCAAAAAAATGAAGGCACCTGTCTGGAGAGTTTTGAGGCAGATGCGTCCTCAATGGGGATGGATGTCTCTTGGTTGCGTTGGTGCTGCTATGGCCGGTTCCGTGTTTCCTATGTATTCCTTGTTTTTCTCCAAAGTAATCACGCTCTTGAATGAAAATGATGACAAGAGTTATGGTCCCTTGGAAGGCCCAAACCTGTATTCTTTCTTGTTCGTTATCTTGGGTATTTGTGCTTTCTTTGGATTCTCTTTACAGGTAGTGTGTTTTGAAATTGCTGGTGCAAAGTATACACGCAAGCTGAGAAGTATGTTGTTTACTGCTTTTATGAAGCAAGAAATTGGATACTTTGATCGTGACGAAAATAGCGTGGGCTCATTGACTTCTAAGCTGGCTGTGGATGCAAAGAATGTCAATGAAATGATTACTCGAGTATGGGCTGATCTTATTCAAATCCTCTGTACTTCTGTTTTAGGTAAGAAATCATTATCATTGATGTGTGTTGTTGACTAGTCATTATAGGATTAACCATTGCTTTTGCACAGAGCTGGAAGCTAACTTTGATTATCATGTGTATGGCGCCATTGATTATTGCTGCTGCAGGCTGGAATTCTAAGGTGCAAGAAGGATTCGAAGGCAATACAAAAGATGCTAATGAAAAATCTGCTGAAGTTGCTAATGAAGCTATCAAGCAAATACGTACAGTCACTGCCCTTAACAAACAAAGCTATTTTGAAGATAAATACTATCAGGCAACCGATAGACCTCATCGACTTGCTCGCCGTAAAGCATTTACATCATCTATTGGTTTTGCGTTGCTTCAAGCCATACCTTTATTTACAAATGCAGTTGCTTTCTATGCCGGAGCAAAGCTTATTATGCAGCAACAACTAAGTCTGAATGGGATGGTGATGACCATGATGTCTATTATGATTATGGCTGATGGTGTTGGTAGAAGTAGTGTGTTTATTCCGATCTTTGTGAAGGCCAAGATTGCCGCTATCACTGCCTTTGAAATCATTGATCGTCAACCTAGTATTGATCCTGACTTGGAAGGTATCGAGTTTGAACATGATGATATTGATGGTGCTATTAGCTTTGATAATGTGGCCTTCCGGTACCCTGCAAGACCTGATATTCCTATTTTTGATGGCGAATTCAACTTAAAAGGCAAATCAGGACAAACAATTGCCCTTGTGGGTCCTTCTGGATGTGGTAAATCAACCACCATTGGCATGCTTCAAAGATGGTATGACCCTCTCAAGGGCACTGTGCGACTCGATAACCACAACGTCAAGGCATTTTCACTCCATAATCTTCGAAAGAAAATGGCTCTTGTAGGTCAAGAACCCATCTTGTTTGATCTTTCTATTGCCGAAAACATTCGGTTTGGTGTAGACCAAGATAAGAAAGTTGGCCAACATGAAGTAGAGGAAGCATGTAAAGCAGCCAATATTCATAAATTTATCACAAGTCTGCCTGATGGATATCAAACGCGCGTAGGCGATAAAGGATCTCAATTATCGGGTGGACAAAAGCAACGTATTGCTATTGCGCGTGCCTTGATTCGTAAACCAAAGCTACTTTTGCTGGATGAAGCTACCTCAGCTTTAGATAGTGAAAGTGAAAAGCTAGTACAGCAAGCATTAGACAGCATCCTTGAAGAAGGAGGTCGTACAACCATCACCATTGCACATAGGCTATCTACTATCACAAACGCAGACTTGATTTGTGTCATTAAAGGAGGCCGTGTCATTGAGCAAGGAAACCACTGGAGCCTACTTAAACTTAATGGCGTCTACAGTGACCTGGTAAGACAACAATCACTAAACGCTTCCTAAGGACTTAGGTGTGACAAAAAAATACCTATTAAAAAGCCGTTTTCTTTGTACTTAATAAACTTGCCTTTCCTAATACTAATGAAATGAGTCGCCACTTTCAAAGCACAGACTTTAGTGAGCCTTATTCTTCAGTGTCATTTCAATACAAACAGCAAACTTCGCCTTACCCGTATAGTCAGCACGAAAACATATTCCCCAAGAAACAGCAAATTGCGAGATGGTATCGACTTCATCAAAAGACTATTCTTTTACTGTCCATGTTTCTACTGTTTGTACTTTACTGTTTACGAGGAACAGTTTCTGTATATTGGACATTTGTGAAGATCAAGATGGACAATACCATGTTTGATCGTGGCTATGTTGCTTGTGGTTTACTCAGAAAAGAACCCATGTTATTTATACAAGATACTCAGCATGTTCAAGTTATTTGGGAAATGAATTGTGGCATGTCAAACAAAGAAATGGCCATCACTTATTGGCATCAAGACAATGAAGCCGAGAAAACTGTCATTGGCTCTCTTGAGCCCAAAACGTTGGATGCTTATCATACAGTTTACAAAGCCACATTAGGTCCTCTTGTTCAGGGCGGATCGATTCACTATACAATTGATATGATCAAGCAAAACAAGCTCAAGAAAAGACTTGCAGGTTACACATTTGAATGGTTTATTGATAGGGATCAACAGCCTATCCGCATTGCTGCTATCGCCGATAACCAGTTTGGCATGATGACCTTTTCATCTATCTTACGACAGATACGAAAACTACCTCAAAAGCCTCACTTTTTATTACATGCGGGTGATGCAGTTCAAAACTACCCTTCTTTACGTCAATGGCAAACAGACTTTGCTGCTCCATTGACAGCACACGGACTTGTTCAGACAATGCCTTTGATCTATGCTCATGGAAATCATGACTATGACACTGTAGGCGATTATACCTATAGTCGGTCTGCAAATTCAGATACTCCTTGGTTTGCTTTTTCCATGGCCAACAATGCAATTCGATTTATTGTATTAGATAGCAATCTCGATTGGGACTCACAAGATGAATGGCTTCGACAAGAGATTAAGACAGACGAATTCAAGCGGGCACAGTTTCGTATTGTCGTCGTCCACGTACCGCCCTTTTTGGAATATTGGGATCCAGAAGCTTGGTTTCAGTTAGGTCAAAGTGAATGGGGCGCATTTATCAAGGATCGTTACGTACCGCTGTTTGAAGAAGGCGGCGTTGATCTAGTAATTTCAGGCCATCAGCACAATTACGAAAGAGGGGAACGCCATGGTGTTCATTATGCAATTATTGGTGGTGCTGGTGGTGACTTAGATTTTGAACAAGTTAAAGATTGGGGCATGTATGAAGCTAAATTATTGGATTTTCATTTTGTGATGCTTGAATTCAGGCCTTCTGAAGTACCCAATGAACCATGGGTATTACAATGGGACACTTATGATATAAAGGGACAAAAAGTAGATACAGCTTTAATTGCTGCTCGTCCTAAAACAGTTGATTTTTAATGTAGATAGAAACGAGGGAAGAAAGAGAAAAAAAAGTATTATACCAAGTAATAAAGCTATTTATATGTTTACAGAATTTAGAAAAGACCAACAACTTGGCCATTCTCATCCAAGTCAACATCAAAGAAACAAGGACGAGTGGGCAAACCAGGCTATAGAAAAGAATGAGCATATATTATATCATAAGTCTATCACTTACCATAGTCTGCATGGCACCAACCAAAGGATAGAGGAAGCCAGCACCAACAGAAGCACGGATATCACGAATAGGAACAGTAAAACCAGTAGGGACACCCTTAAGGTTAGCATCATGACTGAAACTGTATTGTGTCTTGGCCATACAAATAGGTAGAGAGCCAAAGCCTTGACGGGTATAAGTCTCGATCTTTTCCTTTGCCAAATCACTGTATTCAACACCATCAGCACCGTAAATTTCACGACAGATAGACTCAATCTTCTTTTCAATAGGCAAGTCAAGATCATAAAGGAACTTGAAATCGCTAGGTTGTTCACAGGCCTTGATAACAGCCTTACCAAGATCAATGGCACCAGCGCCACCACGAGCCCAATGATCACAAGCAACAGCATCAAAAGCGCCGGCTTCTAAGGAGATCTTGCGAACAAGTTCCATTTCAGCATCAGTATCATTGCTATTTTTTTTTTTAGTTAGCGTTTGCTATGATATTTGACGGTCAAACTTACGTGAAACGGTTAACGGCAACGACAACAGGGACGCCAAACTTCTTTGCGTTTTGAATGTGCTTGGCCAAGTTGCAACAGCCCTTTTCCAAGAGTTCTAAGTTTTCTTGGCTATAAACTTCGGGCAAAGGCTTGCCGGCAACTACTTCGGGACCATCGCCATGTGTCTTAAGAGCTCTGACAGTAGCGACAATGATAACAGCATTAGGTTGCAAACCAGAGACACGGCACTTAATATCAAAGAACTTTTCCATACCCATGTCAGCACCAAAACCAGCTTCAGTAATAACATAACCAGGCTCCATATCAGCACCATCAGAACCAGCCAATTTAAGAGCAATCTTATCAGCCAAAATAGAAGAGTTACCATGAGCAATGTTGGCAAAAGGACCACTATAGAAAAGTGTAAACAAGTGAGATGGTTTATAGGCATAAATAACTTACGCATGGACAATAGTAGGTGTGCCTTCAAGAGTTTGCATCAAATTAGGCTTAATGGCATCCTTCATCAAGACAGTCAAAGCACCACCAATACCGAAATCATCAGCAGTAATAGGTTCTCCACTCTTAGAAGAAGCAACAACCATTTTGCCTAAGCGTTCACGCATATCCTTTAAATCAGTGGCCAAAGCAAGAACAGCCATGACTTCACTGGCAACAGTAATATCAAAACCAGTTTGACGTTCCATACCCTTTTCAGTGGGAGCTTGACCAATCGTGATCTTTCTCAAGAAACGGTCATTGATATCAACACCACGTTGCCAGGTGATGGTGGCAGGATCAATATCCAAGCGAACAAAGCGAGCAATCTCTTCTTCTGTCAAATCGTCGGGGTTTGTCTTATTGATACCCAACTTTTCAAGACGCTTCAACATGACAGGAGCAAAAGAACGAACGCCCTTCTTGGCAGGACAAAGGCGGTTAAAGAGGGCTTTGTTGGATTGAGTGTTTTCATGGAAAATACGGGCATCGATAGCAGCAGCCAACAAGTTGTTGGCAGCAGTGACAGCATGCAAATCACCAGTCATGTGCAAATTGAATTCATCCATGGGGATAACTTGAGAATAACCACCACCAGCAGCACCACCCTTGATACCAAAAGTAGGACCTTGAGAAGGTTGACGAACACAAGCAAAAGCAGCCTTGTTTAAATGAGCACCAAGGGCTTGAACAAGACCAATGGTCGTGGTTGATTTACCTTCACCAAGAGGTGTGGGTGTAATACTAAAGTACAAATATCAGTATGTGAAAAATGTTCCTATATATATTTTTTTTACCCAGTAACGACAATGTAACGACCATCCTTACGATGCTTGAGTCTGTCCAATACATCCAAACCAATCTTGGCCTTGGCAGTACCATACAATTCATACTAATAAAAAATAAGGCGGTTTAGTCGAAAACCTTATTTTAAGTTCATCCTTTTTTTTTTTTTTTTTTACCTCGCTGCTAACCAAACCGATTTCTCTACAGAGTTCATCAATATGCTTGGGGGTTTGAGCTTTGGCAATCTCAATATCAGAAGGAACAGGTGTCTTCAAGTCAAGTTCAAGAGCAGAAATATCGCGTTTACGACTCAAAGTTAAGAATCTTTCAGCACTAATAGCAGTGTTTTCCATCAACATGGCGACAGTCATAGGACCAACACCTCCAGGAACAGGAGTGATATGAGAAGCAACTTCCTTTGCCTTGTCATATTCAACATCGCCTACCCAACGAATACCTGACTTTTTGGTAGCGTCTAAAGAAGGAAAAATAGTTGGAAAAAAGGAATTTGTACTACCTTTTACCTTCAACAGCGTTAGTGCCGACATCAATGACAACAGCTCCAGGCTTGATCCAATCACCCTTAACTAATTCAGTCTTGCCTGCAGCAGCAACAACGATATCAGCGTTCTTGATCTATAGGATGTGAATACACAAGTGTTGAGCAGAAGCGCACTTACAATGCTTTGAATATCAGGTGTCTTTGAGTGACAAAGAGTAACCGTGGCGTGTTCAGCAGTCAACAAAGTAGCGACAGGGGCACCAACAATGTCACTACGACCAACAACAGCAGCTTGCTTACCAGCGATTTCAATACCAGTAGACTTCAATAAATGGATAATACCCTTTGGTGTACAGGGTAAAAACATAGGTTCACCATTCCTCTTGGCCATATTACCAATATTGACTGCATGAAAGCTTTTTTTATATAATGGTTAAAATGTTTTCCATCTTCTCACAAAGCATGAATTTACTTACCCATCTACATCTTTTTGATAATCGATGGCTTCAATGACAGCAGCTTCATCAATGTGTCCAGGCAAGGGCATTTGAACAAGAATACCATGAATGCGATAATCATTATTGAGCTGTTGGACTTTTCTTAGAAGTTCGGATTGAGAAATGCTTTCAGGCAACTTTTCCATAGTGATAGAGATCCCAGTCTATAATGCAAACGTTATTTCATTGCTCAAAGAAAACAGGAAAACTATCTACCTCTTTGGCAGCCTTGTCTTTCATCTTGACATAGATAGAGGAATCTTCCCGGTTACCGACTTGGATCATAGCCAAGTGAGGATTGAAATGAGGATATTTATCTTTAATAGAAGTAATCTTATCCTTTACTTGGTTGCGAACAGCTCTATAGGTTAATAGATAAACAACATGAATGTAAATAGTATCTGATATTTACTGTGCAATAGCCTTTCCATCAATAACAGTAGCGGGCATTTGTTGATAAGAACGTTTAAAGAAAAGAAGTGAAGAAGAAGAAGAAAGAAGACGAGAACGCGAAAGGGCTGACAGCATTTTTCTCACTAAAAAAATAAACAAGTGTGTATGTGTGACAACTGATGATACAGTATTTCTACTTCAAATTCAGACGAATCAAAATTATTTTTCAGATGTTTAGCTTACCTTTTTTGGATGAAGTAAAATGAAAATTAGCTGTAAGACATGTTTTAAAATAAGATGAATTGCTCATCTAATTGTGGATGCTCAAGATAACAATTTCGTTTTTTGATGGTTTTTTTTAAATTACTGAAACAAAATGCTTATACAGTATATTTTCAAGAGCTTTTTTGTAGCAAACAACAAGTGAAGAATGGTTGATATATAGTTCAGTGCTATACATGCAGTGTCATATACACTTGCAATACAGGATTTTAGTCTGATTCGACATGTCAACGCTGTTAAGAATATTTATGATATTTTTATTTCTGCTGTCCAAAAAAAAAATAACGCTCTCGTGCCTATCCTAATGGGCATTATAAAAAACCTCTTTATACAACCGTACGTGTACATTCAGTTATTACTGACTTGTTCAGAAAACAGTTGATTCTATATACATATTTCATAATTTAAGACAACTTTATTGAATTGTTAGTAATACATCATCGATTTGGGATATTCAAAAGATAATACATACTTAAGAGTGTGCTTTATATGTGATGTTGTGACCTTACATAAGTTATAAAAAGTTTTTTCGAGAGAAAAGAATGTATATTTAACATGTCACATCAAAGCTCATATTTACTATATTCTGATTTGGTGGCAATGAATAAAATAACCAAAAAATCCATTTTTTTCATTTCTTTCAATTATATACTATATAGTGTAATAGCTTTCTTCTAGCCAATACTATCTATTATGAAAAGAAGTGGAAAACAGTCTGATAATGGTCGTGGAATCAATACTGGTAAAGTCGAATATTATAGTAAATAGATGAAATCCCATTGACCACACTTTTTCTGATACAACAGAAGAAACCGAACAAGAAGTTACTGAAGATAATTGAGATGAAGATTTCCAACCGATTATGTATAGAAAAAGAACTAGTACGTCTTATTACATGATCTTTATGTACAGGTCTAATCTAACTTTTCATATACGTAAAGAAAACACGCCGTATAGTTCTGAAAATAAAAAGGCTAAACTAAATAATGTGGTCCATACCTCTTCTAATACAAGTGCTACTGCTAGCTCAAGCTCCATAATAATCAACCTCAGCTCTTCAGCAGTCAAACCAAGCTCTTCAGTAGTTGAATCAAGCTCTTTAGTTGCTGAATCAAGCTCCTCCAATTCAAATGTTGCCAATTCAAGCTCCCCAGTTTCTGAACAAATTAAACAAGTGATCACTATTCAAAATATTTGGAATCAGGATCATGTACGACCTTTATACGATTTAGTCGACAATGTCAATATACTAGTTTTACATACTTATAGTTTCTCAAAATACATATTTTTGGAGGAGCTAAAGAATAGCATTGACTTCAGCTTGGCAGATTTTGTAACAAAGGAGTTTTTCGTAGAGGTGTTTCTGGCTCTGATCATTCGTCGTAATGTTCCTGGAAAGGTAAAAGATAGAACCGCTATCTATCGTGAATTGATATCTCGTCACAAATCATCGTATTTTGAAGATGCTCAATATACTCCGTTTGAGATAAAGTACGCGCAACAGCTCGCATTGTACGAATGTACTAAAATTAATACGGCTTACCACAATAATATCAAGGCACATTTTGGTAACAGATTGCGTATGTTATTGAACATGCTTTCTAAAAAAGAAGAAAAGTTACTCAGTCTCGATCATCGTATGAAAGCTGTAAATGCCACGAAACAAGCTATAAAAGAAGCCCGCCGAAAAGAAGTATTTGAACCCTTTAACAAAATGAAATTCGCTGTATCAAAAAAAGAAATTCCTTCTTCGGACGTCCTGGATGAAAAAGCATTATCATCTGTAAGGGACTTACTATCAACTTACCCAAACAACTACAAATTCGAAAAGAATTCTATCTATTATGATGTTAAAGCTCACCCAGAGAAGCATTTCAATGCTTTCTACAAGATTGCTAAACTTCTGGAAACTGAAGCAGCTAAAACATTTAATTGTTTTCCAATCAAAACATCGTTTATACCATCCTACATTACTCTGGATTCCAAAATAGTTCATCATCACATACTGAAGCAGAAAACTTCCTTCAAGGCGGAACAAAAGTTTGAGATTTGGAGCAACGTCGTTAATTTAAACAAGAAATCATTCAAACCTCAAGGACTTAATAAATCTCTACGATTTCAGGGTACCATTGAAACTGATGGTATTTGTGCTTCGGTGTTAAAACAGAATATCACCACGGGTAAAAAGCAGCCAAGAATGAATAATAAGAAGACAGATACTATCGACGAGGAGTATGTCGAAAATATACTACCTGCTACACTGAAGGAAAACCAAGGCAAATACGTTTTAATTGACCCTGGAAGACGAGACCTTATGTTTTGCATGCAAGAGTCAAGTACGAAGGAGAAGCCCCAAATTCTAAAATATACAAAAATCACTAGAAATAAGCTGACTAGACATAACAAAATATTAAGCAAACAAAATACGCCAGAGTCAGTAAAAATCGCCCAACTCATTTTGTCTAAAACCGTATCTTCTTCAGTAGACATTACAAAATTTAGGGATTACATCAAAACCAGAGCCTCTGTCACACATGTATTAACGAGATATTATGGAAATGAAACAATGACGATCAATGAATCATATTTCCCTGGATCTGTCACGGAATTCTCAATACGACGAGGATGTTTATACTATGGAGATTTGTTTGTTATAAATTTTCGAGGATATTATCCGCAACCGAAAGACACTACTAGCACCACTACTGATTTGAATTTGTATGCGACTTATTTGGAAATCATGTTAAAACAAAAGCACATCGCACAGCGTCTGACTGCAACAACAAAAAACTCACTAAATGCACTGATTAGTAACATGTCCTTAAGTAATGAAGATAATGGGTTAAAACACAAAGCAAGCACACAATTAGAAAAGTTGCGACTGTTACCTTTCAGAAAGATAAAATTCAACAGCAAGCTCTATCACGATCAAAATGATGCCAATTTGGTTCAACGGCTAAAGCTAAAGTTTGGGAAAAACTCGATTTTAGTGATAGGTAATTGGTCTGCTCCGAATACGAAATTCCAGGAGCCCACAAGAAGTAAAGGCCTAATCAAAATGTTGAAGAAGGCAGGATTTACTGTTCTTTTAATCGACGAGTTTAAAACGTCCTCATATTGCCCTACTTGCGAAAGCGAACTGGAGACATTCAAGACTGTTGTCAACCCTCGCCCATACAAAAGAGCCGATGCACCAACTGTTGAATGTCACGGTTTATTAAGGTAGACGATAATAATAATTGTAGAATGGAGCTATTAATGACTATAACCACTGGATTATTAGATGTCAAAATCTTAAATGTCTTGATAACGGCGAAAAACAAAGAAGAAAACTCTGGAACCGGGACTTGGCCGCAGTGCTGAACTTTAAGAAGATAGTTGAAAGCTTACGAGAAACTGGTCGAAGACCAGCAATATTTTGCAGAAAAAACACCGAAACTATCCACCAAGGTTAACGCTTTGGTTATTTAATGCAGGTACCTACTTTTGAATTTAACATAACAATCGTTTTCCGTAACTAAATTTTCATTTGTCTAAATTTCCATTTTACTTCATCCAAAAAAGGTAAGCTAAACATCTGAAAAATAATTTTGATTCGTCCAAAAAAAAATTAACATCGTCTGAATTTGAAGTAGAAATACTGTAGTCTGAGCAAAAGTACACAAGAAGCGCTTTCAAGAGGCGAAATAAAAAAAAAGAGATCTTTATTGTAGTTTTATTGAATACTTGATTGGTTAATCGCTCGAGACAAAAATGTCGCACGTTTAAAAAGGAGATCATCTCTTGCTCACACTCGAAAAAAAATTGTCAGTCTCGGTTGATTTTCTTCAAACCCAGGGAAGCTATTTATCTTCTTGAATTGGCTCCGTTTACATTTGTTTCTTGTCCTGTATGAATGATGGTTGCATCTGTTTCTGAGGAATCATGAATATTCACCAATATATGTGCATCTTGGGTATATTGAGGGGTATCTTCAAAAGGATTTTCAGTTGGTCTTTGCATTTGCTCAGCTCTCTGTCTTTGTATGTCTTGAGCAAATAGTTGCTGTAACAAGGCAGGCTTCATTTGTTGGAGTTGACTTGCTGACAGTGCTTGGTTTAATTCACGTTGCTGTTGGTTGTGTTCCAGTCGATGTTGCTCGGACAAGATATCTTTTTTTGCTCGCATCTTCATTCTTTTTAGCCAACAAACATAAGTCAACAAGACGACAATGATTGCTATTAAAGAGAAAATGACAATGAATAAGGACTCGTTTGTGTTTGGCATAATATGAAGAAGAAAAAGAGAACAAGACAATAAACTTTTGCTTTTAAATTAATTAGTTTGTACGACGTCTTTTAACCCAAAAGAAGCCATTTATCATGTGGAATTATCAAGGACAATAAAGAGAAGACAATAGTTCTCTAATTTGAACGGCGTGTAACTGTTTCGAGACAAGAGAGCACTGATCAAGGTCCCTTTGTTAATAAGGTCATTGTAGTGCATTAATGGCACTTTTCCTAATTAAGAGTAATGCATAAATGGGAAGTACCTGAAATGTGTTTATTTTGTCAGACATGCAATTTGCATTATTAATTTCTTTATCATATGCGTTGGATTTTCTATCTCCAAATTTGACAAACGTTTGTATATTAATCTTAATGAACGTATAAATCATAAGCATTTTGATGGACATGACAGCCAAACAAATGAGACAGGGAAAGAGGCTCTTCATATGATAAATGAGTTTTTCTCGAGACAAGGTATTATTCATGTTATGAAATCGATCAAAAACATGGTATCTTTTTAGATTGGATATATTTAAAGTTTCAGAGCTTTGAATTTTATTGATGAACAAAAAAGCAGCATGATACTTCGTTCTTGAGACTGTGCCTTTTACGAGGGAAAGATGATTTTTGTCTCAATGAAAATTCCTTGCCTCTAAACATTGGTAGGTACTATCCTTCAATCCTTGTTGCTTTGCGAATCTTGCTAATATTTTTGACTCTCTAGCTTCAGCTGTATTATCTGTTTAGTTTCTACTAATGCATCTACCATATAGTCTCTCTAAATTTGTTCGTTTTGAGTATCAGAGCATCAAAGCCTCATACAAAACGCTTGTATCGGGGATTGACAATGAGAAAAATGAAAGCAATTTGTTTCCTCGTGAGCATCAAAAATACAAGCTTTTTTTTTCTGTGGCCAGGCATCTTTCTAGATCTAGTCTCTGATGCACTTGCATCTTTCAATTTTTCTCGGATTCGGTCTCAAACCAATTGTCCTCTTTCAGTAGCCATGGTAACCTTGATCGGTCTCTCTGAAATCTGGAAGGCCCATTGGACCCATACCATGCAGAACCAACCATTCCATTATCTCTCTGTTCTTCATAGCACTCGCTATCAAATTAAGCGTATAGCTGCTGAAAATGACTTTTCATCTTGAGAGGTCTTTTCTCGCAATAGCTGCTCTTCTTTCTTTTTATATTTTTCTACTTTCTTACCATCGTACCAATTTTGTTTTTCTTTATATTCTCTTACAATAAATGATTGTCGAGCACCTCTTTTAGTGGGTCCCTCCCAAGACAACTAATACGTGCGGCAAATAAAATCGTTAAAAAAATTCAAGCTTTTGGCTAAAACTGCATAAAGACACAGGTATTCGGCTTTAATCTGGTGACAGAAGTTGTATATCTTTGCATTTTGAGTTATTTAATGTAAAGTGCACAACAGGTTTACTGCCAAAATATTGATTAGATATGTAAAAATGTCTTTCAGGTTTTTCGCTTATATCCTACCATCTTCATAGTATAATTAGCAAATAAATATATTAACAAAAAGCTAGAGCCTCCAACGCACATTTTGAGTATTTAACCTTATCGATAGCTCTATTTTTCGTCTTGCAGTGCTGAGAGGAAGATCAGAAGTTGTCAAAAAAAATCTTTTTTGTTAGTGTTTTATTTATTGCTCCACATAGACGAATGTGAACCACTGTCAAGAGGTGGGCGCAAATTAAAATGTTATAAAGTAAAATAAAAGAATTGTAGAAATAGAAGAGATTAAGTATGAGCTAGATGAGTTGAGTTATTTAGCTTCTTATCCGTTAGAGTCTTGAGTTTATGTGTTTCTCTGCTACTTGTAGTTGCAGATTAACATGGGTTTGTTGCAGTAGCCTTTGAGGATCAAAGGATACATTATCAAAGATAGATCTCCAGTGAGCCTTCCAAATTTTCGTTAATGCAGTAAACACCACGTCTTGTATAGTGAGATTGTTATTTTGACAGTATTTAGTAGGATGGAAGTCCAATGATTGCACTGCCATAATTATACCATCGATAGTAAAAGTTGACCACAGGAACTTAAAAATCAGTTCACGCCAAAAGAAATCCTTGGACAAACACATAAACAGCAAATGGTTATCATCTTCGGAACGGAATGAACAAATCAAACATATCGAAGGCCGAAAAGTATCTTAAATAAAGCGATTTAGGCGGATTTGGGTGAGCAATTTATGTAAAATAAATCGATAAACCACATTTCTTGTTACAGAGAGCAACGACATGGTCCAGAATTCAGGCCAGAACTGTGAAGACCGAGCTTGAAAAATTGAAAGGACAGGTTGAAACTCAAGGTAGTTTAAACGGCATGCCTTTGCCAATATGGACTTGATTGAATTGAAATTGTCAGGTAAATCAAGACAATTCACCAAAGACTGGAATGTAAGCATAGCAGTGTATGGGGAAGTACTACCCAAGTGCGACGGAGCTTCTAAATAAGCAGCAAAGAAGGGAAATGGTTTCACCTTATGTCTTTAGACAGCTTGGATTAATTTTTGTTGAGGGCCCATCAGTTCTTCAGGGATATCAGTTGCTGGTTTCCATTCAATGACTTGTGTAGAAAGATTGAACGACATGAGACTACCAACAAGAAGATGACGACTAGCAATCGGGAGATATGAACGATTTGGGACAACTGAGTGCATGACAGCAATAAAAGGCAGGAGTAAGCAAGCCGCAGGATTTAGCTGCATCGTATCGAAATTACGAGGAATTCGATCCAAAGAAGAATACAAGAGATGAATAGTGGATGTTCTTGCTTTAGGAGCAGAGGCAAACTTTTTGAATCTCTTAGTGTTCGGAAACAGCAAAGGAATCTGAACATGCGTCGCCCCAATTGCGTACTGTAAATGAATCTTCAAAAGTTTTTTCCAGTATACTTCAGTTGAATCTAGTAGTAGAGGCACTACTCATCGAAAATATAGTGCATCTCTTTGCAAAACTAGATATAGCACTCCTAGTCCACTAACGTCTTTTGTCTATGTACAAGTACTCCAAGCAATCTTTGGAAAAATATTCTTGTTCATGAAACGGCTTGCTAAGGACTGGATACAAGAGAGTTCTGTCTTGGTAAAAGGAACCACACAAAAAAAGGTACCAACATTTGGAGAACACCAGAGTATTGATTACTGTTGCTCATCCCAATACCGACAGATTGCGTACAGAGTGCATATTGAAGTGTTGATCTAGTTGGGCCAGTAGATCAGCAAAAAAGGTGGCTCTTTGCTCTAGAGATTGTAACAAAGGAAAGCCAAGGTGGATTGTTGGTTGACTGTTCTCAGTTGACGTTATTCATTCAATCTGAAGTGGCAACAGGTGTCTAGACCAAAATCGAAACGGATCTCTTCCTAATAGCGATACTGCTTCAACCTTGTTATAATTGATCAACGCATTAGAAGTCCAACAATAGATCTTGATACGCTTTTGCACTCAAACCAGACCATCAGGATCATGAACAAACACGATAGTATCGTCCGCATAGCATAGTATCTTTGTAGACACCCTAGTTGACCATATGGACGTTGATGGAAGAAAAGCTGGAGCTAATTGCAACGTGTATCCTTTCATCAACTCATCTTCAAGAACAGGCCTTAGAAAGGGATCAAAAGCCAGGTTGTACAATACTGGTGAAATAGGGTCGCCTTGCTTGAGTCCTCTTTTCTTGTGAACCACTCGAGTGAAGTATTCATTAACATTGATCTTGATTGAGTTATTGGAAAGAGAATTGAAAATTGTTATTACTATATTTTCAGGGAATCCAAACTTCAAAAGTATGTGTTTTAGATAGTTTACATTGACTCTGTTGTAAGCCTTACAATGCGCGCATCAGCTGGGTAACTGGGAAAGCCTTTAATAAAGGTACCGTTAACCAAATACACTCCTTCATTCAAGATTGTTTGGCGACCCAAACCATCTTTTCTCCAAACAGTTTCCTAAACGAACGGCTGAGATATTTGCGGATCACAGGTACGCGGCCACAATAATCTTCATAGCCACCGTTCTCGTCCATATTCTTGTTAAAATCAAGAAGGACATCAAACGAGAGCTCTTCATCTTTGATATCCGTAGTATCGATAAGAAAACTGTCTTTCTCAATGCCTTTTATAAAAGGTTAAACAAGTTAACAGGTGTTGGTTGAGCAGAGTCGGACAAGGGTGACTCACTGATGGTATATGAGTCTGTAAACGATGCAGATGGAGTGAAGACAATTGGTCAAAAGGACGAGTTGGTACTTGCCTAACCTGACACTACTTTTTCCCAAGAGAGAGAGAGATGTTGTTATTATTGTTCTTCTTGCCTGAGCTGGAAGCTTTGGCCTGAAGGTTACGATTCGGAGAGTTAAGCGGAAGAGCCATGAGAAGTTGTCAAATTAAAGATTTTCATGAATAGTACCCTTTGGTCAAAAGGCATATTTTGGCCATTCTGGAGATGTCGCTTTTTTGGTCCAAATTAACTCCAAAGGCACCTGATATGTCAGTGAACATAGTTTGTATTTATTTGGAATACCAATGCCTGTGCAAGCAGGCGTTATGCTACCTTTGTGTGGTCATGCAATTTTGCGTATTCGTCTGCTTTTTTATGATTTCAATCTCGTCATTGATCAAGTCAATACATCAAAAGGATTCTCATATAAGTCTGATAAAGAAGATATATCTATTTTAACAGTTACAGTGTCTTTCACATGATTTAATGAAATAAATGGCACACCATTTTGAGAAACCTTCGAGTTATGAATACAATTTTTTTTCGACCTGCTGGGTATCTCTTAATCGCCATTGAAAATATCAGAGTATCTGGATAGCAAGAAGAGTTTAAAGACAGGTTGCCAAATACAAAAATGACAACTAGAACAAGCAACATCAAATTAAAAAAGGAACTTATTACTGAACTTAAGAAGTGAAAGACAGATACTCACCAAGTTATCGCCTCCATTTATAGGTACTCAGATAATACCAGAATAAAAGCATCCATCCTAACAAAGGACCTATTGCTTACCGGTCATCAATCCAGAACTTCTTCAACTTCAAACACAATCAACCCAATACCTGTACCAGCAGATCATAAATTGGAAATATGGGATATTGATGTGGCCATTCGGCATATCAAGACCAACCTGAGCAATAACCAAACCATCACATTCACAAGCCTTCAATAAAAGACAATTATTCTACTATGCATGGCTAGGTTAAGATCAGACATAGGCGCAAACTGCTCTTGCTAGTCTGATTGATATGGGATAAATGACATTATTAAGTCGATACTGCTTAATGAATTGAAATCGTCTCAGCCCAGGGGATCTTAATGGCTTTTCAAGTCTCATATCAGTTTAATCTCCTCTCAGTGTTGCACTTGTTTTTCTTAAGCCTGTTCAACTTAAAATCGTCTTACTGAAAATTTTGCCGTCCCACTAGAAAAATTATGTCCAATCAGCTTCAAGATCGAATTTTTTTTAGCTCAACATCAAAAACGAAAAACTTGATATTCCTTCTCTTTCTCAAAACCTTTAAAAAAAAGGATATATAGACGAGTATGTATAATTTTAGTAATAGAAATAGAGCATGCTCCTTTCTTTACTTCTATTTACATTTCTATAAAACTTGATACTTATCTTTCCTCTCCTTTTTCTTATGTATTATAGAAATGCCTCACTCTTTCGGTCGTATGTATCAATACAGTTTAACCAGACAGTCATTCTAATTATCTACTCTAGTCCGTGCTCGTACTCGCCACATGTTCTCTCGTAATTTCAGAGAACATGGTTCTATTCCTCTCTCTACTTACTTGAAGACCTACAAGGTTGGCGATATTGTCGATATCAAGGCCAATGCTGCTGTCCAAAAGGGTATGCCTCACAAGTTCTACCACGGGTAAATATAATATATACTAAATGCATTTGATGACTGTTTTTTGCTAACATGAACTAGTCGTACTGGTGTTATTTACAATGTCACCAAGACCTCTGTCGGTGTCATTGTCCACAAGAAGGTCGGTAACCGTTTCATGGAAAAGCGTGTCAACATCCGTATTGAACACATCAAGCACTCCAAGTGTCGTCAAGAATTCTTGGACCGTGTTAAGGCCAATGCCCAAAAGAAGAAGGAAGCCAAGGAAGCTGGTATCTCTTTCAATTTGAAGAGAATCCCTGTTCAACCCCGTGAGGCTCGTCATGTTTCTACCAAGTTCAATGTTCCTCAAACCATTGCTCCTATTGCTTATGAAACTCTCTTGTAAATTCACAAATTAATAAACTAAGCCTTCATTGATGTGTGACTGAAATATCTTTTTTTTTAAAACTTGTCATTGTCGGCATTTTCCAACCATGGTTGTTTATGCTGTCAATGGCGGAGCAAATTCTTTTTTTTTTCTAGGATCCCCCTTTTTTTTCTTTTCTTTTTTCTTTCTTTCTTTCTTTCTTTCTTATACCAGTATTCATGTCTACACTTGAAGTCAAAAGTCAGCTTCCTATTCTATCAACACCCAAGTTTAAAGACAACAAATCCTATATTCATTTCATTGCGGGAGGGTAAATAACTATACATATGCTAATGTGTCATACTCACAAGGGAATTTACATTTTAGTGTGGGTGGTTTAATGGGTGCTGTCTGTACTTCGCCTTTAGATGTAGTGAAGACTCGATTACAGGTAAGGCAATGCACATAACAGCCAATGTAATACATCATTCACTAGTCCACATTCTATCAACAAACAATGAAACAAAACAAACTGCATAGAACAAGTCTTCTCTTCGGTCATTTTGCAGAGACAGGAAGATTATTAGTGTAAGCATAGAACGAAACAAAAATCGATGTTGACATGGTGAATAGTCGTATCAACCAAGTAGAAGGGTTTCGTGGCTACTTTAAGGGTTTAGGACCTAATTTAGTCGGTGTCATTCCTGCTCGATCCATCAATTTCTTTACTTATGGCAATGGCAAAAAATTTTATGCAGACCTGTTTGGAAAAGAAGATGCCCGAGTACATTTGATTTCTGCAGCAACAGCAGGTAAATTGTATATATATACCAAGAGACAAGCATTATTTACTTTCTATTAGGTGTGATTACTTCAACTGCCACAAACCCTATTTGGGTGATCAAAACCAGACTTCAATTACAAGGTGCTAATGGTGTACGAAAATACAGAGGTAGTTGGGATTGCTTGACTAGTATTCTCAAACAAGAAGGCCTTGGTGGTCTTTATAAAGGCATGAGTGCTTCTTATTTGGGTGTTGCTGAAGGCACTATTCAATGGGTCATTTACGAAAACTTAAAGCGAAAATGGAAATCATCTGACACAGATTCAGAATCTAAAAAAATCGGAGGCAAGACATTACAGGATTGGGTGGGTCATTTAAGTGCAGCAGCCACCTCTAAATTTGTTGCTGCCTGTGTTGCTTATCCACATGAAGTGATTCGTACACGTCTAAGACAGCCTGCTGATCAACATGGTGTTCAAAAATACACAGGGTTATGGCAATCCTTAAAACTCATAGTAAAAGAAGAAGGCGTAGTTGCTCTGTATGGTGGTATGACAGCTCACTTAATGCGAGTTGTACCTAATGCTGCCATTATGTTCTTTTGTTATGAAGCCATTGTACAAAAATACGGTAACAATCTATCGTAATTCATTCTTCCTTGTAGCATATGTAATTGTATAGAATCTCATTCATTTATTCATTATTCCAAAAAAAAAAAAAAATAAAAAATAAAAAATTCTTCTTTATCCTATGTCACCTTCTATTGTGAACAACAATAACGAGCAAGTACCTTCTGATGCTGATTTTGACTTACAGAGTTGGTTAAAAGAAATCGAAGGTGCTGAAAACCTCATGACAGAAGTAGAAGCAAAGGCAGATAACTTACAAGCCAAAGTAGATGCTCTTTTGAAAGAAGTGACTCAACCTTCTCCATCTATTCAAGACACTGCTGAAAAGGAACACAAAAAAAGCGATTAATTCGTCATACTTGTATGTATACGCGTATATGTATACCCTCTCTCTCTCTCTCTCTCTCTTTTAAATAAATCTTCTTTTCTCTTTTCTCTCTCTCTCTCTCTCTCTCTCTCTCTCACACACACTCTCTCTCTTTTATGTCTTCTTTAGAAAAAGAAATGTTTAAAAAGTCAAAGCTACCTGTCCTTGATAGCTTACAAGAGTCAAATAATAAGCCCATCAAGTACGTTAGACTGTTGATCCTATACAATACTGATCCTGAATTAGTGCTTTCAAGTCACCCACCAACACATCACAATATACATCTTATCAATGGAAAGATTATTTTGATGAAAGCATGGATATCTCTATCCCAGACAGTTCTGACATATCCTTTTCTTTATAACTAAACATAGTGTTTGAAATACAAAGATTGTCTTTAACCACTAAGCGTACACCTTTCGAGTTTATAGGACACTTCCAGAAAAAGAAAATGGTCCTCTGTTTATCATGCATCATGGTGCTGGTTCTTCTGCCCTCACATTTGGACTGACAGCTAAACACATCATAGAATTAACAAGAGGGGAATGTGGTGTGATGGCCATCGATTGTCGTGGCCATGGTGCTTCAAAAACACAGGTCTTTGATGCTGATTTCTCTCTAGAAACACTCTCCATGGATCTCATTCATATCATTCAAGCCACGACATCTCCAACACAAGACATTATTCTTGTAGGGCATAGTATGGGTGGTTCTGTCGTTGTCAATGTGGCTCATAAACGTCTCTTCAAGAACCTCTTGGGTGTAACTGTACTGGATGTTGTGGAAGGTTCAGCCATGGACGCACTCACCAGCATGACAAAGATTTTGAATTCAAGACCAAGACAGTTTCGTTCAAATGAACAAGCTATTTTATGGAGCACACAGTCTGATACAGTCCGTAATCTAGAATCAGCTCGATTGTCGATCCCTGCCTTACTCGAGTCAGAGGGCTCTGTATTGAAATGGATTACTGATCTGCATAAAACCCAACCATTTTGGACTGAATGGTTTCAAGGTCTAAGTGATAAATTCCTGAATGCTGGTACAGCCAAACTGCTTATTTTAGCAGGCACAGATAGACTGGATAAACCATTGATCATTGGACAAATGCAAGGTAAAGAGATACATCACAATGACAGTGTATTAATGAACTTTAGGTAAATTTCAACTTCATATTTTTCCTGATGCTGGTCACTTTTTACAAGAAGATACTCCTTTCAAGACAGCTACTTGCCTTGTTGAGTTCTGGAAAAGGAATCAACGCTTAGTATTACCACCTAAAGTTAAAATTTAATAAAATGCGTGCCATGCATGAAACAAAAAAAAAAAAAAAAAGTGACTGCAAAATTTTTGTTTGCATTATTTTTTTTTTTTCGAGAAAATAAATCCCTTGCTTTCTATTCATGTCTTCTGCATTCGAGTCGTTTGTTACTGTTCACCAGTATCAATTATCTACTATCCCTGAAGAGTTATGGCAACCTTTGTTTATGAAACTCGGTGAGGACTACCTCGACGCCGGTAACTTTGTTGAACTTCACCATGGAGATCCTATGGAAGGCTATTCGCTTCACGTTAAAGCCGACCAGACACTTAAGAAACATAGGTAAAGCTCCCTAAAAAAAAAAGAGCAACATACTCATATTAAAAAAAAAGTGATATCTTCTTGGTAGACCATGCTTGGACCACTTCACCCGAAACAGCCAAACAAGAACTTGCTCAAAACCTTGCTCTTTTAGAACGACTTGAGAATCTAATGGATATCGATGTAGAAGAAGCACCTGAACACTCAGACGATGAAGAAGAAGAGGATCGAATGAAACCCTCAGAGGAATTGATTCAATTGGTTGCTTCACAAGCTAATGCATCTCGAATGGAAGCAGAAAAGGCATTGATAGCTGAAAATAACGAAGTGGTCAATGCCATCATGCGATTGACCATTGACCCTGAAGCAAAAGCAGAAGCAGATCGCCTCCACGATCAAGTCATGGGCCAAGTCTTGGCTAGTGGTAAGCCACAAGAGAAAGAAGACAAGGAGAATCAAGAAAGATTGGCTCGTCGTGAACAACGTGAAAAGGAATGGATCAAGACCCGTATTCAAGCTGTTTATGATGCAATGTGGTCTTATATCCAGACTTACACTTATTCCATTTTGCAGCAAGATGGACAACCTGTTTCTCAGACTGCTTGGTATGTAAATGATGAAGTAGGATCTGCTATTTCTCATTCAGACGAACCCAATGTTGTCTGTGTTCCTTTTATTTTCTCAAGAGGTGCCAGCGGTATGATTCCTTACAGTGTCCTCTTCCCTATCAAGGATATTGAGGCAGGTGAGATCTTGACAGCGGATTTCTGTCCCAAGAGTCTGGAGCGTGAGTCTGACAAGGCTGCATATTTATTGGCATTTGAGAAGCGAGTGGTCAAGGAAATTAACAAGGAAGCATTGGTTCAAACGTACAAGGCACATCAAGCCAAACTTGAGCAACAAACATGGCAACCCGAGTCTTTGTTGACACAAGAACAAGTCAAAGACGTCTTGTTGAAACAAAAGAAAGCAACAAGTCCAGTGACTGTGTATACAGACACAACATTTGTGAAGCAATTCCTCAAGCTTAATCATGTTACATTGACGGAAGACCGTACAAAAGCAGACATTATCTGGACAAGCCAAGATTTCTCAGACTGGGATGCTCTTCAACCTGGTCAAATTGTTAACCAGTTACCTAATGAAAAATGCCTTACGTTTAAGCATCATTTGGCTGAATTGATCCAGAGTACGTTTGGTGCTCCTGATTGGTATTTGCCTACGTACAATGTCATGACACAACTTTCTGAGCTTGCTGGTCATTATCTGGACAACACTGAGCTTTGGATCACAAAGCCTTGGAACATGGCTCGTGGACTTGGTCTTCACATCACTCGCCATCTTGCTCAACTTGTGCGTCAACATGATAGTCCTATTCCTCAAATTGCACAACCTTATTTGACTACACCTTGTCTCTACAATGGCAAGAAGTTTGATCTTCGTTATATTGTCCTTGTCAGACAGACAGAGCCTTTAGTTGCTTGTGTCTACAACATGTTTTGGACTCGTTTAGCCAACAAAAAGTTCAATCTTGACCATCTGGATGACTATGAATCCCAGTTTACAGTCATGAATTACTCCAATTATGAAATGACACAGTTGGATCACAAGAGTTTTATCTACAACATAGAAAAGCAATATCAAATCCAATGGGAACCTATTCAACAAGAGATTCATGCTGCTATTAAGAGTAAAGTAGAGCTTGATTATTGATCTATACTTATGATAATTAGATGTCTTGCTGGCTGCTTCAAATACAAACCAACCTTTAGGACTCAATGGGAGCAAAGTAAATGCTTTTAGTGTCTATGGGTTTGATATCATGTTGACAAGTGACTTTAAGCCTATTGTGATTGAAGCCAACTTTTCTCCTGATTGCACTCGAGCATGTCAAGTAAGTCATCTAGGAAACCATACCCTAATCAAACTAATATGTTCTAGTATGATCCTGAGTTTGTCAACAATATATTCTCTGTCATTGATGGTCGTTTTGACGTAGAAAAAGGCTTAAAGGCATTTACCGTATTATAACAATAAAGTCTTTATTCATTTTTTGGTAAATCCAATACATCTCTCCTTTTCAAGTCTTGTTGTATATTCTCAATATCTTTAGCCAAAATATTTGTTACACCATTGGATCTGAGTGATTTAACAATAAAAGACACACCAACATGCTCTCGCAGTAACCTATGTACCATCAACAATTGCTCAGGCGTCAAAGATCGATACATGGCATAAGCACTTGGATCATCCGCAATAGGGTGATTGTGTTCACCTACACTTTTGCGAATCACCCAGAAACTACCTCTACAATACCGGGCATAGATCATGCATGCACAACCCGTCTTTTGTGATCGACGAATACGCGGTTTGACAGTACCAGGAGGAGGACGTTTGTTATTACGGCGGTATTGGCCACCATGTTTACAGATCAAATAGATCTTTGTTTTGTCTGATTTACTAGTCGTCAGTGCCACATTGTGTTTACGACCATATTCGTAAGCTTCATTACGAAGGTCTTCAAGCGTATCGAACATACGGCCAACAGTAAACCTCTCATAAAATTCAGTCAGGATAGGATTTGAAGGATCCATAGGTATAACAGAGGGTGCTGGAGCAGCAGCAGCAGCAGTAGTAGGTGATTCGCTTGATTGTGTGGGTGCTTCACTATTCAGATTTAATAATGAATGAGAAGATGAGTTGGCTACTACTGCAGCTGCTGCATGAAGGAGTTCTTCTGAAGGTGTATGTGGTCTTAGTATGTGAGGTGGATGGGAGTGCATCAGGTTATGAATGATAGGTTGACTATTGACATCCAACAAAGTTTGTTGCGCGTAGTCTGCAATCTCATTGTTAACAAGTGGTTGGCTGTTCACTTGAGATATCAAGTCGTTCTTGATAGATTCCTGCTGTTGTTCTTGCTTCATTATTTAATAATTTGTATATGTACACACCAACAAGCACACTATTTACTAGCAAAAAGGGTGTGATAAAGAATGAAAGATTTTTAAAAAAAAATTCAGTCTGAGTTTCTATAAAACAACAGTCATTCAGTTGCAGCTTATAGATTGCTTGCTGTGATATGAAAGCCGCAGAGACATTGGTATTGCTGAATATTGTTCAAGAACGACCACTTCAAAAAAGAAGCACAAATGTATACAATGGCTATTCGCTTCCAGTAATCCTTATTATGTCGTTCTATGATGTCCTTTTCTTTACACAAATAAATCATTTATTTTTGATAGGATAAATGACTGGTTTCTTGGTCTTGAGAGTTGAATCAAGCAAGTTAAGCTAATCAGAGGATAAACCGTGTATAACAACTTCGGAGGCCGATATGTTTTTGAATATTACAGTATGAGGAACGTGCATAATCTCCTTGGACATAATAAAGTACTTGTTTGGATCATTATACGGCCTTCAAATCAAAAGCTACAGTGAAATGACCGAGTATAGCTCTCGAGAAACAATACAATAAAACTCTATCTTTATAATTCTTTTTCGGATAGTATATAGCCAGTGAAGACTTCCCCCTCCCCTGAAATAGTTTACTTTATTTATTGGGTTTACTTTTCGGATAAGCATTCGCATGTTTACTGCTTCAACACTACCATATAAAAAAAACGTCAAAACATAACATTATAAAGATCATTACAGGAACAAAAGAAGAATACTTGCGAACCACCAACTTGGTCAATATCAGAAAGGAGCAAATGGAAGTAAAGAAGGACCAGAGAACGTACTATGTAACCTTTTTCTCCTTTCCCTTTCCCTGTATGTTTCTTTTGATAAGAAAAGAAAAAGATCTTGTTCGCCTTGGCCGTTTTCGTAAAAGAAGGTATTACTCACTTCAACAAATGTTTTCGATATGATTTATCGTCAAATTCATATACTTTAAAATCAAGACAAAAGTCAAAGTTACCATTTTATTAAAGGTATTCATAAACATATAATAGCAATCTGAGAGGTTCGTGATTGATCACAATAGAAGAAGTGAAGAATGAAATAAGCAAAACTGCCATTTGGCACCGCTAGCGCTATATCAATGTTCATTTAGCTCAAGCCAGGTGCACTATGTGGAGGTAGAACATTGAGAGGCACCCATTTTTGCAGCTACAAGTAGCTACAGGGAATCTCAACCTTTACACCACCAACAAAAGCCATCGTTACTACTTTTGCCTCCGTGCTTCCCACCTTCAAACATTCTATGAACCTTTGAGACGTTGCGTAGGTGGCACTCTCACTAGAAGCTCTTGATAGAGGTCTTACGTACTAATCGGTAGAGCCTTCGTTAGTGCAGCATGTATGTTTTAAAAATCAATGCGTTTTCTTTGCTGTGTCACAACTAAAATAAAGATTAACATCAAGTACATGCACGGTTTGCAGAGAAAAACCTACATGCTTCTCTTCAATGCCTCCAGTTGAGCATTTGGGCTGAACAAACATGTAGTTCTTTTTATCGTTTTTAACATTTTACGAGTTTATTGGTTATAAACCACTTCCACTGACTACGGTTCGCTGTGGCCAGATTTTTATAGCAATGATGTCTCCAGATTTTTTTTGAAGATGAAAAGGGTAGCGCCATTGATGAAGATGGACGTGAGCCTGTTCAAATGGAAGTGGATAAGGATGCATATACTTTAGACAAAATAACCGACTTCAATATGCATTCTGAAATGAAGCTTCCAGAAAGAATAATGAAGCCAAAAGTCATCAAGGATAGGCCAAGTGATGCGGCTAGATTAAATGAAGTTCGATCAGGAAAAAGACATGAAAACAGTATCAAAGAGTTCAAGTTTACCAGAAAGACTTAACTGCCGGTCAAGCTGCCAAGGTAATAAATATTGCAATTGGCCCCAGGAAGATTAGCTTGAAGTAAAACAGATTCTCGAAGAAAAAAACAGACCCATAGAGGAAATAAAAGAAATAAGGAATGTTGGAAGACCAAAAACATTAAATGAAAATCATAAAGAGTGTCTGGTACAGACATTCGATGAAGACAGTTTAAAAATTTCTATATTGTCTTGGACGATGTTTTTATTCATAAGCATGAAGACATAGAAAGGTACATTGTTAATCGAGGCTACGGTTATGTATATCATTCGATATCTTGCTGCCACATATTCCACCAGTCAACAGCATTTCAAATCTACTCCAAAAGATTGATAATTCAAACCAGGACTTTCCTTTCTCCGCCTTGTTCTTTATCTCGGCGACAAGGTCGACTGGATACTTGTCCATCGTAGTTTTCATGACAGATTCGTCAATGTATGAGTTGTTTCGGTAATAGGCTTCAAATTGTGTTGCAAATACCCAGTTTTTCTGAAAAACAATAACTGCTTCCAGTAACTTGGGTAATATGACGTTTTTGATATTTTCTTCTGCGTCTTGTTTACTTTGTACTTCTTTCAATAGCAAACCACTATTCATATTGCTTAATTGGTACATCTTCTTGTCTATTATATTGTTCAAGGGGGCGGGAATAAATTCACTTTCAGTACGGCCATTTTTTTCTTCTTGCTGTTCAAAATACAATGTTTTCAATCTCTTTACACTTTCTATCGCTTCTCTGATTGGCAAAGGGGCCCTTTTTTTTTCTGCGATATGTATTCCTGCTGTATATATTGAGACTGCTAACCTTTTCTACAACAATGCCTTTTCTGCTATTAGAGCTGACTATTTGATCCATGACTACATTGTTATGCTTGTCTTCAACAAACAAATCAAGAGATGAATTGTGCACAATTGGAATACTAGATAGAAAATAATAGGCGATCTTTGCTGTAATTGGACCTGAAAACTTTACTGTCAAACTTGCCAAATAGCAGAAACGGTTTAATTGTGTATATAATGCGTTGTAATCAATACAGTAGATGTTCAGATGGATGCTAGCATTAATTATGTAGTGTGGAAAAAGCTTCCCAGTTGTTCAGTTAAAACTAAATCAAACACGTCGCCATTCTTAAAATGTCTACACTTTTCATGCATTGATCTTGACGTGAGGACTAAATTGAACTTGGCTATTCAATTCAGTTTTGAGTTAATAATCATCAAAATATGATTTAGTAGATTGGCGATATGCATCTTATTTAGTTGTGGGAGCGAGATAAAACAAAGATTGATACGTAATTCACTGTAGCCCTTTTATGCTAAAGAGTAAATAACTATAAAGCTTACACAAATCCTTGATATAGTCATTGATACTGGAGATGATGACTTTTAATCACTTTTTTTTCGTTTTTCAAATGTTTGTTCAGCCCAAATGCTCAACTGGAGACATTGAAGAGAAGCATGTAGGTTTTTCTCTGCAAACCGTGCATGTACTTGATGTTAATCTTTATTTTAGTTGTGACACAGCAAAGAAAACGCATTGATTTTTAAAACATACATGCTGCACTAACGAAGGCTCTACCGATTAGTACGTAAGACCTCTATCAAGAGCTTCTAGTGAGAGTGCCACCTACGCAACGTCTCAAAGGTTCATAGAATGTTTGAAGGTGGGAAGCACGGAGGCAAAAGTAGTAACGATGGCTTTTGTTGGTGGTGTAAAGGTTGAGATTCCCTGTAGCTACTTGTAGCTGCAAAAATGGGTGCCTCTCAATGTTCTACCTCCACATAGTGCACCTGGCTTGAGCTAAATGAACATTGATATAGCGCTAGCGGTGCCAAATGGCAGTTTTGCTTATTTCATTCTTCACTTCTTCTATTGTGATCAATCACGAACCTCTCAGATTGCTATTATATGTTTATGAATACCTTTAATAAAATGGTAACTTTGACTTTTGTCTTGATTTTAAAGTATATGAATTTGACGATAAATCATATCGAAAACATTTGTTGAAGTGAGTAATACCTTCTTTTACGAAAACGGCCAAGGCAAACAAGGAAATGAAGCTATGGATTGGGGAAAAGAGGCAGATCCTCACCATTTGGAGAATGTAAAAAAGTATCCTACTTATCGAGACACACAACCTCCTGAAATTGATATTGAAGATGCTGATCATAATCATACTGATATCATTGTTTATATTGAGAGAATACAGTCCAAGTATTCCTTTTATTTTTTAGACCTCTATTTTTTGTTTTTTAAAGAGGTATACATAGATAACAATTTATTTCCTTGTTGTATTCAAATATGAGCAAAGAAAAGTGAATCTTCAAGAGGGCATTACGCGTTTTAAGAGATAGACAATACGATGTGTATCACTTTCCAACTTAAGAAAAGCTTATTCAATCAGTTGTTGTTTGCCATTTGATAAATAAAAAGATGACGACAGGAAAGCAAAACGGTTGAGCCGAATTGAGAAATGTCATTGTTTATTTCGATAGTTCAGTGTTTCTTAACAAAATCGCAGTGTGTTTGCTTTAAAAATAGTAAACAAGAGCTTCAGAAAGACCATTAGATCTCGACAAAAGACCTTTGAATACTAGTTTCTCGGTCAATACTGACTCAAATCAAGATCTGTCTATATTAAATGAAGTCTCTGAGATAGGGTTCTCAAATGTATTATTATTGAAGTCTTTGAGAGTACTCGTCTTGTGTTTCTTGTGATGACAATTGAAAAGTTAGGAGTAGAATGAGTATCTACAAATTACTGTTATAGCACTTTTTAATACTAAGATATGTTTATTTTTTATCGTATACAAATATGCTTACTAATACTATTTCTTGTTTAATGCATGTTTCATTCTTTGTGAAAGTATTTTTTCTACTCATTGCTCCCTATGAAATTCCCTCCGATCATTCAGCATTGCCTTGATTTCCCACTGTCAACCCTTATCTGTCATTTAAGTTTTGTAAGACTAGTCTATAAAACAAGCTTTTATCTTTCTAGATGATCGAGACCCTTTATCTCGATTAACGGAATTTTCCTTTTAAGTCAAAATAAGGGGTCTCTCTTTATCTGTTTTTTTGATGGCATTAAACAAAAAAGAGCTTAGTGTGAACTGTCAAATCTGAAATAAATCAAAATCACGATCGATGCATATTAAAAGCCCTATTTTTTTTCTCTCTTTCTCTCTCTCTCTCTCTCTCTCTCTCTCTCTCTCTCTCTCTCTCTCTCTCTCTTTTTTCTTTCCTTTTATGCTTGTATTTTTCTTGCTTCTATACATATTTATGGACGTCTTTATACATGATGTCTTAGTTGTACCATGTCCCCCCATGACATCAGCAGCATTGAAATTAAACATCAGTTCATATTGTAAGATACACAAAAGTATGTGTTACACAACAAGGCGAAAGATGAAGACAAGTACACAGTCTAGAATCTCTTTCTTTCTAAACTATAGGGTGTATACTCTAACATTTAAGTATTTTTCTGTATTGCATAAATTTAATGTCCTGTCTGTGTACATTGCCGTGACTGAAATTTAATTCTTAATATTTTTTTTTTGTGCTTTGTCTTAGCCTTTTCTTCCTTTAAAGTATGAATCGTTCTAAAGAAGATCTTACCAAGTTGGACATACGGCAGCGTACAAGCTCAAACAACTCACCAAGTAGCTTACAAGAAGTGGCTATTGAACAAGATCAACAAGATCTCTATAAAGAGAAAAAATTATTAAAAAAATTAGACTGGCGTATTGTGCCCTGGATATTTTGTCTCTATTTTCTATCTGTAGAAGACAGATCCAATGTTGGTTTTGCTATGACAATGAATAAAGCAGAAAACCATACATTAATGGATACATCTGGATTGACACCTCAACAAAACAATATTGGCCTTGGGCTATTTTATGTTGCTTATATTGTAATGTGCAGCTTATGCAAATCATAAACTAAATCCCTCTACTAGTTGTTTGAAGTGCCATCCAACTTATTGATGGCCCACGTCAATCCTGCTCATTGGATAGCACGTATTATGATTACATGGAGTATAGTCACAGGCTGTATGGCAGCCATTTCAAAGCCATGGCATTTCTATCTATTACGTTTCTTGTTAGGTGCTTTTGAAGCTGGATTCTGGCCTGGCATTACTTACTACAACACATTATGGTATCGCCCTGAAGAAATATCTACTCGCATTGGTGTCACTTATTTAGCTGGTCCTGCGTCAGGTGCATTTGGTGGTCTTATTTCTGCCGGTGTTCAATTGATTGACACAAGAGCTAATTTATACGGCTGGCAATGGCTCTTTATTATTTCTGCTCTTATTTCTATCCTGTTTGGTATTGCTACCATCTTTTATTTACCCTCAACACCCGAAAAATCAACTCGGTTTTTGAATGAAGATGAACGGACTCAAATCAAAAGACGTTTAGAGAACAACAATATACCCAAGACAGCTGAATCAGTGCAAGAACGTAACCTCAAGCGTAATTTCACACATGTCTTGAGTGAACTAAAGGACTTTAAGGTATGGTTATTCTGTGTGCTCTATTTTACGCCTGTTATGGCAGCAACTTCATTGGGTTATTTTCTACCCAAGATTGTACAACAAATGGGTACTTATACATCTATTCAAGTCAGTTTACTCTGTATTCCTCCCTATGCATTTGGGGGTTTCATGGTCTATGTGGTAACTCGTCTCAGTGATCATTTTAGAAACAGAGGATGGTTTATTATTGGTGCTTCATGTACTGCTTTTATTGGGTTCTGTGTCTTGACATTCGCAGAGCCTATTGGTGCTCGTTATTTTGGCCTTATGATTCTTGCTGCAGGTACATACCCTACTGTGCCATTGAGTATGGCATGGACGGCCAATTCAAAAGATGACCCTGTCTCTGTAGCATCAGCCACAGGCATTGTGTCTTCTGTAGCTAATTTTGGTGCTCTTATCTGTACATTTGCACTCTATTCAGGATGGCCTTCTGATGCACCAAGATATATGGGATCAAACATGATTAATGGAGGTGCTATGCTATTGGCTGCCATCAGTGCATTTGTGCTTCGAACACACTTGTCAAAACTAAACAAACAGATTGAAAGCCAAGGTATCGCAGGCGATCGTACATTTCCTTATATTCTATAGAATTTTTTATTTTTATTTTTGTATTTTCTTTCTTTTTTTTTATAGCTTTGTATGTCTAATAAACTCTTTTTAAATAAAGTAACGCGTCGACTCTTTTCTTCAAGCTTTGTCTTACCAGGTACAATAACACATCTTTTGTTGTTGTGATACTTATATAAATCATAGACAAGAAACAGTTTGTTGTGTTCTTGAAAGACTATAAAGACCCTGAGTGTCTTCAACGCCGTCTAGGGGTTCGTGAAAAACATTTGTCAGGGGCTATCACAGCAAATAAGAATGGTTCCTTACAAGCAGGAGGGGCTATTTTAGACAGTCATCAAGTAAGATCTTTTGACTTGATTTAAGTGTTGATCTTCTCTGTTGATAGTCTGGTAAAATGAAAGGCAGTGTCATGATCATGTCTGCTGAATCTACTGAAGAAGTCGAGCAAATGATTCTTCAAGATCCTTATACAAAAGCCAAAGTTTGGGAAAGCTGGGAAATCTATCCATTTAAATCGTAAGTATAATTTCTAAATTTTTTCTTTTTTGTTAAATAGCTTGTAGTGCTATTGGACTCCCTCATCTCGGCTAAAATAAACTGTGGTCAATGCTGATAGGACAAATTTTGTTCTTTTCTGTTCTTTTATTTTTTACATGTATCCCGTCATTAGACTGTAATAATTACTGTGTTTTAAATAAAGTATCAATCTCTTTATCCACAAGGAAACCTCTACCAAGCTTTTGGTTCTAACTAAAATTAAACTTTGATATACAATGGACCACTACGGGACACAAGTTTATTTCTTTTCTTTTTTTTCAAAAAAAATCATTCTTTTTACATTGAAATCGAGAAATGCAAGCTTGAAATATGACGATGTAAAAAAGACAAAAAAAGGAGGGGGGGACATGGTTGTGAGTAAAAAAAAAAAAAGTATCGAAAACCTTTTTCAGTGGTTCCACAGACTTTTTTTTTCTATTACAGTATCTTTTTCTTTCTTTCTTTTTCTCTTTTTTCTCTCTCTCTCTCCTTTTTTTTCTTTTTTTTATCTTAGATATATAAACATTTACACTTATTTGGAAAGCAGCACGCATTTAATAAAATTTCAACAAAAATGTCGAATTCTGGATCTACTGGATCGTTTACAGATTCAACTGGCTTCAGTTTAGTTGGTGACATTCTACAAATACCAAACTACCATTTTAAAGCTGCTCCAATACCAAGTTTGGCACATGGTGAAAATGTAGATATTGTTTATGGCTATCGGTAAAGAAATCAATTGTATTACGTAATACTCACTCCATATATGCAGTATTTCAAATAAGAAACCAGTGGTAGCCAAAGTATCACCAAACTCTTTGCGGTTAGAAAGAGAGTATTATATCATGAAGAGACTATACCAACTGAGTGATGGATCAGCATTTCTAGGTATTTTTTTTTTTTTATTAAACATCATCGGAGTTTCTGTATATGTTGCTGACCATCGCACATTTTTTTTTTTTTTGTTCTATTTAGTTCGACCATTAGAATATATTCATTTGCCCAGTGGACTTACAATTGTAATTTATGCAGACGAGGGCCAAAATTACTTGGAATACAATAAAAGGCAATCAGAAGATGCCACCATATCTGCACATCATAGACACACTTATTCAGATAGAGGCTCAAGTATCAGTAGTAACGAATCTTCAGCCATTTTATATGATGACAAAAAGCGGTATTTATATAGACAGTCTGATATGGATCCTGTGCCATCCACGCCTGCTCATACTGGTCTACCAGCTACATTTCATGGTGGACCTGCATTTGACCTTGGTACCTTTTTACGGTTTGCCATCAAATGTACCGACTGTCTCGAATTCATTCATCGCAACAATGTGGTTCATGGAGAAATCAGACTCTCTGCCTTTCAATGGACAGGCGAAGACAGTTCTCGAGTGAAAATGTGGAATTTTGGTTCAGGTGCTCGATCATTGGAGACCTACTTGACAAGTGAAGGGTGGAGAAAGACAGCAACTAACAAAGAGTCCATGGGCATGTTACAGAACCTGTTGGTCTATATGAGTCCAGAGCAAACAGGCAGAACAACTTATGTGCCCGATCATCGATCTGATATTTACTCGCTTGGTATTGTCTTTTTTGTCTTATTGACTGGCAAAGCACCATTTGAAGGCGGACCATTAGAAATCTTGAACGGTATTCTTAGTAGAAAGGTGCCGTTGATACATGAAATTCAATTGGAAGTACCTGAAGTACTTGCTCGTATTGTTGAGAAAATGACGCATAAGGTATGGAATACACTCAATCATTGTCTTGCTGACATTCTCCTAGTCTCCAGAAGACAGATACAGTAGTGCTTATGGTATAAGAGCAGATTTGAAAGAATGTTTGAAACGCTTACGATTTGCTTCTGAATCTGCACATGAAGTAAGGGAAAAGAAAATAAAAATCCTATACTAATTCTCTTTTAGGTCATTGAATCTTTTCCTTTAGCTGAAAGAGATGTTGCTTCTGTATTTACATTACCCAAAACTATTTATGGTCGACAAGGTACCATTGTGGAGATGACCTACATCATTCAACGTGTTGCTGGTGTATATAAATCAATCAAAAATCGTCGCGAAAAGTCTTACTCAACAGGCTCCACCATGCCTACTATCACAAGTGAAAATTTTCATGCGGGTAATGCAAGTGTGAGTGATGAAGGCTTAAGCGATCACTTGTCCAATACAGATGTGAACAGCATGATTGGAGGTGCATTAGGTGCTGGCACCAAATCCAACACTTCTCCAAGTTATTGTAGTGGCTTTGAAGGCAGCGATATATCCAGCGGCAATGGTCGAGTCCAGGCAGGTAAGCAAGGTGTTGAGATTGTATGTCTTGCAGGTCCTGGAGGCGCTGGTAAATCAACGCTATGTAATGCAGTTCAAAATGTAGCCAGACAACATGGGTAAAGCGAAAACAATATATATTTTTATATATATATACATATATATTTATATATATAATAGTAGACTAACATTCTCTCAAGTTATGTAGCCTGCACCAAATTCGATTCTAGACATCAAGTTCCTTACAGCTGTATTTTGAAATCACTTTCTCAAATACTACAACAAATCTTGTCTGAATCTGAAGATGAAATTCATGCATTTTATGATCATTTAAAATCACATTTGGGCGCACAGTTTTGCAAGATTGAATTGTTGGCTGATCTTGTACCAGAATTGAAACCCTTGTTAGACCCTGTTGATAGTGAAGACTCTGAAGAACCTATCAACCAAATCCACTTAGATAATGTCGAGACTCGTATCCGATTCCATACATTATTTGTTGAGGTCTTTCGTGCATTGACTCAATGGCGTATGGTGACATTGGTAAGCAAATCCAAAAATAAGCTTCCGTCTAAACATGATGTAGTTTTTGGATGACGTGCATTTGGCTGATGACCCTTCCTTGGAACTGATAGAAAGCATGATTGCTTCCAAATTAAAAATACTTATTTTTGTTTGTTATCGAGACCAAGAAGTGACTGAAGCGTTAGAAAAATTGCTCTCGAACGATTTTGCTATTTTCCATACAATTCAAGTGGGTGTATTAGACTTTGACTCGCTTGTAGATTATATCAGTGATGCCCTTCATCGACCTCTGGATGTGGACCGTGATTCTATTCTACCTTTAGCTGAAATCGTATACAAGAAGACGCGAGGCAATGCTTTCTATACAGCACAGCTGCTGGTCACGCTGGAAAAAAAAAAGTTTATTTTTTTCAATTGGGAAGAAAATGAATGGGATTATAATTTAGCTGATATTCATCAGGCTGTCATGACCAAAGACGATACAGATCGAGATACTGAGCTGGATATTGGCTTTTTAGTGAATCGGTTAAAAGAACTGCCTCTGGACGGTCAACGGTTGTTAAAATGGGCTTCGTTTGTAGGTGATACCTTTTCTTGGAATACAGTCAAATACCTCATGATTGATTCTGATCCTGAATCCGAATTCTCGGATAATAGTACCTCTGCGTCTGATTCAACAGCCTCTAAAAGCAATGTAGATGAAATAGCCTCGTCTTCCAGATTGATGGCAGACTCGTTGCATCCTTTGATCAAATTTTCTCAACACGCCAGTGGTTCCAACAGCAGTGTCCCTTCTACATCATCCACTTCTGTCACTACAAAATCTACATTCAAGTCGAAAAAATCAACTTCCCGTGATCCTATCAATGGTCTTCAAGCTGCTTTACAGGAAGGTTATATTCTACCTTTAGAAAGCGATGAATTCAGATGGTCTCACGATCGTTACTCTCAAGCTGCTATGGAATTAGCCAATCCTAAAAGCCGTGAAAAGATTCATTTCAAGATTGCCAAATATCTAATGCATGGTAAGTTTTAGGTAAACATAAGCTCTATAACTTATATCAATCACGCCAGAGGATCAAATCGACAGTTTCTTGATAGCAGATCATTTATTGAAATGTATGAATCTGGTTCAAGAATTGGAACACAAGGCAGCGTACAAAGAAATTTTGTTTGAAGCTGGTAACAAGGCTCGTATATCCGGTGCACACAAAATGGCTTTTAATTACTACAAAGCAGCTATTTTATTGCTGGGTCCTAATGCTTGGGAAGATGCTGAATATGCACGCACACACTACTTGTACACAAACGCTGTCGCCTTGAGTTTTATTGTGGGCCAAGCTGATTTAACCGAGCAATACCTAGAAATCATTTTTCAAAACACAACAGATCCTTTGGATCGCGTCACTGCGCATCGTATTCAACACAAATACTTTTTCTCTCGACAGATGCATTCAGAAGGAGCTACAGCACTACGCACCTGTCTTTCTGAACTTCAATTGACTGATTTTGACTATGATGGCACCATGACACAAATTGATCGAGAATATCATGTTGCTGTTGACTTGATTGATAAAGTTGGCATTAGCGAACTCGTTAAGATTGGACCTTGCGATGATCCTCGTTTGAAAGCAGCCTTGAGTGTACTTGAAGAAATGTGTACAGCAGCCTATTGGCTAGGAAATCAAACCGAAATGCTCTATGCAGCTATCAAGATGGTTCAAATCTCTATTCGAGAAGGCATGTGCTCTACTACAGGTATTGGGTTTTCTTTTATGAGTATGTGTGCTTCTGAGTTTTATCAAAAGTATACCTACAGTGAAGAAATTGGTGCAGCCGGTGTGGCTATTGCTGAAAAGTATGGTGGTAATGCTGAAAAAGGTCGGACCATTTGTCTCTACAATATCTTTGCTTCCATGTGGAAATACAACTATCGAGATTCAACTGCCCAGTTCCGTCAAGCTTGGCGGTATTGTTTGTCTGCTGGTGATCGTATCTATGGGTCCTTCTCTCACTTACATGTTGCTACAACCATGTTCTTTACGGCCAACCGAATTTCAGATGCTTTGCTTGAAGCTGAAAGTTGCTATGATGATATTCATGCCTGGTCCGCTTCTGCAGATACAAACGTGCTTGTCATGTCAATCATTCGTTGTATCAAGGCATTACAAGGCCACACATTTACAGACAAAGCAGAAGAAGTCTTCAATGGTGATGATGGTTTCAATGATAGTCATTTTGTGGCTGAAAGCTGTAAGCAAAGTGCCAATCCTCATGTACCTTTAAACTGGTATGAAGCCTTTCGTCTGATCCCTCTTGTACTCTATGGCCATTATGAATATGCTGTCGCCCTTGGTTGTTGGGTCATCAATGGTATTCACAACCATCCTAATCATCGCCATACAAGAGTCCTGTTGGCTTACCATTCCCTTGCCGTCTTGGAAAAAATCCGTATGGAAAAAGACACAATGACACAAGAAGAACTCGATGTCTACCTTGAAAAAGTCGAAGACAATCAAACACTATTACGCCCATGGGCCAAAAACTCACCTAGCAATTACATGTACTACTGTACACTGGTTGAAGCTGAAAAAGCAGCAGTTGTTCAGCAAGACATGGCCAAGGCTATTGAGTTGTATGAAAATGCGATGGACCAAGCACGTGGAGGCGGATACCCCTAGAACTTTGCGTCTGTCATGAATATGCTGGTGCATTCTATGCCCGTATGGGTCTAAAAACCTAGCGTTTGGCATGCTCAAGAAAGCCATCAGTCTCTACATTAACCATGGCTCATATGGAAAAGCAAGACACTTGAGTACAAAATACAATGATCTTTTAGCAGACTATGATGATGGTCGAGTAGAATCGCATGACACTGGCATTCAAACAGACCCCTTCCCCTTCATGGGTCCTCAAGCTAGCTGGAGTACATCTTCCTTGGGTGTCATCAATACTTCTCTTAACGAACCTTTTGTGTCTGAGATTATTCCACCTGTGACTACAGAGCAAACTCTGTTGACTCTGGATATCCTTGACATGGCTTCTATTCTCAAGAGTTCTCAAGTGATTTCATCCGAAGTTAAGTTTGATAGTTTATTGAAATCCATGATGTCTATCATTTTGGAAAATTCAGGCGCTGATTGTGGTGCTATCATTGTCAAAGAAGAAAAGTATGGCGTGTGTGCCTATGGAAGTCAACAAGATGGTGCCATGACATTTGATCCTCCTCGTTTACTTGCAGAAGACGATGACTTGGTATCCAATCGTATTATTCATCATACGATCAACACAAGCGAAAGTATCTTTATTCATAACGTGGAGCAAGATGCTCGGTTTGCTGTAGGACCCTGGTACAACCGTGTTGGCGGTAAGTCCGTCATTTGTATGCCTATTATCCACAAGAGCGCGCTGGCTGGCTGTCTCTTCCTCGAAGGTTCCAGTGGTATCTTTACACAACGCCATGTGACAGTCCTCAGTCTACTCTGTCAACAAATGGGTATTTCCATCACTAACGCTTTCTTGTTCAAGTCCGTCCAACGTGTGACAATGGCCAATATGCGCATGATTGAGATGCAAAAGAAGGCTTTGGAAGATGCTCGAAAAAGTAAAGAAGCTGCTGTACGCGCTACTCGGTTACGAGAAATTTTTTTGGCTAACATGAGTCATGAAATCCGAACACCTTTCTCAGGCTTTTATGGTATGATTTCTCTTTTGGCAGAGACAGAATTAGATCCAGACCAACGTGACCTGGTCAAAACAGCCAAAGAGTCTTGTGAGATTCTGTTGCAGATTATTGATGATCTTTTAAATTTCTCCAAGTTGCAGGCGGGTAAAGTCACTTTGGATCTGGCACCTGTTGTAATAGAAGACTTGATTGCTGATGTTGTTGAGATGCTGATCGCTATGGCTATTCAAAAGAATATCAATATTGCCTATGTGGTTGCAGATGATGTACCTACGGTGGTGATGGCTGATGGAAACAGGCTCAGGCAGGTATTGATCAACCTTTTAGGCAATGCTATCAAATTTACCCATGAAGGCGAGATACGGATCAGATGTTCACTTGATACAACGACTCAAATCAGTCATCCAGACCAAGCTGCTCTGTTATTTGAAGTGATTGATACAGGTATTGGTATCAGTGATGAGCAACGTAAAGTCCTGTTTGAACCCTTTTCTCAAGTAGACGGTAGTACAACGTAGGTACCTTTTTCTTGAAACAATATAGACTCACCTCTTTTTTTTTTTTTTTTTTTTTTTTTTTTTTTTTTTTTTTTTTTTTTGTAAACATAGTCGCAAATACGGTGGCACAGGTCTTGGTCTATCTATCTGTCTTCAACTTGTAGAACTCATGTCTGGATCCATCAATGTCTCCAGTGTACCTGGAAAAGGTTCCGACTTTTATTTTAGTGTCCGTGTCTCCAAATTAGGATCTCAAAACAAAAACAAGACATTACCATCCGAAGGCTATTCTGATGAACGCAACAAACTCTTGCGCTGTATTTCCACACTCAAAGTGATTGTCGTCTCAAAATACACAGCTACAATAGACTCTATTCGGTTTCTTTTGCCCGGTATGCATGTAGACGGTGTCATTCAAATTGAAGAATTCAAGAAACTAGTGACACAAAATAAATACGATGTGATCATCGTAGGCCTGTACATGAACCCCGAGCATACGCCTACTGCACGTTCTTCAGCGTGGTTAGAAGAAGCCAGTCAAACAAACAAAGATGGTTTGATCATCATCACAAACTATCCAGCTGTGGGTGCTATGAATGGCAAGACAGGACTTATTGAAGATATATCAAATCAAAAACTATCATGCAAAGCAATTCGTATGGCAGTGCCACTTCGACGTGCAAAACTACAGCGTACGATTGGTGAAATACTCAACAAAAAATTACCTACACCGACAACACATCATGTCAAGACAAAGCCCGAAGCTTTAATCACAGAAGAAGAGCGAGCTATGTTTAGTAAACTCAATATTCTGATTGCTGAAGGTAAGTGTATCATCAAAAAGATGTCTATTGACATGACATAGATAACCCTGTTGCACAAAAACTATTGCTTAAGCAACTCACTCGCCTTGGTTTCCAAGTGGTATGTGCCAATAATGGTCTTGAAGCCATCAATGCTTGGAGTAATCACCCAGAAGGGTATTTTACCATGGCCTTTTTTGATCACCATATGCCAAAATGTGATGGTGTAGCAGCTGCTAAACGAATTCGAGAGATAGAAGCTCAAGAGAACAGAAAGACTCGGTTCCCCATTGTAGCTTTGACTGCGGATGTTCAAGAGAGTGCAAAACAAATCTGTATGAATGCAGGCATGGATGGGTAAGTCACAATTAAAGGCAAATTCATCACTCACACAGTTTGATAGATACTTGACTAAACCATTAAATCAAAAAGTGTTGGCTGAATCATTAAGAACCTATTGTTCTTGCTCTACTTATAATCCTATATCATTAAATTATGCCTGTACAAAATAATATATATATTTATATATATATTTATATAAAAAGCCTAGAATCTCATTGTTTGTCATTTTAAATAAACCATGCGGTCACAAGCACGAGTCGTGTCTATTTTCATTCTCCTTTTATTTTATTTTATTTTATTTTTTTCTCTTCTTCTTCTTTATGCCAATTCTATGATTTTTTCTTTCAAAGTCATCACTGCCTATATTTTAGGTGGTTTTACCTTGTTCCCAGCCATTTTCATTCTATGCTACATTGTTTATCTGTTGAACCACCGAATTATTTCGCCTTTATGCCGGCTATTACAGACTCAAAATCATAGTTTACCTGAAGAAGAACTATTTTTGCTTGAAACAGAAGAGACACCCACCAACAACAGTGCATTGCTCTATAAGGTTGGATGGCTTAAAGTATCCCAAGACGAAGAAAAATCGTTGCCTGATGCTTCTATCGGAAACATGGTCAAGAATTACATTTCTGGTAAAGCCGGCAGGAAAGAAAATGCCAATGTGTTTTTTGCAGTCCTTAAATACAACACACTCTATCTATATGACTCTGAAAAGCAACTGGATTGTAGGGGAGTCATTCATATGACACATTATGCAGTCTATACACATCCTCCAGGTTTACAAGATTACGAACTATTTTCTAAACCCAATCTTATCAAGTTAGAAGCAACCATGGATGAAAAATCCTCCAGTTATTATATCAATTGCCATAAATGCATTGATAAAGAGGACTGGTATTTCGCCTTGATTCGTGCATCTCGCTCTACATTGCCTGCAGGAGAACATATCAAACAAGACAAAACACACTTTGACCAGTCAGCCATGAATCATCTGATAACCATGGTTCATAGTGACGAACATCATTTTCAGACCCAATGGTTGAATGCCATTCTAGGCCGTATCTTTTTCGGAGTTTATCGTACGCAGGAGATCAATGATGCATTGTATAAAAAAGTGATTACCAAACTCGACAAAATCAATGCCAAACGACCTCCCTTTTTAGGTGAGATCACAGTACGATCAGTCGATCCAGGACATGCCTTGCCCCGTTTCACCCAACCTAAATTACTCGGACTCAGCCCAACAGGTGAATTATCGGCTGAAGCACATCTACAGTACGATGGTGGATTTCGCATAGAGATTGAAACAGTCCTCAAATGGAAATACTCGGACCGTCTGAAGCCCTTGACAATCGACCTTGTGCTGGGCATCACATTGAAAGAAATCCAAGGCAAGATTTTGATCAAAATCAAGGAGCCACCGACCAACCGATTCTGGTATGCTTTTTATGAATGCCCTAAAATGGAATGGAAAGTGGAGCCTGTCGTATGGGAAAAACGAGTGGGTTATTCAGTCGTGGTCAAGGCCATCGAGACAAAGATTCAAGAATTTATCATGGAAACCATGGTCCTGCCTAATTTTGATGATATCACATTTTTCCCAACAAACGGGGTAGGCGGCATTTTCGAAATACCACCTTCTTTAGCCTCGACTGTGATGGATGCCTTTCAGCTTACAAATGACCCTGTGGTGCCTGTTGAACTTGTGCTGGACAAAGAGTCGATTGAAGAATTTGAGCCCAAACAAGACAAGAAGGCCAAAGCAAAACGATTTCAAGAAGACGAGGCTTTATTGACAACTGCGAAATCCTTGCCCGAGTTATTTTCGGCTGTTCCAAGACAGCAGGAAGAACTCTATCAACAACTAAAAACATCGCCCATTTTGATACCAGCCAATGATGCCAAAACGAAGGATTTATTGCCCGCTTCTTTATCCACCTCGCCTGATTCCCTTTTGAGTTCTTCTCCTTCTTCTGTCACTATCGAAGACTCACTTAGGACAATATCGCATGTATTGACAGATGAATCAGCAAGCGTGATTATGCCCTCTGCTTCTCATTCACTCACCACATGTGATTCTATCAAAATCACAGGGGAATCTATTGTAGATCAGGGCAACAATAAGACCCGCCTTAGAAAATCTTCCTCCTTGGCTCTTTTGAAACCAAAAACAGGGGCTTCCACTGCAGTCAATGTATCGCCTGCCATGGCTCATAAAACGCAACAGCAATCTGAAAAGAAATTAGATGCTGTGTCTGTTATATAAATATTTTGCATTTCATTTGTATTATAGCATATATAAAATAAACAATATAATCATCATTATCATCATCATCATCCTTAGACAGCAACATATCCCCCTGCTCCACGACGACGAGACATGACAGAATCAATAATATGTGCAATGAGATCCTATAAAATCATAGTTAGTTCAACTATAAATATTATATCACTCTTCTTACTCTAATAAGGTAAGGTAGATCAAACCAAAAGTCTATACAGATTAAATGTCAGTCAATATTGACCTCAGTATGATTCATGAAGGGGGAATTACCTCGGTGGGGAATAAGGTCAAGTCCTCTTGCGTTGTACATTTTGTAGTTATAGATAGCACCACCAACAAAGTAAACACCGGCCAAAACAAAGAGAATAGTAAAGAAAATACCCATACCTGACATGCCTTCTTTGGTGTTATCACCTTGACTGGGTGGGGGTGTCGATGGTTTATCATCAGGTACTTTTTCACCTGCTTTGGTACTTGAATAGATAGAGATAAATATTGTCATTTGCTTCAATCATGTGTACTTACGCGCAAGCAAAGACAGTCTTCCATTGAAGGGTCAATACATTGTTATTGTATGAAATAATGACAGGGCTTTTTGGTTCATCCTATCTCCCGCTCTTTTCTTAGAATTTCGCCTTATTTCTGATGCTATACTTACACTGCGGGATTGGGATTCATCACATTCCAAAGTGACAAGAGCAGATTGTGCTCTTCCATTATATTCACCGCCATTTAAGTTGACGGAATACTGATAACCACCTATATAGGACCATGAATACACTTTTTCTTATCTTATGTTGCCATTTACTCTTTGTAGCATCATCCTCAGATCGAACAGGCTTAAATTCAGCATTCAATTTACTGTGTATGTGTGTCAATAGCTTGTTTTCTATTCTTGATAGCTTACTTGTCCATGTCTCTAGCAATAGGTTGAACAATATTCACAGTCTCTACATTTTTCTTGACATGAATGGTTCTTCTACAAATAAGCTGTAATATTTGTCAATACAATCATCGGTGTAGGTTTGCACTTACAGTGCCTTTAGGGCAGATGTCATGATTCTCGGGTTCGTCAGGAATATTCAAAGGATCACATAAATTGATCTGGGTCATGATAGAAGTCACTGTAGGTGGTGTTGTTTCGTTCTGAAAGACAACAAAGTCTCTAACATAAATTAGCTCGCGTTTCATGTCACTATGATGTACTTGTTGAGCTTAGATAGGTCCAACTGCAAATCTTTATCGCCAATAGGTTTGTAACCAGGTTGACAATAAGGTTGAACTGCAAGTGCAACACTTGAATAGAGTATCAAAGCCAGACTAAACGTCGTCTTCATCATTTTATTGGAGTCTATGGAAAATAAGAAAAAGAAAAAGAAAAAGAAAAAAAAATCAAACGAAAAAAGAACATCGTGACTTGTCTAATCCTTATGGAGATGTGTTCGTTTACTACTCGGTAATCCACCACCAGGTTGATTCCATGATAAATAAGATTCATCACCCAACTTTCTAGGTTTAATACAGTGTCGAATGGTAAACAAAAGGCCCAAAAAGATACACAAGGCACCCACAGACATATAAGCAATACCCAAATAAGGATTACGACCTCCCATACCTGTTGTCGTAGACAGCACAAGCCATTTCTCACCTCCATATTGACGTGTATCAAAGTCTATTTAGAAAAGGGGTCAAACAACCCATCTCTGCATGATGTCTGACTTACTCATATCTACATAAGCCCTGTATCTTCCAGCTGGTAAATCAAGCGTATCATTGCGTCCCCAAATCTTTCTGAAATCAGGCAAAGCAGCAACATGCATCCAGACCATGAAGCGTTCTTGAGTAGAGAGGTCTGGAGGAGGATATTCATTGGTGTATTGTCCATTAGGGTACCGCTGTGCCCAATTGGGAGGAGGGACAATCTCTGATGGCTGATATTGAGTACGACCATACTTTTGTTTATCAGATGGCCAGGCAATATTACGTCTGCTGAAATCATAACCCTCTTGTTGTGATGAGCCAATGGAAGTGAAATTAGAAACAGTATCTAAATAAAGAGTCAGACAGTCTCAAATAAACAAAATGGTTACCATTAAACATAGAATTAGCAATGAGTCCACATGGATAAATGATTTTTCCAGTGTCGTCATAAGCAAGAGGATCACAATTGGTACGTAATGTAGAGCCAGATGCTCTGTTGCCTAGCAATTGAGTATCATCAAAATTCTTGATATACTGTCGATGGTTTTGGTAGAAATTAGTCAGTCGATAATACATATATACAGGTGCTTTCATGGTAGTCGGGATAGTAAAATCAATCGTACAGCGAGGAATAGTTAAGTTATTTGGATTTTCCCAATCTGTATCGAGAAAACTGGTGGCATTTGTATAGGCATAAGCAGGTGGCTGCATTCTGAATACATCGAAATTCTTATCTGAAATCTGATAATCATATAAGCTTGGGGTCATATAAACAGGACTAGTGTATTCTTGACAGTATGAATAGTTTATCATGATTTGATCAACCTATTCAATGTTCTATGAGAAGCTCTACAAAACACATTCGGGTTTACTTTATTACTGTTCCACCATAATAATCCACCTGCAGGGCAAAATAGGATGCCTACAATAAACAACGTAGGCAAGACAGTTCGAGGAGTTAACACAGGTTGCCAAGCTGGCAATCGTTGTTGTCTAAACGCTCCATCTTGTAAAAAGAAAGTGTTAATAGAGCAAGCAAGCAGTATGCTTTTATGTTACCCATTGGCCTTCGACTCTTTTTAACTTGCTCTCCGTTTTCGTCTGTTTCTTTCTTTGTCATATTATTAAAAATACAAAGGGAAAAGAAAAAAGAAATTAGCTGGATTTTAATCAGAGGCAGAAAAGAGCTTAAAGCAGTCTATTTTATATATATATATATATTTAGTATCTGTTTCAACTTTACTCTTATAGACTGCTCTATGTATTCCTGGAAAAACAACAGGACATGTTCATTTACACAATGGCTCAAGTAAAGAAAAAAAATAAACATTTCCTTTTGTGATTTTGTGCATATTGCAAAGTTTATTTTTTTGCTGCATAACAGTAAAAAAAAAAAAAAAAAAAGAATTGAATGCTTCTTTGTCGTCGTTGTACAAGTAGATTGCCGTCGGGAAATTTACAATTTTAAAGGATCGAATAATGCTAATTGACTTTAATGCGTTGTTTAGCCATACTAAAATCTTGTTTATTGGTCACAACCCTGATCTATGAACTATCAAACCGAGGATAAACATATGCATGTAACCCAACTGTGTGAAAAAAAAACCCCCCTCCTAATTGTATATAAACATGTTTATTCTTTTAATCTTCTTTTCTTTCATCATGAGAGTTATCCCTAGTACACAATTATCTGAAGCAGCAAAAATTTCAGATGCCTGGGATGATTTCTTAAAGCAGAAATACGGTGGCAAGAACAGTTCCAACAAGGAAACAAGTGCCTTTCGAGACTACACAGTAGCAGCCACAGAGCAACCTACTGTCGCTGCATTCTATAAAGAGAATCATGAAAAACAAACAGTGGAACATGTCTTGGCTAAAAAGAAGCTCTATGGTAGTCTAACACATGGAAAAATGGGTATCTGGGACATGCTGGAGTTGATGAATACCATGGTAGATGAATCGGATCCTGATACAAGTCTATCTCAAATTGTGCATTCACTTCAATCTGCTGAAGCAGCCAGAAGAGACAGTCAGCCAAGATGGCTCATTTTGACTGCCCTGATTCATGATTTAGGCAAATATTTGTTCTTTCTAGGTGAACCACAATGGACAGTAAGTAGAGAAATAGACCAATATATGGCTTAACCTATGTGTAGGTTGTAGGCGATACATTTCCTGTTGGATGCCAATTCTCAGATAAGATTGTTCATGCTGAATACTTGAAGGAGAACCCTGATAGTCATCATCCAGTGTATTCTACTCGCTTTGGTCTCTACAGCCCCAACTGTGGTCTAGATCAGGTTCATATCAGCTATGGTCATGATGAATATCTTTACCAAGTATGTAAGAACTATTTGCCTAAAGAAGCTGCCTACATTATTCGATACCATTCATTCTATTCTTGTCATAAAGAAGGCCAATATGGTTGGTTATTAAACCAAGAGGATGTTAACATGATGAAATGGGTCAAGATATTCAATCAGTATGATCTTTATTCTAAAGCTGAAGAGAAACCTAATGTAGAAGAACTGAAGCCATTTTATATGGCATTGATTAGCGAATATTTTCCTTCCAAAATTAAATGGTGACATAAACATTTAACATTTAAGCATGGTTGTGCAACTATCCTCCTTTTTTTATTTATTCATTTATTTATTTAATGTTGATATACTTGAAAAAACCTCATGGCATCACCCAGCGTGTGTTTCAACTCGCAAAACGTACTTCTTCATGTTGCTCTCATAAACAACAAAAGCAGTCTGTTACAAGTACTCAGTTTTGGTCTGACCCAGTAACATGGCAGCGTACACGTATCAATACATTAAGATGTCTTGTAGGCTGTACTACAGGGGACTTTGCTACCATGTGGTATTTACAACTGCATTATCCCGAGCTATCGCCTGTGATGAGTACAGCTGCAGCTATGGTAAACTTTTACTTATAGGGATATATTCTCAACATGATGTTTAGTTTGCTGGTATTTCTACCTCATTAGCATTAGAGACAGTTTTGTTAAGGCGATCGATGAAAGTACCTTATTCAGCTGCATTCAGAGCAGCCATGGGTATGAGTTTTGTCTCTATGCTTGTGATGGAATTATCCGAAAACCTGATGGATTGGCATCTGATGGGAGGTCAAGTCTTATTTCATGATCCCAAGTTTTGGATGGCAGCAGCCGCCAGTACTGCTGTAGGATACATTGTGCCACTTCCTTATAATTATTGGCGTCTTAAAGCATTAGGAAAAGCTTGTCATTAAACATTTATTGCTCGAGATGCATTGTTTCTAGTAAAGTAGAACTCATCTTCTTGAGTGTATCTAGAAAATAGTTAGATCAGATAAGATTCGATTTGGTTTTTTTGTTATATACCTTCTACTTCAGCTAAGGATGTATCCTTTTTAGCTGCAATCAGATAAATTTCGGTATAATCTTCATCTTTTATCAGATCATCTGATGAAGAGGATAGAGCATTATACAATCGATTACCAGCCACCCAGTGGTTAGCAGTAGATCGGGTATAGACTTCACTGGTACGTGGCATTCTTTCAAAATCCTCTCTTACGTCCAACATTTGTAACAACATATCATGCGTCACTTGAATTGCTGCTTTTCTTTCTTTAGGGTGACTAGAGGTTGAGCGTGGATCAATCATGGTGGATTTAATGTTGAGTGTCGTATTATCGTAATAAAAGCACTTGTAGTTTTTACCAAGGTTTAAACTATATCGAATTAAGCCTGTTGTTCTGTATTATTCAAATTTACCTCTTTTCTTGCACATTGGCAATATTCTCTCGAATGATATCTGTCAAATCTTGTAGTTTTTCTTGATACATGAATTGCTCAAGATTAGTATAGAACATAGGGTCTAATAACAATGCTTTGGATGCTGCTTCTTCTGGTAACAAAAAGCTCCAGACAAGATTACTTTTATGCTTGTAGATCAGTAGATAGTACTCAGCTAATCTTGTTTGCTCCTCTGTTTCTTGATCACCACTTTGAATATAGACACGCACCAAGTCTGATTTTGTCACTGGTCTCTCTTCGCCATTCATGCCAATCGCGACTGATTCAACAAGCCCTGTCAGATAACTACCTTGATTGGCATGTATTTCAGGAACAACAGAGCCTTGAGGTGAAGAAGGTGCTGTTGGTATATCCAGTGCTGAAGGCAGGGTTGAATCAGACACAGTAGAAGATGAAGTATCGGTTGATTTAGACCCGCCTGAAGAGAAATAGCTCAGAATATGAGACTGAGATAGTGATTTTGTGAATTGTTTAACTGTCGACATTTTAGTCTGTGGTGGCTGGAGTAGTTCCAAGTCGAGTTGTTTGCGTTTCTCTGCTTTGGTATGCTTCTCTACTTTTTTCAATACAAATTTCATAAGTGCACATACATCTTGGATCATCAAACCAGGAGATCGATAGACAAGAGCACCTTCATTCAGCACAAAGACATGGCTTATGTGTTGCTCAAATTGATGTTTGATGGCTTCATCTAGAGCATGAATACGCAAATAATGAGAGCGCAATATAGGCTGTACAGGTACGCCATTAAACACAGCTGTGAAACACATGATATCGAGTCTATCAAAATCCCATTTCCAGATCCATTCTGAAAAGAATTCTTCAATGGTATGCATTAATGCTCTTGTTCTTTGTCGACTTGGTTCAGAAGGAGAATCACCATAAAGAAGAGAACTAAACGTGCCATTCAATAACTAGAGAATGTGTCAATCAAGATAATATCAATAGGCACAGTCTACCTTGAATTGTTCATAACCTATTTTGAGGACTGCTTCTAATGCTTTGTCATTCAGTTCTGAATCAAGGTATTCAGTCACGAGTTTCTCTTTTCCTTTAGCATCTTTGATCTGTTTTCTTTGTATCCCGAGTTCGACACACATATGCATCCAAAAACCAGGTTCAGGCTGGAAAAAGATCAATCGATTCTTTTGTGAATGTACATTTTGTGCAGGTTGACTGGGCGAAAACGTTCTATACTATGCTATCAGCTTATCATATATTGACATAAAGTGATATACTTGCAAAGTAAAATTCACAAGTGCCTGAGCAAGACCTATTTGCTTCATCTTTACATCAGCAGGAACTACTTTTTTAGCAGTATAATATAGGATCTGGTCTTTTGTGTTCTCTTCAGACTGTCCCAGAGAAGGGTTATAAACACAAAAATAGGACAAAATAGGAGAACTTTTTCCTAAACGAGGCACAACAGGAGTCTCGTCTTTGCTAATATCTGACATGAAGATACAGTAGAATACAAAAAAAAAAGGAGAAATTTTTCACTTGGTGTAAATGACGTTTTCCTGCAAAAAAAATTGTTGTTTGTTTGTATGTCATGTGATTTACCATGCGTTTATAAAACCAAGCGACTCTCTCTTTTACTTTGCTTTTCTTTATTGTTATTTTTTTTCTTGTCGAATGATTATTAACGAATATCGAATCATTAACAATTGTACAGAAGAAGAATATCAAATAGGTATGTCAAAAGAAAAAAGATAAAGAAATAATAATAATAATAATAATAATAAAAGGTCAATTATATGCTACTGCCTTAGCATCCAAAGAACAAACAGGTGGTGGGGAAGGCGTAGAAGTGATCAAGAATGAGCCTTATGAGAAAGAGAATGAAAAAGGACAATATACCTATAAAATATTTCGCCTAGCCTCTAGAGTACCCAGTATTGTGAAGGCAGTTGCACCAGCAGGTGCTCTTGATTTATATGAAGAGGTGAAAATATTCACATTCAAATTATTTTGATTGATATTGGTTTCTTTAGGCTTGGAATGCATATCCTTATTGTAAAACTGGTAAGTAGACTATTGTTGAAATTCTTGTTTACCATGTATTATAGTCTTGAAAAATGGCTATATGAAGGATAGCTTCTCTATTGTATACGAAACATTACATGTCAATGGATCAAGAGGTGAACTTGAGAATGCATTAAACATCTCTAAAGAAGGTGATGCCTTTCTTTGTTTGTTTTTTATCAGTCTATCTAATTGTGTCATCATTAGACTTAAAGAAGCGTAACGTGATCATCATTGATATTGCTAATGACAAGATAAACACCAAAGATTATAAACCAGAGGAAGATCCTAAACTTTATCATTCAGAAAAGACAGGCCGTGGTCCATTAACTGATCCTGACTGGCAAAAGAAGTGTGAGCCTGTCATGACATGTTATAAGCTTGTCTATATTGAATTCAAATGGTTTGGTTTACAGACTAAGGTTGAATCTTTTTTAGCCAAGACTGTTCAGACTCTATTCACTAAATTTCACAGGCAAGCATCTTTTTTTTTTTTCTTTTTTTCTGATGGCTTTATTTAGACAATTATTTTGTTGGACTGACAAATGGTTTGGTATGTCTATTCAAGATATTCGTGATTTGGAAGAAAAGACAAAGAAAGACTTGGATCAAAAGAGAAATGAAGGTGAACTTCCTGTCAATAGTCTGGAAAATGACTTGTAACTGAGTTAAAAATAAATGTCAAGGCTAAATTGCCCTTGTTTTAATTTTTTCTTTTATTATTCTGTTATGCCTGAAGTACAATTATATGTATGGGGACCAGCATTAAATGCTCCCTCCATTGACCCTAAATGTATTGCTATTGAAGCCTATTTGCGCCTTATAAAGCAAAAATATACAATTGTCAAGTGTAATGATCCACAACAGAGTCCAACAGGTAAAAATATATACATATATGCATAGACAAGAGTGTTTCTTATTGCTGTCTAGGTGAACTCCCTTTACTCAAGGATGGATCTATCTGGATTGCTGGTCTTGATCGTATCTTGACTCACCTTACTAAACAAGGCAAGGATGCCAATAAAGATCTTACACTAGAACAAAAAGCAGATTACCTCGCGTAAATATACAGAAACAAGGGATGTTCAGTATAGACTCATTATTCGACTAGTTATTCTACATTAGCACAAGAAAAGCTCTATGATTGCATGGTAATGAATATAGACAGACGCTTTATAAACTCACCTGTTCTAGTTGTATACTTGGTATGCAGATTCAACCAACTTTATCAAAAACATTCGACCTACTTATGCACAGCTTTTATCATTTCCTACACGTTACTTTATTCCTATTCAACTTAAAAAGAGTGCTAAAGCAAGACTTTTAAAATACAAGGTTGAGATCACAAGCGACGACGTAGGTCTTCCTCAAAACGAAAAAGAAGAAATGAAAGAACTGTTGAAATCAGGCTGGCACCATGTAAGCTATCCATTCATATGCATTAAAAAAAAAACTGATGCCAGACAATAGATGTATCAACTAGCAAGGGAGACATATCATACATTACAGACACAATTGGGCGACAAAGAGTACATGTTTGATCAACCTTCTACACTAGACTGTGTTCTGTTTGGATATCTTGCTTTACATTTGTACCCTGATTTGGCTCATAGACGCTTACAACACATTCTTCAGAACGAATATCCTCGTCTTGCACAGTACTGTGATCGCATGAAGCAATTGTTATTTGCAGATCAACAAGCGATTGAATCAGAGCCAGCTGAAGATGTGCCTTCTATTTGGCGAACATTTAAGAATAATCCTAGGGGGTTTTTGGGTACCATCAAAGACGATATTGTTTCTTATATGGGTACATCATCAGAAAAGCCAGAAAAGACTCAAGCACAAATTGATTTCGAACGCAAGCGTATTTGGTCCATTGCTGGTGGTGTTACTTTCTTTTTGGCATATATCATTTACAATGGTATTCTTAGCATAGAAATCAACAATGAAGATGATGAATACTATGAATATGAAGAAGAGTATGAAGAAGATGATGATTAAAACCAAATAAACAAATACACTATTTTAATTGCTAGAAGACTTGTTCACTTGGTGTCTTGACAAGCGTTATCAATTTAGTCTATGCTCTATCTGCAAAGCGTCACGCAAATATCTTCTATATATTCAGCGTATGTTTTGCTAGTGAATTTACTACAACTTTTGTTTGTGTAATGGCATTTTCATACCATAGGTTTGTTGAGGTATCAAGAAATTAAAGGAGAAAATTTAGTAATCCCGGTAGTTTTGTTTCAAACTCCAGGTATACGGTGCCATTCGACTTTTCCCCCTCAGCTTTCACATCTTCATACTACTACACGCTTGACTAACCAATACCAAGCTGTGATTGATACCAAAGGCTGTACCACCAAGCATTGGTTTGTTTCTACTTTTATTGTCTTAAAATAAACATCTCAACAAATTATCCACAAACAAATGAGTGCGTTTAAGTATCATCTTGACATATTAAAGGGCTCTTAGATTATAATGCCTTTATTGCCAAGTTCGAATGGCAAAAAAGTGAGCTAATTTTTATTTCGGGTCAGCGTATAACGACTCAATTAATAATATTTTTTCGAGAATGAAGATAATACATTGAATCTAACTAGTTCCTGAATCCTGATGTTCTGCTTTCAAAAGAGGAGTACACTGCTTAGGTTTCTCTTTTCATCTTTTTTTTTCTCATTCATGACTGAATATTGTTTGAAGAAAACTAGTTTTGTTTGTTCTACAACAAATCTTTACACTGTATATATATATTTATTACATAATTAAAACAAAAACGTCAAGAATACACACAAAAAAGAAAAACAAAAGAATAAAAAATAATTTATATAATGAAAACAACAAGGGAAAAGAACAAGTGAATCATTTTTGTCTTTTGTTCGAGTTGGCAAAAGCAGGGTATTCAAAATAAGGTCTTAGTCACTCAACAGATACTTTAAAAAAGAAAGAGGGCCAGGTAGAGCTTCACCAAGTATACTGACTTCAATTACCTGCTGTATACTGCAGATGATGTTCTTCAATTGCGTTAAATGATTGACAATACCAGGAAGGCGAGTCAAATCATCAACAGAACGAATGCCTCTGAAGCAAGCAAGCTGGACAAAGTCATACTTTGTACTACTCGTTATTGTCATCTTGTACGTCTTGATTGAACCGTCATCATCCAAGAGACCGCATACAACAGGGGAAGGAACATTGCTTGTGACCAAGCGGTCGAGTATCAACTTTAAGAGATTATCAAGCTTGGCTTCATCGTCTACAAGCCGAGTAATTTTTGCATTTGGGGGAAGGGTTTACTTCCGCTTCGAATAGGTCAAACTCGATGTCTGATAGGACAGCCTTCAACAAATAGTCAGGTTGAAGTGACAACCACGAACAAGAAGAATGTTCAGCCCTTTTTCTTGACGACGAGCCTGCTGCTGCTGGTGTTGCTGTTGACGATTCAGCCAAAGGAAGAAGCAACGTGGGTTCAGAAGGTAACCCTTCAAGACGTCTTCTAGCACTTCGAAAATATTATTTCAAATGCAATAACACCAAGTGAACGTCTTGCTAGAATCAATCAGACGTATAGTGTTGGTATCTTATGCTCTTCGAAGCAATTAACTATCTCACATGAAAATGAGAAAGATTGCACAAACTCAAAACTCTGGAAAAAAACAATAGGCAGGAAATAAGTTTCAGGTTTATGCAAGAAGTTGTAAATAAACCAGTTGAAATGCATGTCAGCAGCAATCAATTTACACGTAACGATATCATCTATTTCGATATATATATATATATGGATTTTGAACCGCTCAAAAAACTTGACGAAATGAAGGCTATCAAACCTGAAGTTGTCGCTGATCAATGTCGCAGCAAACGAGTACATATTAATCATAATGACAAAAAGAAGCAACTCTTTTCCTAGCTAGTTAACAGCAAACATTATAAGATTTCTGAGACTGCAAAGGAGCAAAACATACTTAGACGTACGATTCACGACTGGTTTAAAAAAAGCGGAAGATACAGCTAAAAAGCGCACCTTAGAGCCAAAACTTGTTCAAGACCAGTAAAACAGAAGGCTGGGTGCCCAAATGTCCTTTACGGCGAACACAAGCAATGCTTGCTTTAAGAAATGTAGTGAGGGTTCTTAAGCAACAGCAAAAGAATCAAAGCTTTGATGATTAAAAACGCTCGCTAATAGCTTAAGAAGTTCTGCTATTATCGAAAAATGTTTTAACTGGATCAATACAAATTTAGACTTTACAAACTGAAGTATTTCCTTTGTGCGATTTTTTTCATTCAGTGTGCAACCTATTTCTAGAAATGGCGTATGATTTGACTATCAATCTTTCCATGATGTATCCGCTGCATAAAAGGGAGGACATATCAAGTTAGTGTCTCATTCGGACCGGATATAGACCGGTTACCGGACTCATACGACGCACTGTTCTCTTTTGGGCTGGCATAGTATGGGGCAATAGCAAAATCCTCCTCTTTAATCCATCTCAAGTATCATGGTAAGCCTTATTGTCCATCCATCATGAAAAACTCACGATAGATAGGGTCGTGTTAGGTATAGATCAGAAAGTCCAACAAAGACAACCACTCACATTTTTGCATAGAACTAAGACTGTCAAGAAGGCTTCTCGTGTCGTCATTGAAAAGTACTATCCTCGTCTCACCTTAGATTTCCAAGTCAACAAGAAGATCCTCGATGAAGTCTCCATCATTCAATCCAAGCGTCTTCGCAACAAGATTGCTGGTTTCACCACCCACTTGATGAAGCGTATCTCTCGTGGTCCTGTCCGTGGTATCTCCTTCAAGTTGCAAGAAGAAGAACGTGAACGTCGTGATAACTACGTTCCTGAATTCTCTGCTTTGGATACCTCCAATGTTGAAATTGACCCTGAAACTAAGGAATTGCTCAAGGCCATCAATTTTGAAAACTTGCCTGGTGTTCAAGTCTTTGACCCTGCTGCTGCTCAAGCTGATGTTCGTCGTAACCGTCGTGAAAACCGTCCTCGTCGTGCTCAAACTGACGCCTAAATTGAATAAAAATAACCTGTTTATGCAAATCATTTTTTTTTATTCATTCAAAGTCAATCCTTTAGCCCTTAAATCCATCTTGGCCTGTTTGATTTCCTACAAGACAAATTTAAGCAAACTTATGATACCATACTATCTTACCCCCATCAGTTCATGATAAGCTTCAGGGCAATCCCGGAATGTAAACAATGCAAATCCAATGGTGCCTAAACAATAACATCCAAACGTAATAAGAGCCCACCAAGGCAACTAAGAGAAAACAGATGAGAATATAATAAGCGCGTTTATTTCTTCATTACCACAGGCACAATCTTGTCTTGAACTACTTCAGGTAAAGGCAAGATGCCCAAGTAAAGAACAATATATGATGCGAGTACAATAGCACCCAAGGTATAAGCTTCAGTAGCTCTGGTCATTATGGCTTAATTAGAAGAAAAAAGAAAAAAAGAAGAATGTTGATTAAAAAATGACTGTCACTTTATATTTATATAAACTTTGTTTCTTTTTGTCAATGGCAAGTAAACAACAATAAAAGCATTCATAGACTCATGTTCATATAGCCAACAGATAAAGCCGTAGGAGCTGCGTCTTTTTTTGCAGTCGTTGTTGTGTTTGTGTATTACTCTACTTGGATTCTGTTGATGGTATATGAACTTCTTAGAAAAATAAGACTGATGATGACAGCCCTTTGTAGATGAAGGTCATTTCTTGCACAACTATTTCCCTGCATGGCAATATGCCATCAAGATCCCTTTATTGATCATGATTGTTGGTTTGACTATTATCTTTACTTTCTTATCGTTGGTTATGATCAAGAGCAAGAGGCCCTAATCTTTCTTGTTCTTTTTTATCAAGCATGGCCTTATAAGCTGAAATACCAAGATACCTACACCAATCACAATAAAATGGCAATAATAAACTTGATGCCATACATGCAAAATACGGCTCACATACAACAGATCAAAGCAAGGTACCATCATATTAAGCAAGCCCATAGAAACAAGCCAGGTAGATACATCATAGGCTGATTTCCAACAAGGAACAGGCTCCCCTTGTGCTGTCAAGAACAACGGACGCACGGTTCTACGTACTTGTCTGGCCACTAATTGCAATACAGAAGCTGTCATGAAGAACACTAGAGATCGTTAGATTAGTCATGAAAGATATAGATGTGTATTTACAATAAAATCCAGGATGAAATCCATGCCATACAGACGACACAATATAGGTGATTAATGTAGTACTTGTTGATCCAGGCTTCAGTCTTAAATAGACATACTGCTTTAACCAACGATTGGCTCCCATATTCCAATTCTCTGAAAGTTGCTTATACGATTGAGCAAATTCACACGATAACACATTCACGTTATTCAGTCTATCCCAGCGAGGCTGTCCCTGTGAATCATAACCATTGAACCCAAAGCCAGACAAGATACAGGCACCTTCGGATAAAAACCAGACACAGTAGTATTTGCAGCGTGTCAGAAAAGCAGACAGTTGAATAAAAAAGATCCTAGTCTGTTAACATTATCGTTATCATGTACATCCTTACTTTTTCCAAAAAGAGAGATGAGCAAAACTTGGCTTTAATGCATTAAAGTAGTTGTATGTAGGAGCCAAGTAGATCAATGCAGCAATAAACAAGAAGCTTTTACATAACCGCTTAAGTGCAGGTTTAAGTGAATCCTTGGGTGCCTTATTGGCTTCAACAAACTGAACATAGTCCATGTATTCACATGTAGGACCCGCCAAGAATCCAGCAAAGAACAGAGCCCAGCCATAAAACTGAACAATGTGTGGTGAAGCTCTTTTTTGATTTGTTGAATAGTTATCCAATACATTGAATCCAAATGAGGAGAGTTTTATCGTAAGGATCATCAGAGCCCCTGAATAGTCTAGTTCTGTGTCGCCCTCTATCCCTTTCATCTGACGGTGAATATGACTATAGATATACTTGGTGAGTGAAAGAACAAACGAACAGTTTGAATATACCATAAAGACATACTGGCCATCACAAGAACAAAATTAGTCCATGCCATTGTAGTTGTGGGTGGCAAATAGGTACAGATCAAATAAGTCAAAGTAGAGATAGCTATGATATGAATAAACCCAAAAGTGAGTCTAAGGACAAACAACATGATCCATGTTGTATAGACAATAGAAAATGTGTGTTTAAGAAAAGATGAACCGAGTCTTTTAAACAGAAATGCGCATGGATAAGTGGATAAAATAGAGAATGCGAGTTTAAGGTGATCAGGCGCAATTTGGCCACCTAATGCTTGTGATACTTTAGTAAAGAAAAGATCCATAAAATACTTTAGATGTAAAGAATGGCTTTATTTTATATTCATCATTCGTGTTACACAAGTCTTTGTTACTTAACCCCTTCTTTTATTTTTTATTTTTATTTTATTTTGTTCGTATGTCCAACAAGATTGAGACCACTGGTAATCCTTTTGAGGATCCTTCCAATCCTTTTCAAGACCCTTCTATTGCTTCAGCACTTGCTTCTAACCGTACAGTAGAAGAAACAGCGAGTGCTCAAGCAGACAACCACTCACTCAGTGATTTCAATGCCACTAGTTTCCATCATGTCTCTGACAACCGCGATCCTTATTCTGCCAGCAGCACTTCACTTCCTCAAAACAACGATATTAGTGCTAGAGAAGAAGCCTTGAGACAGAAGGAACGCCAACTTGCAGACCGAGAAAGAGACTTGGAGGCACGTCTATCACAACCTATGCGAGGGGCCAACAATTTTCCACCTTGTTTTCCTATCTTGTACTTGGATATTGTGTCTGAAATCCCCATACAGCATCAACAGACAGTGCTTTGGCTATACCGAGAATGGTTAATGTTCTTGGTAACCTTGGTGATGAATTTCTTTGCTTGTTTATGGGTCTTGTTTAGTCATCCTGCTTCAGTGACAAGTGCACCTACAGATATGGGTGTAGCTCTGACTGAACTATTCACTCATACGTTAGCTAGTTTCTTTTTGTGGTATCGTCCTGTTTACAATGCTTATATGAAAGATAATTCTCTCTATTTCTGTAAGTCATATTTGTATATATATATGTCTGTGTAACTTATGCTTATAAGATTTTTATTTCATCTTTAATGGATTCCATATTCTTTATACCTTTTATATGGCTATTGGTATTCCCTCTACGTAAGTATATGCATAAAGCAATAGTGTGTACTAAATTCAAAACAGTGGTGGTGCTGGTCTTATTTTGCTTGTCACTTTGTTTTCTGAACATTATATTGGACCTGGTATTTTAACTCTTTTGAGTTCTATCTGTTGGCTTTCTATGGGTTGTTTGGCTGTCTTTTTATACAAAAAGACGTATGATCATTACAAGGCAGCAGGTCATACTTTTAATGAAGCTAAATCAGAAGCTTATTCTCATATGGGACGCTCCACTGTTGTCCGAGAAGCAGCCGTTAATGCAGCTTGGAATTCAGCCAGTAGAAGATAAAATCACATGCCAAAAGAAATAAAATCTGTACATATTTTTTTTTCTTACATGTGAATTCCTCTTCTCTTTTCTTCAGTATGCCTCTTTTATCTACACTTCACCCTCGTTCAAAAGCGATGGGTGCCAGTGTACTTTTAACAGCCACATTCGTCACACTCTATAAAACAAAGCAGCTTTATCTAAAAGAGAAAGAACACAAAGACCTTGCTTCATTATTTCCCATTATTGATTTTACACAAAAAGTGGGGGTCAACAAAGAGTTCAGAAGACAATTAGGTGCCATTGCTTCTATCTTGTTTCCTCATTGGCACACAAAAGAAGCTGCCTTGCTTGTTCTCCACTCTGTTTTTTTAGTGCTTCGAACGTATCTTAGTGTGGTTGTTGCACGATTAGATGGTCGTATTGTTAGAGATTTGGTAAGCTAATTTTCATGAACACAGAGAGACATATATATTTATCCTTTTATAGGTGAATGGCAATGGAAGACAATTCTTGATAGGATTAGGGTATTGGTTTGCTATTGCCGTGCCTGCTACTTACACAAACAGCATGGTAAACTATGCGACAGTTATCAACAGTTTCTAATTTGACCTGCATTTTAGATCCGCTATTTGCAATCCAAACTCTCGATTGGATTCAGAACGCGTTTGACTCGATACATTCATGACCTCTATCTCGACAAACAAAAGACGTTTTACAAAGCCATTAATCTGGACAACCGTATTCAAGGAGGAGCAGACCAGTTCATCACGACCGATGTCGCCAAGTTCTGTGAGACGCTATCCTCTCTTTATTCAAACCTGGCCAAACCCATCTTGGACACCATTATTTTTAATTACCAATTGACGAAATCGATTGGATTTGCAGGTATGGTAGGCTTGATGATCAATTATGTGATTACGGCCAGATTGTTGCGTGCTGTTACACCTTCATTTGGTAAGTTGGCAGCCATGGAAGCACAACTCGAAGGTGATTTTCGTGCTACTCATGCTCGTTTGATCACAAATGCCGAGGAAATTGCATTCTACAACGGAGCTGAATTGGAGCATTCGATCCTGAACAAATCCTACATGAAACTCATCAAGCACATCAACTCCATCTACAAGATTCGTATTCGTTATAATATGTTTGAAGACTTTTTAATCAAATATGCATGGAGTGCTTTTGGCCTCATCATGTGTGCTGTGCCTGTGTTTGGACCTCAGTTGGGTCAACCACAGACAGCGGCAGACAACAGTCATGAACAAGTGGGTGCAAGAACCAAAGGATTTATCACCAACAAACGACTGATGATGTCTCTGGCAGATGCAGGGGGTCGAATGATGTACTCTTACAAAGAATTAGCTGAATTAGCAGGCTATACATCTCGCGTCTATACCCTCTTGTCTGTGTTACATGCACTTCATGAAAACCAGTTTGATGGACCCAAGGAACCCAAGCAGTTCACATTGACCCATCTGCATGGCCAAGTTATCTATAGTGACGCTGGTATTGTGTTTGATCAAGTGCCTATTGTTGCACCTGCTCCTGGACAAGATCGCGTGGGCGAGGTCTTGGTCAATAACCTCAAGATACAAGTACGATCCGGTGAGCATCTGTTAATCACGGGTCCAAATGGGGTTGGAAAGACGGCCATTGCTCGTGTGATTGCTTCTTTATGGCCTGTGTTTGGTAAAAAAAAAAAAAAAAAAACTATTTTGTTTGTTTCATGGGCTGATAGTATTTGTGTAGAGGGTACATTGACAAGACCTTTAGACCGAGATATATTCTATATTCCTCAACGTCCTTATTTAAGTCTTGGTACTTTACGCGACCAGTAAGTTCAAAAACACACACACATGCACATACTGATGTTGATAGGATTATTTATCCTCATACACATGAACAAATGATTCAATCAGGCCGCACAGATGCTGAATTACTCAAGATCCTTGAATGGGTTCATCTTGTCTATATTCCTGACCGAGAAGGCGGTTGGGAAACAAAAAAAGAATGGAAGGATGTGTTTAGTGGTGGTGAGAAGCAGCGTATTGGTATGGCTCGTTTATTTTATCATCATCCTAAATTTGCTGTTTTGGATGAATGCACCAGTGCTGTCTCAACAGATGTAGAAGGACTCATGTATTCACATGCAAAGGATATGGGCATCAGTAAGTGATTGACATCTAGTTAAACGCTCATTTGTATAGCTCTCTTGACTATTTCTCATCGTCCTGCTCTTTTTAAATACCATCAATTCTTGTTGCGTTTGACTGGGAATCATGGTGAATGGGAATGGGAAACCATTGGTACAAAAGAACAACTTCAGTCTGTTGAAAAAGAACTATCCACACTTCAAGCTCAAGTAGATCAAGTAGACACATTGAAATCACGTCTAGCTCAAATTGATACCGAGTTGAGCTTAAGATTGTAAAAAAGTGCGGTCACATAAATTTTTTTCATGATATTCAACTATATAAATAACACCCTCTTTTCTTTTTCTTTCTCTCTTTCTCTCTTTATTCTACAAGAAAAAAAAAGTTTTGGTAAGTTTCAATACACTAAGGCGGGGGAGAAAGAAACACATACACACAGAGAGAGAGGGTGTTGATGATAACGAATCCGTATTGCTATAACGCTTTATTTGGTCACCGTTTTGGTAGACCGGGTGTAATGTTAGTTTTTTTATAGTCATAGTTACACTGAGCCCTCTCTTCTTTCTCTCATTGATTTTTTTCTTTATATTTTTTACTCATATTTTATTAATAGGTTTTCAAACTTTTTTTCCTCTCTTTTTAAATAAAAAAAAAACTATTTTCTTTTTATATGTGGCTTATTTCAAATGTGCAACTTTAAAAAAAGGGGGTTTATATGCACCATGTTCTTTTTCCTCTTTTTATTAATCATTATTAGACCATGTCAAAAGATCCTTGGGATGATTGGGAAACAGCGACAGAGGCTGGTGTAAATAAGAAAAACAAAAAAAAAAGGCCACTTATGTGTTTGACAAATGTAGTTAAACGATATTCCTAAATCAAAAACATTGTCAAATCAACAATTATGGGAAAAAGCGTAAGAACAAGCATCTACTTTGATTTTGATATATAACAACAGTTGCATAGCAACGCTTATTCAACTCCCATGATTGTTCATACCAATCAAAAACATACTGAATATAAACCAGAGGTAAAGAAGCAAACAGCCATGTCAACTAAATGACTTTGCAATAGCTTAAAATCTTGAAAAGATCAGCAGACATCAAACCTGATTTAGATCCTGCTAAAAAGACAGTACAGGTCAAAGCATTGGCTCAAAGACAAAAAGACTATGAAGAAGCCAAACGTCGCATCGAAGAAAAGTTTAATAAAAAATCATAGTCTTCGGACTTTTAGATAGTGACTAGTTTCCTCTAAACAAAGCGCAGCGGTCTCCATAAAGGAAAATAAAAAGGAACCCTGTTTCTTTCTTTTTTTTAATTTTTCCTCATAATGCTCTCTACTACCTTGTTCCGTAACGCTGCTCTTTTGTCTGTTAAGCGCGCTTCTCTTGTGTCTATCGCTAGACCTGCTACCTTTGCCCGTTCTTTCGCCACTGAAAACAACGAGACCAAGGAAGAACAAACAACTGCTGAAGAAACCAAGGTTGAATTATCTGAAGACGTCAAGAAACTGTTGAATGAAAAGGACAAGCAAATTGCCGAACTCAAGGTAATTCTTTAGATGGGAATCCATTATCGTATTGATGTGTGTTAGGATGCATACCTTCGTTGTCTTGCTGATCAAGAAAATGTTCGTGAACGTAGTCGCAAAGAAATCGAAACCACCAAAGAATTCGCTATTCAGAAGTTCGCCAAAGACTTGTTGGACACTGTTGATATTTTGAACATGGCATTGACAGCTGTTCCTACTGAATACCGTGAAAAGACAGAAGATATCAGTGCTGATGTTGCCACTGTCTTTAATCAACTCAACAATCTTTACACTGGTGTTTCCATGACAGAATCCGAACTTGTGAAAGCCTTGAAGCGTCATGGTGTTGAACGTGAGAACCCTGAAGGTGAATCTTTTGATCCCAACAGACATCAAGCTCTTTTCCAAGCTCCCATGCCTGGTAAAGAAGCAGGCACTATCTTTGTTGTTCAAAAGATGGGTTATTCATTAAAAGGACGTGTACTTAGACCTGCTCAAGTTGGTGTTGTTGCTGAATCTCAGTAAGGACATGACTTTTACATATATATAGATTGATTAGATATGTTGTATTTTAAAATAAAAAATAAGACTGTGTAATATATAGTTTACATAAAGATAGCCAATGTAAAAGTACCTTCATTACGAATCACTACTTTGCTATATTTCATTGTGAGTAAACAGATGAAGAATATATATATATATACATACTTGTTTTCATATTCAAGGTTAATAGTAGGACATTCTACTTTGTCTTCTTGTGCCATGTCAAGATGGCGTGCTGCATTCGCAATAGAAGTAATGAATGCAGCTGATTCTGACTGAGCAATGCCTCTGACTATAAAAACATAAGTTTGAGTTGACGCGTTTTGAACTACCTCCAAGACAAAGACCCTTTTCATCAGCAACTAACACTCCACGAACACCTTCTTTATTCGATCTATTACTCATGAGTTAAACACATCAAAACATCAACGGCTTACATGCTATCTAACGTGTTTATTAATTCAGTTTCCATATAAAAAAAAATGAAAATGAAAAAAGACTACGCTAAAAGGGAAAAAAAAAAAAGGTTATTTCATGCTGAATTACTAATTCTTTTTCTTTCTTCTTTCTTTCTCATTATGAATTTCAGTTTTGAAGGCAACTATAAGCCAAGACGCAACATCAACTTGGGTGGTGTTAGAAAAGTCGATGATAAAAAGTCGCTTATGGTCAAAGCTCAACTTGAAAGAAAACAACGAGAACAAGAGCGTCTTCGTTTAAAGAGTGCAGAACGTATTCAGGCAAGTACAATGCTATCTTTGATGAGTGTCTTATCGGTCTCATAGGCTTTCTATCGAGGACGAAAACAAGCTGCTCTTATTCGACAAACATTAAGACATGAATTTGAATCCGTTGTTCGTACGGAACCTATCGACATGATTACCTTGACTCGACAATTGCTCTTATTTTATCAGCCTGAGAAAGACACAGCTTATCTAGAACAATACGCAGCTCAACTCACAGTGATGCCTACAGGTGATTCTTGGGTCTGGCTTGTCTGTCTGTTGATCAAGAAAGTACTTTTACCCAGCATAAAACATCCTTCTGCATCTCACCTATTTTCTCGACTCTTGAATGACTCTGATCATCATATCCGCATCATGACATTTACGCTCTATCATACGTCTGTCTTCAAGACCATCAAAGAAGCATTTGAATTATTTCCAGACACTGTCGAGTCCATTTTATACCAATATGTTGTATTTTATCCACCTTATGACTACCCAACATCATCTCTGATGGAACAGTATGGTGGTAGAAACAGACACGCTATTTACATGACACGTCCTGCATTACTTGAATGCATCACACGTCAATTATTGACAGATCCCTTTTTCTTTGATCATTTCAATAACCGCTCTGCTGTTGTCCATGCATGGTCGACTCAATTGCCATTAAAGGACATGTTGGCTACCGTGATCGATCTGTTTCCTAGTTACAACCTGGACCCCGAGGACATTGCTGGGCTGTTGATTAACCTGACAGAAATGGGGGAAGCAGACTCAGGCAAACATTTGTCTGGTGTGCTTACCATGTATGCAAAAGCCGTTCAGTTACTACTGACACATTTACCTCTTTCGTATCTAACAGACATGTCCAAGGAGACCATCATAGATCAAGGTAAATAGAAGCATACAAGAATAAGCACTAATATGGATAGATTCAGACTCTTCTGATGATGATGACGACAATGACGATGATGATGTGGTTATGCAAGAAGCAAAACAACCTTCTCTAGTGATATCACCTCTTATTTTAGCTCGTCTTGAATCCCTGTATGCTTCAGATCGTATTCATGAGCTTCTTTATTCGTTTATTCAACAACAACAATCAGACATTGAATCCATTGCCAGTTTCTTTAATACACTCATGTTACGATGGCCTTCTAAAAAGGACAGTATTCTCAACACACTTCTATATAAATCTCGACAAAAGACAACCCAACCTTTAATTCATGTTTTATGGGAGTCTTGGTCAACAACAGCCATGGTCTTCAATGAAGAACACATCATGTTGCATTTAGATACTGCAGTCAAATCCCTGATGGACGGTAACCAATGGTCTATTCTGTATCTTTTATGTGAAGTCTATGCGCGTTTGTTATTGACAATGGGAGATGACGAGTTCTTCTCGACCAAGAATCCACTTGAACTCAATCAAGTCGTTGGATTAAGTAGACAACTTAAGCATATTGCGTTTATTATGTTTTGGCGTGCTAATACGATGGATTTAACACAGACGATTGGTATGACAGGTATTCAACTCAGTCAATTACGGTCCAGTGTCACTCATCTATTACAACAAATTCATATGCGAGAGTAAGTGAATAATAACAAAAAGAGGGGGAGGGGCCTATTAAGAGGGATGATTAATGATGTCTAGTTCTCGCCGTACATTTTGTCCTGAAGACCATTGGCTTATACGAGATTTGGATACAGATCATTTCTCAAGTGAAGCAGTAGCAGAAGAATTCAATCTTGAAAGTGAAGAACCCTCCAAGAAACGATCTGTCTCTAAAGGTCGACTGGCTGTGATCAGTCCTCGTCTTGGTCTCTTAAACAATATACCCTTTGTGATCCCCTTTGAACAGCGTGTAGAAATCTTTCGTATGTTTGTTGCCAATGATAAGAAACGCAACCAGATTGATGACATGTATTATCGACCCAAGACATCTGCTGTTGTCCGCAGAGACCATATGTTTGAAGACGGGTATGAGTCCCTGAGTGGCTTGGGTATTAATGAACTTAAGGGCAAAGTGGCTATTTCATTTGTGGATGAATTTGGATTAGAAGAAGCAGGCATTGATGGTGGTGGTGTCTTTAAAGAATTCTTGACGGGTCTAAGTAAAGAAGCATTCAATGTGAATTATGGCTTGTTTGTAGCCACACAAGATCAATTGCTGTATCCTAATCCTAGTCTTTCTGCAACACAAGGTAAACTAAATCCAGTCAATCAAAACAACTGACCTGTCTTTAGCTCAACAATTAGACTATTTTCGATTCTTGGGTTTGATCATTGGTAAAGCTGTTTATGAAGGCATCTTGCTGGATGTTGCCTTTGCTGAATTCTTTTTGAAAAAGTGTCTTGGCAAAGTGAATTACTGTAAGTTGATGTAGACAGTGAGTGTTTAGTAACATACGTTTAGTAGACGATATTGTCTCTTTGGATCCTGAACTCTACAAGGGCCTGATTGCAGTCAAACACTATGATGGCAATGTAGAAGATCTTTCTTTGGATTTCACCAGTACGCATATGGAGAATGGTAAATCTATCACCATTGAACTGATCCCCAATGGTAGCCAAGTCCCTGTGACAAACACAAACCGGATTCAATACATTTATTCTATGGCAAATTACAAACTGAATGTTCAGATTGCTAAACAATGCCGTGCCTTTTTCAGAGGGCTTTCAACTATGATTGATATCAAGTGGCTGCGTATGTTCAATCAGCAAGAACTTCAGATCATGTTGGGTGGTGCCTCTGTCCCTATTGACTTGGCTGATCTACGTGCGCATACCGTATTGGCTGGTTTCATGGACCATGATGCTACAGTCAAGAACTTTTGGCGTGCACTTGAATCTTTTGACAACCCATTGCGTATGAAATTCGTCAAGTTTGTCACGTCATGCTCAAGGCCTCCCTTGTTGGGTTTTAAGGAATTGGTGCCACAATTCTGTTTGAGAAATGCTGGTCTAGATAATGATCGATTGCCTACCAGTTCAACCTGCGTCAATCTGCTTAAGCTGCCTAATTATTCAAATTATGAGATCTTGAGACAGTAAGTAAGAAATCATAGGCCTTCTTGTACTCAATTATATAGAAAATTACTGTACGCTATCAATGCTGATGCTGGGTTTGATTTATCTTAATAATGATGACAGATGGTTACACATAGAAAAGGGGTTCAACCTGACTGTTACACGATCCAAAGTCTATAAAAAAAATTTCTAAAAACACAAAAAAATGCGTTTTTTTTTTATCAGATTTGGGTAATTTTTTAATCGTTGGTTACAAGGTCGAGTAATGGAAGCTGTCAAGGCATGGTTTCCAACTCGACATAGAGCAGAGACACAGCTCCCATCATCTGTAGAACACAATAAGCTGGTATTCTTTCTTGAGTCTGACAAGAACATATCAATCTCGTTTCGTCTGTCTTTTATGTACTGTTGTGTTTCTACGGAAATAGGTATTTTGTAATTTCGAGCATAATTGAGTCAATCGACGGTAGACAATGTATGCACTGGGTCGTTTGGTTGGGTCTGTCTGTAGACAATCGACATAGATACCCCGCCACTTCAGGGGCTACATAAGGCCATCGACCAGCTGGTTTAGTCGACTGTTGATCCTTATTAAGGTGCATAAATGTAATGTCCACTAATTCGCCTATATAATCAGCATTACTCAGCAAAACATTGCGTGTGTGAACATTGCCATGAATGTAGTTCCAGTGAAGATCTTTGATGTTCTTGGTGATACTGAGTGCTAGTTGACAAGGTTTAAAGTAGTCTGTAGGGATTTCTTTTTCAATCTGATTCTCTAGGTTGCCAAATTTAGCCTTGACCATTACAAGCATCAGACGACTATAGCCCGAGTGTTCATCATAATGAACAGTGAAACCGAGAATAGGAATCACTGACATATACCTTACTCTCCAGAACTCAACCCAATTGAGCAATTTTGGTAAGTTGTTAAGAGCGGTGTAAAGAGAGAGTTTGTGCTTAAGAAGGACACCCTTCCCCAAGTGGTTACTGATGCATGTAACAGAGTCTTAGTTTCTTCCTTTGAAGGCTTTGTACGCTACTCAATAAGACGTTTTGATGATTGTTTTGCTTCCCGCCCTGTTTGATTTATAAATAAATTCATGCGACATCTTTTTTTCAAATAGTGCGACAGCTTAAATTTTTATGGTGCAAAAGGTATATCTATTATATATACAGTGCTTTGCGTTTGAAAATAGAATTTTTGGGAAGTAAAAGTAGAGTTTTTTTTGTTTGTCCAGTATAATTTTTTAAGTCTTGTAGAAATCCTTGGCAAGCAGTAAAGTATTTTAATCACTGGTAAAAATATTTGACAATCAAGAGGTGTCGATGACGATGACGATGACGATGTCGGTGTCGGTGTCGGTGTCGTTTTCTTTTTCTTTTTCTTTTTCAAAATAAAAAATGGCCACGGAAGACGACAATGTAAACAATCTATACCTGCCTTTAGAACTAAGGCCAGGTACATATATTACTAGTAAACTCATAATGAACGATGAAACTGTAAAGAACATTATTATTCATGAACTGCTTGGTAATTTGCCATTTATTTGCGCATGAAGAAACTAGTTTTACTTACAAGTGTCCATCTTTGTAGGATCAAACATCACAAATGATTTGTATCATTCTGCATCAACAGACTGGTCAGATGGAACGAAATCAGATGTTCTGTATGTACCTACCGAAGTTAGTGATGATCAACCCCCAATCCTCATTGAAATCCAAAACACCGTCGATCAAGCATTCATGATAAGATTAATCCAATGCTGTGCTCGTGTGTTTGAACATTACCAAGTATTGCCTGTGGTTCTTGTATTCGTAGCTGCAAAGTTCTCTGGTAAAGAATTTGAAAAAAAATTTGTGACAAAAGTCAATGCACCATATTTGCTAGAAACTCCATGTGAATTTTGGGCTCAGGCGGCAAACTTTATTTCTTCAAAATCCATTGAAAATCATATCAAAGTGGGCATGAATCAGCTTGTGGCACTTGCCTACTTTACCACCTGTCAATCTACAAGCTTAAGTTCATTAGAATTTGCTGACGATTCAACCGTACGCTTTTTACACTCAATTTGCAAGGCTAACATGAAGAAAAAGGGAGATAGCAAAATGATTCAAATTATCGACCAAATCACAGAACAAATAAGGAAAGCGATTGAATTGGACGAAGAAAATCCTATCCTGACAGCTGAAAAGTGCAGAAATTTCGCTGAACAACTATTAGAAACAATTCAAGCCCAGAAAAGAAAGCTAGTTGAGGTGTATGAACTTGACACAGAAGTATCACAAAGGCAACAAAAGAGATATACTACAGAAGACTTTAGATTCATTGAAACTAATTCTGAACCAAACAAAACCAGAAACTGGAAAAAAATCTTCAACGAAGGAAAAGCCAAAGGACTCTTTTCTTCTTACATATCATCAAATTCCTTAAAAAGCTCATACCATCATGCCAAAAAGCGTGAAAAAAATCAAGAATAATATATAATTTGTTCCCAAATAAAGATTTTACATTACAGCTTTTTTATTGATTTCTCTACAACCAAATTAATAGTTTGATTTTCTACATTAGAAGAAAAGGAGAACATCTTGTCTGGATGAGACAAAAACTGACATAACGCATGAAAAGCATTTATAGGTTAATCTTTAAGAGGTGTGATATCCAAATCGAAAAGAAGCATCAGACATTTTTCTGCCCAAAAATCAGATTTGACTTTTACCAAATGTGAATTTAGTTCATTTTCGTTTGAGCCAAGGCATTCTTTGTTAGCAATAATTAATATAATTGGCAAAGAATTGAATTTTTCGTAAACAAGTGTACAGTATTGTATAATTTTCAGCATTAGCACTTGATTAATTTCACTTTGAATAGTAACAACTATTGGGTTAGAACGTTCATCACTTTCATTTTGTGAGGTGTATACTTTAAAAAAGCTTTCAGTCTCTGGCCATCCAGTCTGTTGCACTACATATCTGTTTTTTGGGACGTATGTACCTGTAAATAAAGTCAAGTGTTATATAAAAGCAGTATGCTTTGTGAGAACGATCAGATTTATTTTTTCTTGATCATTTAGTAGAAGCTGAGCTATAAGATTTGTATTTGACTTCCATTTGAATGGTAGATTAGGAATATCCAGGTTCTCGTCTACTTTTGGATTATTTTCATAATTTCTTTTTTTCTCAAATACAGTTATAAGCTTATCATCAGTTTCCATCAACATTATGTAGAGAAAGAGACAGGTTTCTTCTTAGCCCACACCACAAATAAATTATCGTCATTTCGACACCAATGCGCGAAAAAGAATAGCGATGACGACGCCGACACCGACACCTCTTGATTGTCAAATATTTTTACCAGTGATTAAAATACTTTACTGCTTGCCAAGAATTTCTACAAGACTTAAAAAATTATACTGGACAAACAAAAGACTCTACTTTTATTTTCCAAAAATTCTATTTTCAAATGCAAAACACTGTGTAGTGACAAAAGTTGTAGATCTCTGCTTTCTGAGTCTGTTGATACAAAAAATACAACAACATTGCTGCTAAAATATTGAACAAGATTGTGAGCCCTTTTTTATGCTTTTTTTATAGCATTAGTTAGAACAGCTTTTTTTTATTCAAAAGTGTACAGTGAAGAGTATGTAAAAGAGACTAACGTAATGGCTTTAACCGACAAATAGGATTTTTATTCGTAATTTTTAAAGGCCAATCTTCTAATCTTTGTTTCCTGAGCCTATGCTACAAGTTATATCAAATGTTTGTGTGCATTGCAAATGTTACCTTCAGCACCTTGTCTGATTTCCTGTAAAAACAGTCTCAGTCTGTTTCTCAACTTAGTAACTAATTTGTCTTCGTCCTTATCAGGAGCACCTAGTTGATCCAAAAGGTATTCAGCTTCATCAATGTCTCTATTAACATGAATATTTTTTGTCAAGATCATACACGCGCTACTTACAGCACAAGAGTTCCTCTGTTCATAATTTTAAAAAATTAAGAAAGAAAAAAAAAACAAAACCCTTCTATTTTAGTTGTTTATGTCATCATTCCCTTCATGACCGGAAAAACAGTATAATGGCAAAATTTCAACAAAATAAAACTGCCCACAAATAAAAATAAACTTTTTGTTGTTGCTACGAACGCCTATCAATATCAAAGTTATCTTTAGCGATTTTTTTTTTGATTTAAGCTATAAAAGGCCACAGTGAAATCAACAAAAAGGGTGAATAGTAGCAATGCACTCAATTTTCATCCAAACAAAACGGGCGCTGAATCAACTTCCAAATTTGAAATGTTTGTTTCTATGAACCTTTCTATCAACTTTGATGTGTTTATCAAACAGGTATAAATACGACATTGTTTCTCCTTCCTGTTCCTGCATTACTTTTTTTATTTCTCTTCAATGAAAGCCCAAAAGACTTTAGAGAAACTAAACAGGGATTATCTTTCAACCTCTAATACTTGGAATGGCAAATCCTTTCAAGAAAAGAGGCGGTTCAAGCCTTATCATCGGCCCAACACTTTTCGAGTTTTTTTGTGTTCCATTGGTCTTATGGCTGTTTTTCTTTTTGGTTCACACATCTTCTTATCGTCAAACATGGTTCATATGAGTATGAAGTCTAGCACATAGTTTATTGATTAATAACAGTTTTTTTTTTCAGGACAAGTTGAAGTGCTAACATCATCACTCAATCCCGTTGATCTTGTTAAAGAGCTGCCTTCTTCTCGATCTATTCGTGACAAGTTTATTTATTATGCTACACATGCTCATCTTGCTGGTTCTGAACAAGACCCTGTTTTGGCTAACTGGACTCAAGACCGTTTTTCGCATTTTGGCTTACAAAATGCATCTACCCAAGTTTATTATCCTTTTCTAAACTATCCCTTGGAGCGCAAGCTAGCTGTTGTTAATGGATCACAAGAGCTTTTGTACAATGCTACGTTGAATGAAACAAATCATGATATTACACCTACCTTTCATGGTGAGTACGATAAAACGTTGCCTTTTTTGTTCTAACTGCATATCTGTGTACAAAAGCTTATTCTGCAGATGGTAATGTCACAGGCCCCGTTGTTTATGTCAATTTTGGTCGACTCGAAGACTTTGTTTGGCTTACTTCCCAGTCCAATATCTCAGTCAAAGGTACAATAGCTTTGGTGCGCCATGGTAAGATACCTAGCAGTATCAAGGTACAAAATGCTGAGCAATTTGGATGCATTGGCGCACTTGTTTATAATGATCCTGCAGATACAGATCTGCCTACTTTGGTACATCGAGAATCTGTTTCTTATGCTCACTTTTATCCTGGAGACCCTTCCACGCCTGGTTTTGCATCTACTCTAAATGCTACAGTAGTCGAAAACACAACCATGGCTGGTATTCCATCGCTACCTATTTCATGGTCAGACGCACTTCCCTTATTTCGTATCACACAAAATCTGGGTCTCACTGATTCTTTGTGGTTAGGTGGATCAACGCAAGTAGATTATTTTACTGGTCCAAGCGAAGCTCTTGTAAACCTTGTTAATCTCAACAAGGTTGAAAAGAAGCCTATTTGGAATGTTGTTTCTCGAATTCAAGGGCTTGAAGAACCAGAAAAAGCAATTATCGTTGGTAAACATCACCTACATTGTTTTGTCACATGTAATAAACTTTCATTTAGGTGCTCAAAGAGATGCCTGGAGCCTTAGTGCTGCAGACCCGTCTTCAGGATCCGCTGTTTTGGTAACATGCAAACACACATGATATCACCTGATGTCTCTAAACAAATCTTATTTTTTTTTTGTTTTTGTTTTCTGTAGCTTGAACTTGCACGTGTGTTTGGTATCTTGCTTGAAAAGGGTTGGAAACCAAGACGCTCTATTCTGTTTGTTAGTTGGGATGCTAGCGAATACGGTAATGTAGGTTCTACTGAATGGGTAGAAGACCATACTAGTTGGCTCAAGAAACACGCAGTTGCTTACTTGGATATCAGTCATGCAGCTGTCACTGGCCCTAATTTCTCTGCTCAAGCTTCTCCTCTTTTACATCGTCTTCTTAAACAAGTAACATCCATGTTAATTGATCCCAAGACAAGTCAAACAGTTTACGAAGCCTGGTTGGATCACTATACGATAAACGATTGGATTCCCATGCTGATTCCACCTGTAAGTACTGCAAAGGATGCCAATGCGTTTTATCATTATGCAGGTGTACCCAGCTTGTCGATATCGTTCACAGGAGAAAAATATGATGTGTCACATAGTACATTCGATAGGTAAAGTTAAAACAAACATAAACACTTTGTTCCTAATATGTGTAAATGATTATAGTATCTCATGGATGGAGCGGTTTGGTGACCCTACATTTGAGTACCATCAAACCTTAGTCAAGATTCTAGCCTTGTTGACTTTGCGCTTATCAGACGACGTTGTTTTACCTTTGAATCCTGTTGATTATACATACACAATGCTACAGTGCTTGGATCAGATTGTATCTCAAGAACCTTCCTCAAACAAGTCTTCAGAACAAGAATTGCCTGCACTTTATCATGCTATACATGCACTTCACAAGGCAAGTAATAGATTCAATGATAAAGTAGGCCATGTTGAATCAAGACTCAACCATTACAACAATCTACAAGAGACATTCAAGCACCATCATGACAAAAAGAAAAAGCTCTATAAAAAAATCCACAAACTCAATGAGCACATCTTGAATTTTGAAAGAAATTTTGTAGACAACAAAGGATTGCTGATCAGTCGTCCTTGGTACAAACATGTTATCTTTGGTCCTTCAGCAAAATCTGGACATATGGAGTGCTTTCCTAGCTTGATGGAATCTAAAGCGCTCGAAGATTTGGACATGGTGAGCCAAAATGAACAAGTACTGGCAGAAGTTTTACGAAAAGCTAAATCTGTTCTGTTGTAAACATGATTTTATGCAATATATGTATGTGTATGTATCAAAATAAAACTACTTTCTTCTTCCTCTCTTGGAATCAGTACCCTTTTTGTCATCTTTTGCATTTCTCTTATTGTTAGGCTAGAAGAAGAAAAAGAGATTAGAAAAAGATGTTATGTGGCGTCTCATACGTACTTTTTTAGCTGGTGCTGAAGATGGAACTGCTTTAAAGAAATCTTGTACTCGAGTCTGTGTTGCTTGTTTCAAATTCTTTGTTAGCTTTTCACAACCTTTTCTAATACGATCCTCACTAACAAAATAAGTAAGAAAAACTCAAACTATACATCAACACACTTACGCAAATCCCTTCTTCCTCACCATGAAATCAACCACAGCTTCAACATCAGGACCAGTCCAAGTAAGCTATTTTGTAAATATAAGCAAGACAAAGATATGATTCAACTTACCTCAATCTTTGATCCGGGTGTGACTTCGGGGTTTACAAAAAGTTCTCGAGCCTCATTATAATTCCAGTCTTCAGGGATGTTTTCTTTTAATTTAGGTGACAAATGTTTGATAGCCTCGTCAATTGTCTTGTGTTCTTTAATCAAACTGTATGCACTCTTTGGTCCAACACCTTTAATTGATTGTGTATAATCACAACCCAATAAGATGCAAAGGTCGATAAACTAAACATTATCAGCCATCTACCTTTCTTGAGTGTGTCCTTACCTGAGACATAGTTAATCCTAAACCTTCTAAAGCCTTTTCCAAATTCACTTCGTCAATTGGCATTTTTCTAGCTTCGGAGAATGTCAAATGACGCAGCAAAATAGGTGCCTTGAATGTCAAAGTATCCATATCTTCAGAAGCAGCCGCAAATACTTTGCCTGCTATTGCCAACTCTGCACATTGTGCTTCAGCTTCACAAGGTGCTTCCACATACGGAATACCCATTGTTCTCAGTAGTTCCTTACATTCGTCGTTATGTGTCTGTGTGACTTTGACTGTACGTTTCGAGAATCGATTGATGTCTTCAGCTGTACCGACTTCATTGGCTTCTTCTAAGTTGCTTTGTGCTTCTTCCTTACGTGCCTTACGCTTTGCGAGTTCACCAGACTTGAGTGTGGGTGGCTTACCATCAAAAACATAGACAGGCTTAATGCCATGGTCTACCATACGAACTGTACGATAAAACATGCCCATAAGGTGACTGGTAGTCTCACCCTCTTCATTTTGCAAGAGCTGGCCGTCTTGTTGACGAACAGCAATCATGAATTGATAAATACTCATAGACGCGTCAATAGCTACTTTACGACCAAAATAGCTTTTGATTTCATGGCTCTTGATAGCAGCTGGTGCATGTTCTGATATCAACTTGGTTAAGCCGTGAATACCCATGCTAGTAAAGTTTAGATAAAAGAAAGAAAACAAGTATAATTTTTTCTTTTGGTCATTTAAAAGTGACGTTCAAATTTGCATGAATGAAAAAAAATTTTGACAGGATCTGAACAAAAAGGTTAATCGCTCTAGTAAACGCCTAAAAGCAAGAATTTTTAGATTTTGATATGATTCATGCCTTACTTAATGAAGCGAACAACAAAAAAAAAAAAAAAAAAAAAAAAAAAAAAAAAAAAAGAACAAGCCTTTAATTACTAAATTTCACCAGTGGATTACTTATTTCGATTTACAAATAGACAGGATGCTTGGGCAAAGAATTAAAATTTTATTTCACCAAAAGTATGCGCTTGTAAATAAAGTAGTAATTTCATTAACAATTATAAGAATTGGTCTAAAATGTCACCCAAGAAGTTGATCTGTGTATGGAGGGTACAGTGAAAGAACTAAAGACACTTAACCTATTTTATAAGCAATATATATAGCTAATGATTAATGAATTCAATACATACTACTAAACGTTATTTGTGGTTTGTTTACAATTGTTATTATTGTCTGCGCTTTATGGATTGAAGCATTATAATTTCTTTTTATAATGCTACATCAAATATTTCATTCATAATTTTATCAATGTAGGACCTTTTAGAGCTGGCTTAGTCGGATTAGCAATATCTTCAACTTCTGCAACTTTTTTTTGGACCTTTCTCCTGATTACTCCATCACTCAATCATAGATTCAAATGTCAAGTAACCTGGAGGACTTGCCTCTGCCGGCAAGCTCTTTTTCAAGTAAAGGAAGAGGCGAGAAGTTGTTTATGAATGCCAACAAAAGGATCACTACCATCACAATGTTATATATTACAATCTCAATAGCAGCCACCTTTTTCAACAAACTACTCTTTACTTACTCTGAATACAAGTTTCCTTATCCATTTTTTACTGTCGTATCTCAACTTTTGATTACAGTTTTATTCATGTTTATTTGGAGTAAGTTAAAGCCATTGTAAGTCTAGACAAGTTAGTTGATTATTTATCTAATCTGATGTTTTCAAGCCAACATCCTCTAGCTCAAATACCCGCCTTCAGTTGGGACTCAACTGTGGCCCTCCGTATTGCACCACTGACTACAGTTTATATGTGCGTTATTATTTTCAACCCATTATATCTACAACATGTAGAAGCAACAAATTATCAATTTACACATTCGCTTACTATTGCATTCTCTTTGTTATTTTCATATCTTATGCTTCAAGCAGAGACTTCAAGAAATGTCAAGTCTTCTTGTATCCTTGTTATGTTTGGAACATGTGTAGGGTCAATGGGCTATCTTAATTTTTCTTTGGTAGGCGCATTCTATAGTTTGGCATGGCCTGCTATTGTAGCTTTGTATGGAATTTATCTGAAAAAGACCTTGACTGCTTCAAAAAATGACATTTGGTAAACAATAGTTTACAAGAATACCAAAGCTAATAGTGCTGTTTAGGTGCGTTATTCAATACAACTCCATCATGTCTATTGGTGTTTTGACATTACTTGTCATTTTATCTGGTGAATTGAGCGATATATTCTCTAATGTTTGGTTCTGGGATGAGTTTGGTTTTTGGCTACAAATGGTTCTCACTGCTATGACTGGATTTTGCATTAACGCTATCATGCTTCTGATGCTAGTGCATACATCACCATTGACTGTCACAGTGGCGAGTGTGTCAAGGGTAAGTACAAAGGCTTAAATAAATTATACCTAATATGTATATGACAGACTGCCATACAAGCACTGTTGGTTACAGTTATTTTTGGCAATAGAATGAGTCTTCTTGTAAGTGATAAGTAATGCTATTATTTACTAATTTCCTTTATTATATATATAAGAATGTGATAGGCATATTGATTTCATTAGCTGGATCAGGTTGCTACATTTTTTTGCGACTAGGTGAGACAAAGCTATAATCATGATTGTGTATACTGTGTGTAAAATTAATATCAGATTGTCAAAGAATTGATGACATTTTCATTATTTTCTTGAGAACTTTTGTTTGTTGAAGCATTGTCTTCATTTTGGCCCATATACAAGGTGTGGATCATACGGCTCAATGTGAGTAAGAAGTTGGTATTTTCTTCAGTTGACATAAACAAGTGACCCTTAAGAGAACGTAAGAGCTTTTCCAATCGTGTCATGGCTCCGTATTTTGATTTCATATCAATTTTTCTAACATAACTCTGAATTCAACAAGGAACATCTCAAATGATAACTTACTTGTCGTATGTCTTGTATTGAATCAGCAGATCTTTACAGATGTCAAGAACATCACTAGACACTTGTTTACATTGAGCTACTTTTTGAAAACATGCAAATGGTAAACCTATAAAAAAGAAAATGAGACTAAAAGAAGAGAAGTTAAAATACACTTACGATATGCTTTGTTTGGACTTCTTTGTTTACCGACATGAAAGAATTGGAATTGAGATTTTTCAGAGATATTGGCATTATAGGGAGTAATAATTGTTCCAATGAATGGCTCGACACCATTGGCTTCGTCACGGAAAAGACACTATACGAATATAAATACAAAAGAAAGACTGACTATGGAACATACTTGATAAGACGCTTGATTTTCAATGTCTCTGATACTAGGCTCAGGATCGAAAGTTGGGTGCGAGTGGTACCAACCAACTACTTTTAACCCTTTCTTTTCAAACACTTCTCTTGCGACCATTTCTGAATCAGGGTCCATTTCACACTGTATCAAGCATGAATAAGCGTATAAAAAAATGGACAAATATGTACCTGAGTTCCTGTGCTTGTACTACGACATGGGAATACATATTCAACTTGAAGTTCCTTTGTCTTTGTTGCCTCATCTTGAACAAATCTACCTCCCAAAAGACCGATAATTTCAGCACTTGCAAGATGTGAATGAAACTCCATAACAATCTACAATTGTGTCAAACTTCATCTTCTGTGTTTGTGTGACCTTACCAAAGCATCACTTGTGATAGTTACTGAAAATGGCGCATAAGATGCTTTTGGATAATAGCTTACTGGAATAAGACGAAATGCGTCATCCATGAATCCAGAATCATTGAGACTTTCGTTATAAAATGTTTCAGGTTTTTTTACAGCGCGTCTTGGTCTTGATGTACCCTCTAAAAAAAATACGAAAGAAATAAGCTCAATGAGACGGGTCATTCATTTTATTCTTACCTCCATTGATAATGTTGTTTCTAGCGACATCCATAAGGTTTCCTTCATCATCACTATCGACATCAGCCCTAAAGAAAATCAGAAAAAAAACAAAACAAATAATATAATTGTGCGACAGTGTACCAGTAATACCCAGGCGCTTTTTTTGATTTTTTGCTACTTGAAGGGCTATTGTAGATTAGTATCAAACACGTCAGGGCTATTCGGTCTTACCCGTCTTCAGAAGAGCGGTTTGCTCTTGCATAGGATCGTTTCTTAACAGCTACAGGTGTAACGCAGTTTACATTGATGATATTGTTGTTCTCAAGGTAGGCGTGGATTCGTCCTACAGCATTTACATCTCCACAATCCTTCATATTTCTGCGGCCTGCTGTCTTGGTAAGATAGTTTGGACGGCTGTTCTTCCAGCATTGAATGATATGGTTTCGGATTCTCATGTATCTTTCAGGTGTTTTGGCTGGTTTTCCCATGAACCATTCAGCATTTCCTTTACGTTCGTGTTCTGTGACTTCATTCAAGTTAAGCTCCTAGAGGAAGTTCATTAATAAGGTTTAGATACATGTATTACGTGAACTTACGACTTCGACTTCTTTTTGAGTATCCTCTTCGTCCTTTTCTTGTTCCTGTAGTTTGTTATCTGGACTAGACTCTCTTTTTCCATTGAAACTGATTTCAGTGGAACTGTTAGGAGAGTTTTGTGGTATCATAGGAGATTGCATAAAACCATTGGAAATAGGTGGTACAGTAGTATCATAAAGAACACGAGTACTTAATGGTGATTCTAAATGGCTTACAGGAGATGGATTAACATGGATTGGTTCAAAGGGAGAATGAGAATTAATAGGAAGAGAGCTTTGGAGCATTTGAAGTGGAGGGAGTAACCCGTTTGACTTGGGCATATGATCAAACGGGTTTGGTAATCTGATCACTTCTTCAGTAAAAGGACCCTTGGTATTTTGCTGGTTACTGTTATCAGAAAACTAGACACACTAAGTTTAATAGGTGAAATGACTATTAGATTATTGTGTACCTTTTGAAGCTCTGGCTTTTGACGTGCACGACTTTTACATTGCATTGCATTTCTAGTTTGAACGTGTTCTGCAATAAGCTTCCAATGTCCATAGCCATGCTTTTTCTATCAAGGAGTTTTTTTTTTTTAGTTACTGGCGACATTTTTTTTCTAATGCTGTTTAGGGCATATTCTATCTTACAATTCCTTCAGCCAGACGTCCATCTTCTTCAGCAGTCCATCGCTTCTTGTGAGTAGAAGCATCTGCTAATGAATAAGTAGAGACAGGTTACACATACAGTATTTAAGATTTGACATAGTTTTTTTTTTCTCACCTTCTTCGGTCTCCTTATTGATGACAGTATTGGTAATAACTTTTTCATTTTTTACAGGTAGATTTACCTTGCTCATTTGGTGCGGCATCGTGTTCTTGTGCTCATCAGTAATATTTAATTTTGGCTGCTGCATAAAGTATTGTCCTGAAGATTGTTCTGACAAACTAGGTAATGCATCAAAACCATAGCAGTACTTTTCCTGAGCTATGAGTTGATCTATAAGCTCGTGCGAGGAATCTTCCATGATTTTGAAAGAGAGAGAGAGAGAGAGAGGGATAAAATAAAGAGAGGGAAAAGAAGTGTAAAATAGAGTTTTATTTCTGTTTCTTTATTTTGGGCGTAAAAACAACAGTCAAAAACCAATTGTTTACAAGTCTACTTAGGTTTGACCTCTTTTATACAAAGCGAAAAGATACATAAAATGTAACTTATTCATCAAAAAGAACAAAGTCGTCCTTTTTTTTTTAGGAGAAGGATGAGTGCATAAACTATCCACTGATTGTCAGAAATTAAAGCGCGTATTATTGCCATAATAGATGTACCTATTTATCACATGAAAGGAAGAGGCTTAAGAAGGTATTTTATAATGAGAAAGAGAGTCATCACTTCATAAAAATAAACTCATCAATATGACCTGTTGCATATTAGTTATGCACGTCAATTGTTTGGGAGAACAAAATAGCTGGATTTCAAGCCTATTTAAAGCATCATAGTATACACTTTGAGCTTTGGCTTCAAATAAATAACACATGCTTACTTGAGATCTTTTTCTTTGCTCTCTCTCTTTTTTTTTCTCTCTCAAGCCATATCTGACATGAAACTTTTTTCTGTTCTACTCATTCTATTTTGTCTAAAAGGTCATGTATTAGCATTCTATGGTGATCTTCAGAAAAGTATAATAGTTCCTCCCATTAATTATGCAGCAAGTGCAGCCATTGGCAATCTCATTTACATTTTTGGTGGAAGGATTGTCGATGATACTGGTAATCCCGATGCTTATAATGTAAATATTACAACCCTAAGCTTCTCTTCTAATGGTGAATTGCAAGTCAATATAATTTCACCGAGAAGACAAGTGACATGCGATAGTTGCAAGGGCTATGCATTACCTGGAGATCAAACACTAGTTGCAATTAACGCAGACTATCCAGAGTATAATACTACTAGAAATCGCACCATATATCCTTCAGGATTGGCATTGTTTAGTATTGCAAATAATTCTTGGTCTTTGCCACAAAGTAGTCAAAATGTTATAAGAACTCTCCCTGCCACTCGGTTTGGCTTTGCTACGGCTATATCTCCTAACAAAGACGCCATTTACATGCTCGGTGGCGATGAGCTTATACTGGACAATTATATACAGGCGACGTCTATTTTTAGGTTTGATCTGAGGAACATGTCTATAGTAACAAACATGACAGCAATCAACCATAACTCGAGGCTTGGAATAATAGGATCTTGTGCAGATATGCTATCGTAAGTAAAAAGAGAGGGAGAAGAACACAATTCATGGTTACGATAGAAATGGCATTGTGGTCATTGCATTTGGGTATGACAAGAGTGTTAACCAAAGCTACCCCACTGATCAAGTGATTCTATACGATACAAATTTGAATCAGATTCGCATGCAAAATATAACTGGTACGCCACCTCCTGAAAGAGTATTTGCCTCTAGTGTCTTGGGTAACGTTTGAATGAATGGCTCAACCAGGTTTACTAAAAAAAACCCTTTTTGAATAGGTCCAGATGGCTCTACTATTTATTATTATGGGGGTATTTTTTAAAAGAAACGACGAGAGCAGCTCTCATTTTAATCAAATTTCTTAGGGATTGACTATAGAGCTTTTGGAAATCAATATGCGGGTCAGCCTCCCAATGGGCTAATGGCTCTTGACACAACAACATGGACTTGGTTTAATGTTCCTACTGTAGGACCTATTCCTTTGCCTTTTGCATATGGTACAATGGTATTGTTAAACTCTTCTGAAATTGTGATTGCTACAGGTGAGCACCTTGTAGTAAGTGAAAAAATACTTACTCACTTGCATCTAGGTAGCGCGGGTATCTCTTATGCTGAAACCATTGGTGTCTTGATCAGCCTACCTCAACCAGGAGAATCCATACAGTCAAGAGTTTTGAGATGGTTTACGAATAATCCAGAGTATGACAGTATAGGTATTACCTACGGCCATCATGAAATGAGTACCGCTGCTATTGTTGGTATTACTGTTGCTGCTGCCATGACTATAATACTTCTTTTTACTTTGCTTTGGAAATATGTGCCACCGATCAAAAGAGCTACTAGATTTATCCACTATGAAATCATATGGAAGCCAAGGTATAGTACTACTTTGCAGTGTATTTAACTAAATGTTCTAGATCCGGGGAGCCACTATGGGCGGAAACAGCAAGATTGCTTGTACGGTTCATTTTGTTTTTTTTATTTTTAGCATTTGTCGTCTATGTCATCTACAAGTCTATAAATAGTCCTTTAGTCATCCAGCACACAAACTTAGTGACGGATGCTGTTCTTGCTCCAGGTAAACACTGACTCAATTTTCTAGATAGCTAATAGGCCCTAGATGTTCGGTTTTGTTTTGACGGCTTTGATACGACTGATCCAAATATGGGTGTCATTTGTCGATTTAGAAATGGCACAGAATGTTCTCAGTATATTCAGCCACTTAACATGAGTCTGCATACACCTATTTATACTGACTATTTTGGGAGTGTTGCCTGCTTCTTATTTCTGCCGGGTCCTTCCTTCTATATCATTGACGACAAGTTTGGATACTTGGATTCAACAGGTACAAAGATCACTTTTTCCTTTATGGCTCAGCCAACAGAAAATATCACAATGGGTGTCATTTATGTTGATATGTTTGCGCCTGGTTATGACCCAAATACATATGCCTATAATCTTATCAATGACACAATTGTCAACCATTTAGAACCATCGGAACTAAGAAAATGGATGGCAGCAGAACAATCGTTTGATCTAGTAGAAAATTCATTCATTATTAAACAAAGCATTACTTCCACTGCATCATACACAATCACTCAGACAAAAATGTTGCGTCCTTACGATGGTTGGAACTATATTGGGTTCTCTCCTACTTATGATGAAACACTGACGATTAGTAGTCGATACAAAGATGCGCCTCAAAACCCTAACAATATTATTCCAGGCATGCCAGTAGCCCAACTCACAATCCAACCAAGCTCGTTCACAATCAATATCGATACAGAACAGAAAGTGTTTACTTTACTGAATGCTTTTGCTCAAGCTGGTGGTGTACTTGGACTTTTCATTGCATTACAAACAATTCTTTTTGGATTCCGTCCTCAGTCTCCATGGGGCATAGTTCATCGTTGGTCGTTTGGAAGACTCAGGACAAAGTTGACTGACAAGCTAGCAAATTACTTTGATCGTATGGGAACACCTGTACCACTTGTCAATCCTGTAAACAAGTTTACTCTGAATGCCTTTGGACGCACCGACTTTAATCCGTACAATAAAGACATAGCATTAGAAGAACAAGCTGATGAAACCACAAGTTATGAAAACCGAGTTCAGCAAGTAGAAGAACGATTGCAGCTTATGGAACTTCTATTAAAGTCTTATTATCTCAATGATGAAGTATTTAGATCACTTGATCAAGCCGTGAAACGTAGTCATGAAGAACGAAGACGAAGTCATCTGGGTAGAATAAAATCTGACAACAGCGCTGCAAATCAGGATCTGCACGCAGGAATCAAAAGACGACCATCAAGCACACTTCTTGAACGCAAATCAAGCTATCAGCCACAGATCAGCGAGTCTATTCCACAACACAACTCGTATGATGATGACGAGCATGATTTTATTTTAAGAAAATAATAAATTTAAGTTGATTCTATTTGAAGACAGTTTTCCTTGTTTGATTTTGTAGAACAATCTTGGGAAAGATGATCCACTGCTTGCATCCTATTAAATGTATATATCTTGTTACAGTATTGACAAAACCAAAATGTTTTGATATTGGCAGGTATACTTTCTTGATCCATAGGAATAGTCGATGCACATGAGGGCATTTCGATGCTATTGTAAAATATATTGGTTGAAATGCGTATTCCGGAACGAATAACTACAGTATACAGCTTAACGTCTTATTTGAATATTGTCTTAATCTTTACCATCTTTTGCTTTCCATTCTCTTGGTAAACTCTGCTCTTGATCACTTTCTCCATTGCCAATGAATTTTGGGTACTATTTTATGCATGAGTCTTGTCAATATTTGAATTGATTTTCATTACCATCTTCAACAGTTCAGATGCCTTAGCAGCCCTCAGTTCTGCGGATATTGATGTTTCCATAAAGTCTATTATTTTCTCTATATGATATTTAGTCCAATCGAGTTATTTCAAAGAAGGGGAATTACCTCTAAATTTTTGCATTTCTGATTGAAAATGCTTTTCTACTTCAGGTGTCCACATATCCCATCGACTGTCTTTTGTCTTTGAGTCTAGTTGTTCATTTAGTATTTGCTGTATCGTCAAAGGTAGACCCTTCTTTGCTTCCGGACTAATAATTTCCTCATCTGAAGGTGAATCTACAAACTAGATGGAACGATTATCAAAAAAAGATGTTCAAGATATCAAACTACTTACGCTTTCTAGTCCACGACTAATGCGGATATTTTGGAGTTTTTGCCATTCTGTACGAATCTTCCAGACTAAATAAAGGATGTATTCTGCGACTTGTGTAGTCTTAAAATGAATCATGAAGTATGAATCAACCACAATGACACTACAATCCAAATTCAGATCGACTAGTATCATTTTAGCTTTTGTTTCAACCATTTTTTTTTCTATTACTTACTTGTCTTTCCAAACAAAAGCAATGCATGGATACCTATTGTCAAAAGTTAGAAAAAACAAAGGTATGCCAACCATGCGAGACTTTACCAGGTACTCTTGTGATATTGACAAGAAAAGGCTTGTTAGTTTCTAATAATTGTAGATAGCATAGTAATTGATGATACATTGCCTCTTCTACTGTCTTATCATCTATTATTTAATTGCATGAGATGCAAGCAAACAATTCCGAGTTTATATACCTTTACGAGTATTTTTGTTGTGGCCTTGTACCCATTCTGGATGAGATGCAATAACACTGCTCGGATGAATAGATATAAAGCTCTTTACTACAAGGAAGACCTAATCAGCCTAACTTCATGAAAAGGCGGTTTGTTTACCTGGCACATGGAATACAATTTCATTGCTTTTTCTATACGGATTATGCTCATCACCTATTGCTAGTTGTGGATATAAGGAGGAACATAAAATAAGCTTGACCATTTGTATTTCTGCTTCTGAAGGAGAGGATGCTCTCGACTTGAGACGCTTTACATTATTCATTAAGGAAAATTCAAGATCTCGAATATCTTTTCTTTCGGACGCTCCTTCATCTTGTTCTTCGGCTATGCGTATAGGAAATAAAAGATGAGAATGGAGTCAGATATTGGTTAGTTGTTTTACCGTGGTTTTCCAAAGAATGCATATCCAAAACTCGTCTTCTTTTATTACTTCTTTGGTCATATTTCTCTCTACGAAGCTTTTCTCGGACAGCATGTCTTGATGCTTCGTTAACCTATTGTCTCAAAGAATCAATGTCTGATTAATGCATACAATTCTATACCTTCTCTTCTTCCGAATCGCCATCGTTTGTTTTCAATGATTGCAGTAAACCAGGTTGAAAGTCGTTTAGAATCTTTTCAAATTGTCTTTTCATTTTCGCAATCTACATATGCAGTTTTTTTTAGAGGCAGTCCTTTTAAAAATTTACATCTCACCTCGTATAATCTATGCTCTTCAATCATGTGTTGTTTGCACCATTTTCGAGACGATGTCTAGAATGTTGAGTACTTAAAGTACATTTTTTTAGATTTTATATACCTTGCTTTCTTTTACGGCAATCCACTTCTCCCACAAGTTTAATAGAGTGAATGGATCACCATGCTTTGAATCGAATTCACTGCGGTTCTTTGGAAAAGTCAGTTTTGTAGTCTGTGAATGAATGTACTATACTTGAAGATGTTCCCTATTAGAACTAGGCGTAGTTCTTGCGAATGGTGACTGCAGACTCATACCAGCAGCAATAGTCAAGATTGGATCTATGATATTGAATACCTATCATGAGGCAATTAATTCTTTGTTGCGACAGAATATAATCCATACCACGCCAAGAAGCAACATCTTTCCAACTGTAGCATCTACAGGGAGTTTAGCTAAAACTGAACCTAACCCAAGCAAATTTTCATCTTGATCAACAGCGCCCAAATTATACAAAAACTCCATAGAAGAGTTAATGTAGTCTATGGAAGGAGCCTACAGCATCATGATTAAATCTAGTCAAACTTAACGGTCAATTGTACCTCAATATAATCAAACTTTCGAGGATTGCCCAATCCCATGTATTTAATCTGTAATAACAAAGGATCCAGTGCTTCTCTTCGTATTTCAGGAATAGCAAAATCATGGAAATGATTAAACTCATTTTCTGAATAAAATCGAAAGCATTCGCCTGGCCCCGTTCTGCCTGCTCGACCTGTTCTTTGTTTGGCACTTGCTTTTGAAATCCAGAATTCTGATAATCGACTCACTTTTGAGCCTGGATCATGATTCATTTCTTTTACTTTTCCTTTTCATTTGTGTTATTTAAGTCTTGCTTATATGTCACACAACTTACCAGAATCAATGATAAAACGAATACCATCGATGGTAATACTCGTTTCTGCACTATTAACGAATAAGAACTATGTAGAAAGCAAACAACTTACATGTTTGAACTAATGATGCATTTACGAACGCCTTCTGGAGGAGAGTCAAATACCTTCTCTTGCTCTTCTACTGTAAGTGAAGAATGAAGCATCAAAATGACCCATTTTCTAAAAATTGGTCAGATAAACTATTTCGCCATGGATTTCCTTACTTTGTATCTTGAGCGTAAGCCGTAAGGTCTTCAGCTAATGAAGATATCTATTCAATGTTAGAAAAAAAACTTTTTTAAGCACATACCTCATTAATACCAGACATGAAAATCAGCAAGTCTCCTCGCTCATCCAAAGGAACAGATTGATCAATATATTCCAACACTTTAATGTATGGGTCTATTCGGCTTAAATGAGGCGTTGGATATGCTAATTATATTTCGTACCTGGTTTTATCATTTGAGGTCTACTGGGAATAGATTTCTTGATAAAATATCAGAACAAGTCAAAATAAAAAGGGAATCAGGTAGCTTACTTTGATTGCTTCAGAGTGTCTTTTTCGATGTGTTGCTTCATCAACAAGGTTCTTGTCATCTTCCCCTTGAGGCCAGTAATGTATTTTGACACTGTACATTTTTCCTGGCACCTTTGAGATAAAAAAAGATAGTTAAGCCTTTTCAAATACGATTTGTTTCTTACAATTAAAGTAGGTGCATCAAAATACTGAGCAAATAACTCTGCATTAATTGTTGCACTCATCAATACAACGTATAAATCTTTTCTTTGGGTTAATGTCTTTTTTAATAAAGCGAGCAGAAAATCACCTAGGGAAAGAAGCGAATAAGCTACGTTGGTTACTTGTGCTTTTTCTTGCAACTCACCCATCATATGGCGTTCATGGACTTCATCTACTACGATCACATCATACATGGACAACATGTTATCAGCAGCATATTGGCGCAAAAGAAGACCCTATTTATAACTGAATAAGTATACATTTTGTAACAAGGTAGTAAATACTTCTGTCAAGAACAACACCCGCGTATTACTTGACTTGTTTTTTTCAAACCGAACTTGATAGCCAATCCTTGAGCCATATTCATTCAACGTTTCATAGCTAGCATTGCATTAATATAAGGTTGATTTGTTAGCAACTGCTTATACCTGACACGTCTTGCAAGAGAAGAACAAGCAATACGGCGAGGTTGAGTACATGCAATTTTATCAAACCCTGCATTCATCAAGATTTGAGGTACTATCAAACATACACTTTTAGAAGAATAGTAACTCAATAAACCACATACCCTGAGTACTTTTTCCACAGCCAGTATCCCCAGCAATCAACAAAACCCGATGCTTCTTTAAGGTTTCTACAATAGCTGGAGCATAAGGGGTCACTGGTAAGGCTGCCTTGGTTTCCTCAATCTTCTTTTTTAAGTTTTCTTTTTTCTTTTTTTGAAAATCATGAAACAAGACGAGTGCATGGCGTATCAACTCGCCTTCTTGACGCATCAAATTAAATCTATCTGCACTTGTATACCTTTTTGGTGCCTTGTCTTTGAAGATACTTTCCTTTAATTTGATGTAGAAACCTATTAGGCATGTCATAATTAGAGAATTTCAACGCCAAGTCATAACATGCCTTCAAACTCATAATATATAGGTGAACCTGTAGGAGTAAACCAAGAAGCTAGACCACGATTTCTTTTAGAGAAAAAAAGCTCGTCTGTCTCTTCTGTCCAAGGCTTATCCATATCTAATTCAAAGAGCTTACAATCTTTATCATTCTTAGACTCTTTCATAAATTTTTGAGCTGCTTTGATTGCTTCTATTCGTTTATCTTGATAGTATATCTGTATGTTTGTCAATATTCGCGGATTTAACAGTCGGTTTACTTCTTTACAATATCTTTGAGATCCCAAACTTTCTTTTTAAACGCCTCTTGATTCTTGATCAAGGTTCCGTCAACATCGTACTTCTCTTCAGGTACATATTCTGATTTTCGTTTACGGTCATTGTACCGAGATCGATGGGAGCTCATGATGAAGAGTGAAAAGGCTTGCATGACAGAAAAAGAGTATCCGGCCCGGATATAGTACTCACAATACTAGTATTCAAATCCCGCGCTTTTTTTTTGGAATCAAGACGGGTAGATGGTCAAAAAGGCACATAGAGGCGTTCAAGTAATCCTCCTCTCTTTTTTGTACTTTGTACTTGGTGAGTGGATCATGATCATGCATTAAAGAAAGGCAATCATTCTTCGATGGATGTTGAATTGGATAAAGAAGATGGATGGAATAGAGAAGAAAAATCCAGCTTGAAAATGATGTCCTTTTCTTAATGAAAAAAAAAAAAAATCTTGACTGACATTCGATTATAGGAATTCAACATGGGTCGTCGTCCTGCTCGTTGTTATCGTTACTGTAAGAACAAGCCTTACCCCAAGTCTAGATACAACCGTGGTGTCCCTGATGCCAAGCTTAGAATCTACGATTTAGGTCGTAAGAAGGCTTCTGTTGACGACTTCCCTCTCTGTGTTCACTTGGTCTCCAACGAATACGAACAACTTTCTGCCGAAGCTCTTGAAGCTGGTCGTATCTGTGCTAACAAGTACATGTCCAAGACTTCTGGTAAGGATTCCTTCCACATGCGTATCCGTGTCCACCCCTTCCACGTCACCCGTATCAACAAGATGTTGTCTTGTGCTGGTGCCGATAGATTGCAAACCGGTATGCGTGGTGCTTTCGGTAAGCCCAACGGTCTTGTTGCCCGTGTCAACATTGGTCAAATCATTTTCTCTGTTCGTTCCAAGGACTCCAACAAGGCTGTTGTCATTGAAGCCTTGAGACGTTGTAAGTACAAGTTCCCTGGTCAACAAAAGATCATTATCTCCAAGAAGTGGGGTTTCACTCCTTTGTCTCGTGAAGAATACGTTGAAGCTCGTGCTGCTGGCAAGCTCAGACCTGATGGTTGTTATGTCAAGTTCGTTCCTCAAAAGGGTCCTCTTGCCAACTACTTCAAGGAAGCTGGCAAGGTCTAAATGAATTCTTTTTTTTTCTTGTTACAAACATAATTGTCTTTATACAGTAATAAAGAAAAAGAACTGAAGAACAAACATCATTCTGATTTTCTGTGTAACCTAAAGACATGCGTTTTATTTATATCGAGCTCCTTATTACTTATTTGTTTAGTCTTTTCCTTTTTTTTCTTTTTTTTTATATTATCATGGAAACAAAAGAGACCAAATGGGTTAAAAGGCCACAGAGTACTGTCAGTCAAAGAAAGGTTGACAAAGAACTACAGCGTATCAAAAGTTTGGCTGTAGTTTCGGTCCTGAATAAAAGTTTCCAGGACACGGCACTACCACCACCACCTTCTAGCCGTCCTTCAATTCTTCCTGTCATGTCTCCTTCTTCCTCCCTCACTACAAGCTCAACAACTTCTGACCAAGATAGTTTCTCGAATCTTAAAGCAAGATCTCGGTCCATCTCGCACACTTCTTTCACGGCGACTAAATATTCAGCCAATCGACCTAATAGTGTCTGTCTGCAGAGCGATTCTCAGTCTATTAAAGCACCTTCTTTACCCGAGCCCTTAGAACAAGACAACAGCTTAGAGGCGGAGAAGAAAATGAGCGATCACCTCGTGATTGATCATGAAAAAGAAGCACTCAAAAAGCGCTTAGATGAGCTCCAGACACTCTATGATTCATCAAGTCAAGAATTAGACCAACTCAAAGTGCAAAAAGAGACACAAACTGAACTTTTATTGCTGCAAGATAAACTCATTCAAGAAATGACAAGCCATTTAGAAGATGTGAACACAAACTCTATTAACGGCAACACGGAGAATGAAGACATTTCTCAAGAAGATTTAGTACACGCACATAGAGAACTTAGAGCACTTCGGGCAGAATTAGAGCAGTTTAGGCCCTTAAAGACAGAATATGAAGTCATTATCTCAGGCATGACAAGACAACTTGAAGCTTATGAACAAAGAATGGATGAAATAGAAAAGATGGCTCGTGATATACAAAAAGAAAACGAAGCACAGCTTTTGTATATTGATACCAAGGTTCAATCACTTGTAGATAAACTGCTAGAGAGAAACCAAACAATCAGCAAATTGCAATATGAACAACATTTAGAAAAGCAGTTACCAAAACCTGAAGATACTAAAAGCAATAGGAGTAACAGTATCAAAAGTGCAAATGATTCTGCCACCATTTGGGAACAATTTACTCATGAATCTGCCAGTTCTACTCGGTCGTCTTTTGTATCTACAGACAACAATTTAACAAAATCACTTACTGCTCGTTGGAAAGGCACGGTTGTACCTCCAGCTTCACCACCGCCTTCTTTGCCCTTGCCACCTATTCCAACAACTTCTAGGCCGAAATCAACCCTGAGTGAAGTGTCTGGAAACTCTAGTATACATATCAAGGATAACAAACATATGTCTATAGATGCCGTAGGTGGCGCTAGTCACCGAAGAACATCTGTTCAATCTGAAATAGACGAACAAGCGCTTGAAGCTGCCTATTACAAAGAATTTACTGATCAACTACAGGCTAGACTGTCCATCTCTAAAGAAATTGACGATCTTCGTGTTTGGGAACCTAGTGATTTTGAAAGAATACAAAAGAAGCTAGATTCTAAACATTGGTCTGAAAACGAAGATGGAAGCAGCGAAAAGGATCAGCATGCTTTCTGGAAAGGCATGAAGAAGAAGTTACGAGTATAACTATGGTCTTTTTATTTTATTTTTGTAATAAGCATAATCATAATAATAAATCACTCTTTAGAGGTAATACAAATGCCTTCTGATCGATTGCCTGATAATAGTGCAAGACCTGTCTGTCTTCTTTTCAGGCTATAGACTGAGAAAAAGTTGTTGAGGAAATCAATACCAAGTCTCCATATGTTATCTAAGCGATCCCTGTTGGGCTCAAGTGGTTTAAAATTGGCAGTACAATACGCTTCTTTGTCAGTAGGTGTTGTCCATACGTCACTAGGCAGCTTAATATCGAATTTTTCAAAGGAAAATATCAAGTCCTTAGCTTCACAGCATTTGAATTCGTATTTGTTTGTTGTCTCACTTTGTTTTGCATTGAGTACTCTGTAGATACTGTCTAAATCGTTTTGAGGTACTTGTATTTGCTTGACAGTCGTATCAAATGAAGCTAATGTATCTAATTCAAGGCTTATCGCATCTTGTACTTGAACACCTGTCAGCTTAGTCTTCCAAAAAGGTGATTTGCCAAAGTCGCAAGTGGGAATATCAAACCATGCAATGTCACCAGAAATAGCAGTTTTGTCTACACCAAAGCCTATTTCACATAAATCTTCTTGTAGCACGTTGTTGCGTCTTGAAATTGATCTTGCGTTCCTGCCTCTGCCTCGTGTTGATACAGGTCTATAAATGGCTCTTTTTGTCAAAGTGATGTTTGCTTTCAAGTCTTCATAAGAAGCACCTAATCCTATTGAACCAGCTATAAAACAGGATTAAAACATGAGGAGTTTAAAGAGGAAGCTTACCGAAATCGTATTCATCAAAACCAGTGACGTTGAAGGCTTTACCAAACCTGAAATTGTTTAAATCAGCAGAACCCAATATAAACTTGTCCTATAGATTTTTATTTGGATAAACACCAGATAAAAAAAAAAGAAAGAAACTACCTTGTATAAATTGGCTTCGACTATTTCTTCATTTCCATAATCAAACACCACCTGTTTGTGAAGGTTGGTGATAGAATGAGATTTGCCAGCATCAAAAAGATGGTCATTTTGAGCCGAACAAAAGTCAGAATGACACTATAAATGATCAATACAGAGCGTAATAGTTTGCATCACTTTACGGTAATACCAGCAACCCAAGTAAAATCAGTAGAGGTGTCAATACGCAAAGGGAATACCTGCTGTGGACTGCCTATTCGATACGGTCCTTATTAGAACAAAGTAGATGGCATGTCCTGATATTACCTATTCCGATACTTGCTACCCACTAACACATGAATTGAGTCATTTAAGTGATAAGATACAACTTACACTTGATTTGTTCTCGTCACATGGAAACTTGACTCCTGGCTCATAATCAAACAAGTCTTCTGTACCATAATATATGCTTGGATAAGCTGATACAACAGCACTTATAATTGTATAAATTGATAAAATACAGTTCTTTTTCATGCAGAATGTTGTGAGGAAATGAATATGTCAAATCTGTCTTTCTTTTATATGCACTCTTTTTTTGTTTATGCATGTCAAGTTCACTTATACTTCTTCATCTAAGCCCAATATTTTACCTTGTGCACAAAAAAAAAGAAATTTGTTGCAGTAGTTCATATGACATTATGTACATGCTTCTATTTTTGTTGTTTCTTGTTGAAGAAGAGCAAATCACATAAACATAAATCTTGTTTAGGAAAGTAGTACAATCAACGCTTATACTGTTTTCACTATTAATAGCACAGTGGCTTACATAAACACACTCTTCCTCTAGAGAAAGCTGTAAAGGAGATATCCCCTTTTAAAACAAACTTTTGCAAATGATTATAAAGCTGAAGAAAATAGGTTGGGTCAGCAAAAAAAAAAAAAAAAAAAAAAAAAAGGCACATTTTTTTGAAAATGAGACACTTTTTTACAAAATGAAACAACAAATAAAAGACTAGGATGTCTATATTTTTAGATACAGTTTGATATAGAGCAAACAAACTAGGAAAAAATGATTACAATGAACAACAATGTATGTCTTATTTGGAATCAAATAGAATTATCTTTTTTACCTCTATTCTACTGTTATACTCACTCTCATCATTGCACATATCAAACTGCTAGTATTTTGCTCATATTTATAGAAATAGTGGTTGCCCGAACGTGGTCACGAGAAGGTAATTAGCAATCCATATTCAAAATGCATACTACAAAAGCAAACCAAATGCCATGAACAAAACACGTCTACTATTGCCGTGAAGCCATATCGTCATTTTCTGTGGCTGGTAAACATTTTTGACGTTACTCTTCCCGAAACGATTTTTAGATATTAGAATTGCTATGGTTGCTTGCTTAGCTTTTTACAGAATAGTTTAGTTTCATAATGTGCTCCACTTGTGAAAACAGAAAGTGTCATGTTCAGTTAGCTGGCAATTCCTTGGAAAGTGTTAATAGCAATATTAATACCAATCATAGCGCCACAACAAATACATCTGATGATGAATCGGATACCAGTACTACTTTAATACCAATATCAATGTTACTACTATTATTTAGGCCAATTGACATCGTCCTTGGCCCATTGAAGGCGAATCTTCTTGTTTTTCTCGCTCGAAGCTGGCTTGTGGGCAGCGTAGTAAGAATGGAAACCCAACTGGCCCAAATAATGGATAACAATTGTACGACTTCACCTCGACTCTTTGAATCTTTCATTCCTTTTTTACCTTGTCAATGGTGAGGAATGGATCCTTCAGAACCATCAACTTCAGAAGAGTTAAATTCTTAATGATGTTGGGCTTTGGATCTATTGCTGACCCCGGCAAAGGTCAACCAGTTTTCTTGATTCGCTTGACGATCGTTTGTAATTTGTTAAGATAGTAAACACTCCAGTATTTTGCTTCTTCGTGTTCTTGTTAAGAACGAGAGCTAGTTGAGTTGTTAGAAATAGATACCTTTACATTCGTTTGTTAGTTTGTGGGAAATAGAATGCTGTATTTTTCGAAACGCATAAATTTCATGTCTTTTTTACGGCCTGATGAATTCCCATTCAGCGTAACTTTATATCGAATAAGACTAAAAAGATCACAGCAATTTATGTTTACTGTTCTATGTTCGAAGGCCTCAATACATTATAAAGAGAAATTTATTTCGAACTTGAATTGTATTAATGATTACATGAATGGGAAAATAATTTGCTAAATAAAAATAAACAAACCAATCAATGACTAAGTGTAACAAAGTGATTTTTTTTAAAAAAAAGGCATTGTACACAAATTTAAAAAATAGAATCAATGGCTATACAAAGAAATAAAATAAAACCACAAGCCTATTTGTTTACACGTACACAATACCTTTTTGAATTAAGTGGGCTATAGAAGAAAAAGGATCAAAAGATAAAATTAGAAAAAAAAAGTGGAGCGATAGATAAGCTTAGAAAAGCATGTAAGCAGCGACAGCACCAGCAACAGCAAGGGCTCCTTGACCAACAGCTAAAGTAGCAGCTGCAGATTTAGCAGTGGAAGGTGCAGGGGAGACTGAAGCAGCAGTGGAAGAAGCAGCAGCACTACTGGAAAGAATTGCAGTGGAAGTGGGAGCAACAGAACTAGTCCAGGGAGCAACAGATCTATAAAAGAAAAAAAAAATGTTAATCAATGGTTCACCAATCAAAAAAGGTGGTTACATACACATTGGCACCAGGCATAGAACAGTAGTTTTCAACAAGAGCCTTTTGAGCACCAGCACCTAAATCATTAGGGCAGCTAGAATAGCAAGACAACTTCTCCTTATTCCACTAAAAAGGTAAAAGTTAGAAAAAAAATAAAGGCATTGTATAAAAAGGGGAAACTTACTCTACACAAACAAGCGAAATCTATAAAACAAAAGTCTGTGTAAATATTGTGCTACATTGAATTATGTTATTCCTTTCTTACCTTGAGCTTGACAGGTTTTGATATAGTTGTCTTCATTTTGCAGACATAAATCAAGGCTAATAGACAATTAGAGATTAACACAAACGCATTGCGTAATTTGATGTACTTACGTGCTTTGGAGAGCGCAGGAAGAAGTAGAAGTGGCAGTAGGGACATCAGAAGTAGTAGTGGCAGCAGCAGCAGTAGTAGAAACTTCACTAGCACTTTGAGCTGAAGCAGTAGCTGCAAAAGCAACAATGAACCCAAGAATTGCAGATTTCATAGTATGATTTGAAAAGAAAGAGAAAGAAAAGAATAAAAAAAGTTTAAAAAATAAAGACAGTTTATAAAACCATAAGAGGAGGTACAAAGTGCAATATTTTTGTGTAAGGGGGTGAGAGGAGAACCAAAAGAACAAATAAGTAAGCACTTTGCTTTGTTTTACTTGCATACTGAATCTGTTTGTTCATCATGGATTTACACAAATATTAGTTTTTTTATTACACGACATTGTACAATCCATCACAATTTTGACTTTTTAGTGGCCTTTTTGGCGGCTGTTTGCTCTGTATATAATTAGAATTGATTTTCCATGTCGTTCTTTTAAACTTACCCAGGAAGCGCATGATGCTTTCAATAGAATCGCTGCTACTCATGCGTTCGCCCAACGCATTCATTTCCCGTCGATTCACTTCTAATAACAATTCACGATCAACATCTCGAATGAGTTCCTTAGTAACCTTAATGGCTTCTGTGGAGAATTGGGTGGCATTGGCTGCAATTTCCAACACGGTTTCACGGAAACCTTCAGAAGGAATAGTTCTACTGATAAAGCCGCAATCCACCATTTCTTTAGCTGTGAATGTTCTTCCTAATAGCTATTGTATGTCATGTTAGCATTAACCTTTTTTGTTCATCCCGTGACTTGCCAACATTTCGTTTGCCTTGGAAGGGCCCAAAATTCTAGTTGATTTGCATGATTATTGAGTTAAAATATTTATTTCTTTTCTTACCTGGGAAACAAAATTGAAGAACAACCTTCGGCACAGAAAGCTTAATAATAAAAAAAATTAAGTGCAAGGAAAAGCTTAAATTGACTCTTACCTAATTTCATAAAGGGAGTACCAAAAGTAGCTGTTTCTACAGAATAAACGACATCACACAAAGCAAGTGTTGTTGTGCCAAATCCCATACTCGGTCCTGTTCTCTAGTTTAAGTAGATTGTTTGTAAGCAATATTTACCATTGACAGCACCGATCAAAAGTTTAGGGAATTGAATCATTTCAGCAACAACATCACTTTACACAGATGAGTTTAAACGCCTCTTTGATGTTTACTTACGAAGTTGTTTGTCTTCTACGATTCATTTCCTCTTCTACATCCCCACTGCTAGCATCAGGAAGAGCTAGTTCTTGACCAGAAGTATAATATTTTCCACGTCCTGTTAAAACAACTACTTTGACATCTTCACAACTAGCGGCCCATTTAAATGCAGCCAACCAATCCTATTTTATTTTAAACGCGTCTATCAACATATTTGGTATATCTTACTCTATAAGATTGAGGAGAAAGTGCATTTGAACGCCTTGGTCTGTTATGAGCAATCTCCACTACACCGTTAGGGAAAAGAACAATATCCAATGTCTCGAATTTAGGTACAGTCATATATAAAGAAAAAAGAAGAGAAAAGAAAAAAAAAAAAGAACAAAAGGGGTCAGAAATATATATAAACTTTTTCTTATTTGCACGTGAAATCTAGAGCTTGACACAAAGTGATTTTATTAAAAAAGCGAATAAACTCTTTAACGGTAACGACGGAGAGAAAGAGTGTTGCGACGCTTCCAGGTGGCACGACGACCAGAACCCTTGGTGTTGTTGAAGCGGTGACCCTTGTTGTGACCACGGGACTTCTTGCCAACAGCAGTCAAACCACGAGCTTCACGACGCTTGTGAACAGGGTTGGCGATCCAGTTGATGCGAGCATCACGACGGATAGCCTTGTGAGAGGGGTCAACGAGGATAACTTCGTAGTACTTGTAGGTAGCATCTTGGTTGATCCAGTAAGAGTTCAAGACACGCAAGTTAGCACACTTGCGGCCAACACGTTCTTCGGCAGTAGAACGGAGGGAACGTTGGTACTTGAGTTGAGAAACACCTTCGTTGACGGGCTTACCGTAAGTGGCACCCTTGGGAACAGGTCTCTTACGACCACCACGACGGACACGGATACGGTAGATAACGAAACCTTGCTTGGCCTTGTAACCCAAACGACGAGCCTTGTCAGGACGAGAAGAACGAGAAGCGCGGTGGATAACGTTCAATTGTCTGTATTCCCAACAACGGACACGGAGCAAGAAACGAGAGACGTCAGATTGCTTCTTTCTAGCAAGCTCTTCCAAATATTTGTAAGCACCCATTGTATATCTGTTATAAATTCGATTAATGACTGCTCTCTATGTATATGTTGAATAGATGATCCATAGTTGATGTTGGAGCTAGCATCCATTTGTATATCATGCATCCAGTAACATACATCCAAACTATAGATTATCCATCATGTTTATATCTAATTACCTTGGAAAGGGGAAAAGGAAGGATGCCTAGTTTTCGCCAATTTCCTACAAGTGTATCACTCTCGCTACTGCATTTACTCTCGCCCAAACTGAGGTAACCCATTTTTAGTTGGAACTGAGATATTCGGTCCGGACAATATCCGGAATGAAATTACTCAAATGGGATGCATTACATTGTTTGGAACAGGAGGCAGTTTTTTTTCCTTCTTCCTTTATACATTAAACTTATGTCTCGTTTCGATGAACTACCAAGAGAGATTATATCCTTAATTTGCACATTACTTAAACAACCTGAAAAATACAACTGTATCTTTGTAAATAAAGAATTTCACGATGCAGCTATACCCGAACTATGGAGAGAACCTATTCTCCCAACCACAACTGTTCTTAAAAAACTGATACGATGCTTAAAAATATCACGATACCAAAGAGGAGAATGCATTCGCACTATTAAACTAGGCTATAAAGTAAGCCTAAATGACGATGAGTTATTGGCCCTGATACAATTGGTACCCAACTTGGAAGTACTTGAATTACGCAAAGCAGATGAACTGACTGATAAAAGCATTAAACACGTATCTCGCTATTGCGCTCAACTTAAATCGTTTGGTGTCACAAATGCTTTGATTACATATCGTTCAGCACATTATTTAGGTTTATGTCAGCATTTGAAAAAACTAACACTGGCTTCGTGTCCTAATCTGTCGTCCATGGCGTTATTACCGTTCGTTTCGCACAAGATTGAATATTTGGACTTGTCAGGATGTAAATGGCTTAATGTGACAGACACAGCGTATGATCTTGCTTCTTTTCAGTACTTGACGCATTTGAATTTGGTATGTTGTGATGTGATCAATACAGATTTTATACACCACATCACAGAACATCCTTGTTTAACGCACTTGCAAGATTTCTCCCTTACAGGTGGAGCAGTGATTGAAGATATTGCCATTATTCCCTTTGTTAAAACACACCCAAATATACGTGGACTATTTTTGCTTGAATGTGCTATTACAGATCATACACTGGATGCTATTGCTACTCATTTGCCCCTTTTGCATAATCTGGATTTATCTTTTTGCCGCAGATTGACTGCTCAGGGTGTGCGTCGTTTGATTAGTAATTGCCATAACCTGAGGTTACTTGGTTTGAAAGACTGTGGTATGATACAAAACAATTTCCCTGAGATCCCAAGCACTATTTTTCCAGCTATCACTGAAAATTATCCACACCTAAATACCTTGAGCTATGTGGAACTAGGTTATATTCGAGCAGCACAAGAAACAAACGAAGACAGTGATACCGAAATGGCAGAAAATGAAACGCTTGTGATGGACGAACAAGAAGAGAGTCTTAGCGAGACTTATGGCTATATTCAACACTATTTGAATACAAATTAATGGGTAACAATAAAGATGTGCGACAACTAGCAATGAACCATATTTTTAGCTTGTGATGCCATACAAAAAGTTCGTTTGTGCGCGTTTCTTTTTTTCTTATTTTTCCCTTTTTTCTTCTTCTCCTTATTCTATATAAGCATGAAGTGGAAGCCTAACCCACAAGGACTTTCAGAACTCTTAAACTTACTTCAAGACGCTATACAGCCAAACAACCAAGATCAGTTTTTGGTTCAAAAAGTATACAGCTATAATAAAGATCAATATCTTATTAAATGCAAATTTAGAGACTAGCTTCTTTTAATGCAATTCCAGACTACAATGCTTATCTTGTCTATATACTCGTTTTAATGAGAGACCAAGACAACTATACCCGAGCCATAGCAGGCTTAACATTAAAGAACAACTTGCTGAAAAACTTTAACAAGACACCACTGTTTGTGTTGGATTATGTCAAGTCTGTGTGTCTACAGTCGCTTGACTCACCTGATCCTGATACAACCATTCGAAGAACAATAGGCTCAGTTATGACGTCCATTACTGTCCGTGGCCAAATTCTTAATTGGCCAGAAGCAATGCAGGCGCTAGTGGGTATTTTGGAAAAGAGCACTGATCCACTTGCTATTGACGTAAGAAAAAAAAAGAATGTGTTTATATCTATAGTTAGATACTTACCTCCTTGAATTTAGACGGCTCTTGATACGCTACAAAAAATATGTGAAGATAATGCACCTGACCTAAATGAAGCAGTATTTGATACTACGCCCATTCTAGACTATATTATACCCCAGATCACAGCCTTTATTGACCATAAAAATGAGCGTTTTCGTGTGCTTGCTGTCTCTGCTCTAAGTCATTTTATACAGCTCCGATCACCTTCGTTACTTGCTCATATGGATCAGTATTTACAGTCCTTGTTTCGAATAGCATCAGACAATAGCACTCAAGTGCGACAAGAGGTATGTCGATCTTTTGTGATGTTACTAGATCACTTTACCGAAAACTTGCTGCCTTATTTATCTTCTCTGATTGAATACATGATCTTTTGTCATCAATCAGAGGATAGCAAAGTAGCACTTGAAGCTTGTGACTTTTGGCATCAATTTGCTCGATTGGAAAAGATCCGTGCTTATTTGACACCCTATTTGCTCCGTGTAATCCCTGTTATATTGAGCTCATTGGTTTACACAGACCAAGATCTGATCATGTTTGGCAATGAAGAAGATGAAGAAGAAAACTCGAGTCCACAAGATTTACAGCTTCGATTCGGTAATAGCTATATAAAAATCAATGGAAGACATTATCGACATTACAGGGAAGAAGACGAAGATGAAGAGGATCCTGAAGATGAAGAATTCTTTTCAGAATGGACGCTTCGAAAATTTAGTGCAACCTCTTTAGATGCACTTACATCTGCTTTTACATCTCAGGTGACAAACATTCTATTACCTCTTTTGAACAATACTTGGTTTAGCGACGATTGGAGAATCGTTGAGAGTGGCATACTTGCATTGGGTGCAGCAGCAGAAGGTTTGGTTGTACTCGAATGTGTTGTATCTCATTATTGTCTCTAGGTGGCTTTGATAGCATTGCACCTCATCTTCCTGAATTAATACCTTTACTCATCTCAAACATGTCAAATCCCAATGTAAGGAGAGCCATCTTCATTGCTTTGTTTATATTTACACAAAAATAGGCGCATGTGCGTTACATTGCATGCTGGACTTTAAGTCGGTTTTCTAGCTGGATTGTAGCACAATGCGATGACTTGAATGAGGGCCGTACAAGATTTTATGAGCCTGTTTTGAGGGAATTACTGCGTCGTATATTAGATAAGAATAAACGAGTACAAGAAGCTGCTTGTTCAGCTTTCTCGACATTAGAAGAACACGCTTCTTCTGAAGAACTGGTGCCTTATCTACCCGTCATCTTAAACCATCTTACAAGAGCACTTAGATTATATAAAAACCGAAATTTGCGACTATTGTATGATACGATTGGTACTTTAGCAGAATCAGTAGGGTCTTCATTAAATGAACCTGCATGCATTGCTGTGTTAATGCCACCACTGATATCAAGATGGAATCATTTGGAAGATACAGACTCAAACCTTTTCCCTCTACTCGGTGTAAGCATCCTGTATTACCCCTGTGTATACTGACAGTCTATTCTGTAGTGTTTAACAGACATTGCTACTTCATTAGGTGTGGGTTTTTTGCCATTTACAGAGCCTGTATTTACACGATGTGTTATGCTTGTTTCTACAACATTACAAAATGCAATACAAGACCCTAGTTATCATGATTTTGATGATGATATGGACGACGAATTTATAGTTGTTCCTCTTGATTTACTGTCTGGTATTGTACAAGGACTGGGGAACACAGTAGAACCCTTTGTTAAAAAATCAACTTTATTACCATTACTCGCTGTGTGTTCACATTATGTAAGCTATAAAAAAGACAGAGACTGTACATTAATTTCCTTGTACTTAGGATTCACGGTATGAAGTACTTCAACCAACTTATGCTTTAATAGGCGATCTTGCCAAGGCTTGTTTTACTACTCTTGACCCTTACCTGGAAAATATTATGCCTGAACTTATACGTCAACTCAAGAATGACGATATGTCTTATAAATCAGTGCGTAATAATGCCATTTGGGCTATAGGTGAAATAGCTATTCGATGGCGAAAAGAAAACATGGAGAAATACGTAGAGTCTATTCTACAAACATTGATTCCGCTGATCCATTCACAAGCTTATACAGAACTTCATGAGAATGCAGTCAATACTATAGGTCGATTAGGTATTCATAATGCAGAAATGATTGCTTCTGCCTTACCTTTGTTTGCTCGAAATTGGCTTTATTTGTCAAGGAACATAAGAGAAAATGAGGAAAAAGACAGTGCTTTTCAAGGATTTTGTCATGCCGTCAAAATTTATCCTCAATGTCTAAATGATGTGGCATGTATAATTCTATGTTTGATAACGGCTAACACATCTGATAGTCAATAAGGATTATGTTTGATCTTATTAGAAAATGGCAGCATCCCTCAGACACTCTTCAACTATTGTTTGATGAGGTGAGTGTATGATTTGCATTACTTCAAAACTAAAGAAGAGAATTCAGGTTGTTGCAGGATATCATGGACTATTGAATTCAGAACAATGGCAACTCGTAACAACAGGACTTTCAAGCACTCGCTCTTTCTGACAACAACAACAAAAACCTAAAGTGTATTTCTATCTATTAAATTATTGACATTATGAAAAAGCATATATAACCGTTGACCCTAAAACAGGGATGTTCATGATAAAAATAAGTTGTTTTCTATGTATCACAATCTACATGACTTTATGTAACCGTATATGCCTGCGCAATAATATGGTCTATTTCTATAGAGCAAGAAATAAGTTCGAATTGAATGCATATTAACGATTTCAAGATATAAAATTCAATGAACAACATTTTCGTTTATGCAAAAAGACATTTTTATAATCAATGGTTTTCTTGCTTTTTTCTTCAAGTATAGAAATTATTATGCAAAAAGTGCTAAAAATATATATATATATATGTATATATTTTATAAAAAAACCCTTTGCTTATTCCAATGTGCAACATCATCTTTGTGAAATATTATATGTTATTGATTTATAGCCATTCAACCTTTGTGCTGGGCTGCAAAATTGCACAGAATCCATACATCTGGATAGCGACATTTGCTCTGCCTATATAAAGTCTTTTCTTCAAAAATAGATATATTCCCATAAAGAAATTAGAGGGTTAAAACGAGCTCCTTGTCATACTATAGTTTACCATTGACCATAAACAAAAGCCTTTGAGTTTTGCATTACAGGTGTGCTGTTTATGAACAGCTCTTTTCTGTTTGTAGATGCAGATAACCTCTTCTAACGTACCATGTATTTGCTTTTTTTTTCTATTTTTTATATTTTGCACGTGTCGAAATGACATCTTTGTCATTAACCTTTAACGTTACATGATTGTATGAATGGGGCGCATTCTTACCCGGGTCACATAAAGTATATTAGGTTGATGGTTGCACCTTAAGCCTTGTTCATTTTGTATAAAAGTAGACAATTATCTCTTGTCATTTAGTTTCTTTATCAATTTAAATATCTCAATTCCTTTCCTTTCTAGTCTATTGAGGTAGTCATGAAACCTTATTTGTTTACTACCCTTTCAATCGCAATTGCTAGTGTTTTTCTAGAAGCTTTTGGCGTGACAGCTGAGACTGTAAAGATCCAGCACCCTAAATTCATTAATGGTACTTCCAATGCTGTCCCTGGTCAATACATTATTCGTTTTGACTCCAAAAGTACCGATTCAGACAAGCACTTTCTTCAGTCCTTTAAACAAGAATTTGGCGGCCTTAAACTCAAGGTCAAACAAGAAATCAAACATGATTTCTTTAATGCTATCTCTGTTGACATTAGTCATGCAAACAAAGATATGCATGAAACAGCGCTCAAGAGCATTTTAGAAAGATCTGATGTCAAGGCTGTTTATCCTATCAAACAATTCTCTCAGGCTAAAGTATTCAGATCCGAAAATGCTAATAAGAAAAGAGATAGCGTACCTTCTTTTTTGCCTCATGCTATGACCCAAGTGGATATTGTTCATTCCAAGCTTAAGAATAAAGGTAAAGGCATTTTTGTTGGTGTTATTGATTCAGGTAAGTGAATAGCAGGGTAATAAAACAGTTTTGCTTATACTATGCACAGGCATTGATTACTTACATCCTGCTTTGGGCGGTGGTTTTGGTAAAGGCTACAAGGTTGCTGCAGGCTACGATTTAGTCGGTGATGACTACTCTGGTACTAATACGCCTGTTCCTGATGATGATCCTATGGATAGTTGCTCTACTTTGGGTAGGTAAAGAAAGAAAAATGTATAATAAGGATTGAATAAATTGTTTTAGGTCATGGTACACATGTTTCCGGTATTATTGCTGGTTATGATACATCTAATGTAAGTATAGGAAAACAGAGATGTATATCTGATTTTCATAGAATTTCACTGGTGTTGCTCCTGAAGCCACACTTGGTATGTGGCGTGTATTTGGCTGTGGTGGAGGCTCTGTCGGAACCGACATTCTGATCAAAGCTATGCTAATGGCTTATGATGCAGGTGTTGATGTCATTAACTTGAGTATTTATTCAGTAAATGCTTGGTCTAATGTTGATGATCCTGAAATTAATGTTGTTAATCAAATTGCTTCTAAGGGAGTGAGTGGTAAGCTTGAATATTCTTTTGTTAGCTGTGAATTAAACTGTTTTTTCTTTGTAGTCGTTGCTTGTAGTGGTGATGCTGGTGATAGTGGTATTTACACTGTTGGTAGGCCTTCTGTTGCTCCCGGAGCCTTCTCTGTTGCCTCCATCCAGAACGAATATTTCAGCACTAAATATATTACTGCCACTGGGATTGACCATAATATGAGATATCTTCAAGGCGGAGACAACACGCCTAAAGATGGCGAACTTGCTGCTGGCGATATTGATGCCTCTAGTAATATTCAAGCATGCGATCTGGATCATATCCCTTCTGATGTCCAAGGCAAGATTGCTTTGATTAAATTCGGTGCTTGTAAGCTTCATTTGAAAGTCTCTAATGTAGCTTCCAAGGGTGCAGTTTCTGTTATCGTTTATAACAATGTGCCTGGTGACTTGCGCACAACCACTTCTGGTCTGGATCTTCCTGTTGTCACAGTCAGCCAAGAAAGTGGTGTAGAACTCCGTGCAGCTCTTGATGCTGGTAAGAAAGTTTATATTGGCTTTCATCCTGAAGGCCAACCTACTCCTGTGGAAGACGGTAGAACAGTCAATAGTTTCTCGTCTGTTGGTCCTACTGCTGAGCTTGACCTTAATCCTCATATCGCTGCTGTGGGTGGCCGTGTTTATTCTACTCTACCTCGAAGACTTGGTAGCTGGGGCATAATGTCAGGCGGTTCCATGGCATCACCTTATGTTGCTGGTTCCATTGCCTTATATCTTCATGCTCATGGAAAGAACAGAAAATCCATCAAATACATTCAAGAGCAATTCCAAAATTATGCTTCCCCTGTTTCTTTATACAACAAGTCCACGATTGATTCTCCTGTTCGTCAAGGTGCTGGTCTTCTTCAAGTTTATGACACACTCACTCAACATATACATGTCTCTCCTGCTCAAATCAGCTTCAACGACACTGCCAGTACCAAGTACAGAACTCAGACAATCACTGTCACAAACAGTGGAGACAAAACTGTTCAATTTGAAGTCTTGAATGATGTGAGTACTGGTGTTGTGAGCTATAATGTGGATGAAAGTGGTTATATGCCTATTGAACCTGCTGGTGACAGCCGTATTTCTGCTAAATTGCGTTTCTCTACAAAGAACTTTAAGATTGCCCCTGGTGCATCTCAAAAGATAACCATCACTGTAACACCTCCCACTGAAAATGCCAAGAATTACATTATTTATGGCGGTTTTGTTCGCTTGAAATCTTTACAACAAGGCAACAATGTTGACCTCAAGATTCCTTACATTGGTGTTAATAACAAGCTTAGTAGTCTTCCCATTTTAGGCGAAGGATCTCCTTTTATTGTAAATCAAGATTCTCAGAACTTCGGCTTAAACTACAACTATACTGTCAATCGTTCCAACGATGATTATCTCACTATTTATATGCAAGTAGTCACTCCAAGTGCTCATATCAAGGGTGAGGTATTGAAGAACAACAAAATGATCGGTAAATTTGGAGAAGACCTTGATTACATCTCACGCAATGCTCTCACAACAAATCAATACACAACCTGGAAGTTCAGTGGCAATTATATTCCTTCTGGTTCAACTAATGGTTCTTTTACTCCTTTACCTGAAGGAACCTATCAATTCCGTATCCGTGCCTTGAAGCGATTCTCTAATCCTGCTGTTCAATCTAACTGGTACAACTGGCTTTCTGGCCCCATCACTGTAGAAAACTAAGTTCTTTTATAATATAACATTCCTTACAATAACTGCAAAGAATTACATAATATCAGGGATTCGGATTATCTGAAAGTGGAGTCAATGATAATCATTTTATTGGTTTATAATTGACATGTGAAAAAGAGACTATTTTTAAATTCCCCGATGGAGTTGAAACACTGTATAGTGTAACTGATGATATTCAAGATAATGATGGCATATTTTTGTCATTCTTTTTAAAAGTACATCAAGATATTTGGCACAATGTCAATTTTCACATGCAAATCGGAGTGTCGACACCAATAGCATAAATATAGCCTGGAAACGAACTAGATCTTCTTTTTTTCTTTTCTCTTCTTTTGCTCTTTATTTGTACATGCCCAAGAAAACAACACATCGCCGAAACTCAAACAAGACACAGCAAAACATGAATCAAGAAAAACCCAATATTCCTACAAGTAATCCTCATGATGTACTTGCCAGAGAAGTTCAAGTACCAGGTAATAGATAGTAGTTGTGAGTTTAAAATATGCTTATCTCTCTTTTTTCATAGACAAATTTATTATTGATGCTGATGAAGCAAACAAGGAAATTCCTCATTTTTCTTTCTTTAATCGCGTGCTTTCCATTCCTTTGATTCGTGATAGTTCTACTATTGTACAACATTACGCCAACCAAAACTCCATCAGCCGATTCGCTTTAAACAAGGCCGAGTCCACTTTTAAGATAGCTGCTTCCATGGCTTCACCTTATGCAGAAAAATACAAGCCCCATTTGTTAAAGGCTGATCAATTGGGTTGTCAATCACTCGATTTGGTTGAAACTAAGTTCCCTGTCGTCACTCAACCACCCCAAAAGGTGTATGAGGATGTAAAGGACAAGATTACTTATGCTGCTTCTCTTCCTGTTACGCGTACCACTTCAAGTCTTCAGCAACTCATTAACAAGTATCTTCCTCCCACGGACGAAAAACAAAGACAAGCACAAGAAGAAAAGGACTTGATAAATCAAGTAAAGGACAGGTTAAGTTACCGCCTACAACACTCAAAGGCTGATCTGGCCCGTCTTGGTGAAACAAATCAACTCTTGCACGAAACTTTCCAATCTATTCAAAAGGCTAATACACATTTGCATGACTTTTTGGTCTCTATCAAGGGTTACAAAGATACAACACAAACCAAGGCTAATCAACGTATGCATGAGCTCACCACTGATCTGATTCACCGTTTGGATGCTGCTGCTGCTTATGTTAAAGATCGTCAAGTCATGAACAACTTGCCCCATTCTGTCCATATCGTCATTGACCCTCTTGTTACCTTTGCCTCTAACGAATACGATATTGTCCGTACTGAAGTCTTAAAGCCTGATGTTGCTCCCTTACAAAAAGCCACTAATATCTTGCAAATGACTCAAGGATATGTTTTGCCTTTAATCCAAAAATCTATTCATGATGCTGAAGAACAAGTCCGTCAATATGGTGCTTATGCTACAAACAACTACAAGGTTGTACGCGACGTCAAGACTACCTTTGATAACTTTGCTAAAGTGAAAGCCTAAAATTATTATTTATACACTTTGTATCCTCTCTCTCTCTTTCATTTTCATGCATTTTAGTCAAATAAACAAACAAAAAAATCTATTTTCATTTTCAATAACTATAGAGTGTGAAAGACACTTAGTACAAACAAACCGGTTTTTTTTTAGAGTTTTATATTTTCTCATTGAGACCAGCTTGACGTTCATACAAATATATAAACAATCCAGTTCTTTTTTGAGTACAATGAAAACAGAGAAATTTATTTGTCAACTGAGTTTATAAACGTTTGGCATGCTTCGATACAGCACAGAATGAGTCAATCGCTGTAATGACTGCTCTTTCCTTTCTCGTAGCTCATCTTTTTTTTTTCGATTCTTTTCGTTTTTTTTTTTCTTCTTCTCTTTAGTCTATTTAGTATGAGTACTTTTGGTAAACTTTTCCGTGTCACAACCTATGGTGAATCCCACTGTAAGGGCGTTGGCGCTATTATTGATGGTGTCCCCCCTGGTATGGCCTTGACAGAAGCCGATATTCAACCTCAATTAACTCGTAGAAGACCTGGTCAAAACAAGTTGACTACTCCTGTAAGTAGAAGAAAGACCATTGTTATAACAATAACTGACTTGCTTTGAACTAGCGTGATGAAAAAGATAAAGTAACCATCATGTCAGGTACTGAATTTGGTGTGACTTTAGGTACACCCATTGGTATTCAAGTACCCAATTTAGATCAAAGGCCTCACGATTACAGTGACACTGATATTTATCCTCGTCCATCTCATGCTGATTATACCTACCTTCAAAAATACAGTGTTAAGGCATCTTCTGGTGGTGGAAGAGCCAGTGCTCGTGAAACCATCGGCCGTGTTGCTGCTGGTGCTATTGCAGATAAATACTTGCGTGAAGCTTACGGTGTTGAAATTGTCGCTTTTGCTTCAAGTGTAGGTAGGGTAGCCATGCCTTTCATTCGTGAGCTCGAGAATGCCGATACAGCTGAACCTGAATTGATTGAGTTTATGAACACCATCACTCGTGAAGATGTGGATGCCGATATTTCTCGTTGTCCTCACCCTCCTACTGCTGAAGCCATGAAGAAAGTAATTGCAGAAAAGTCGCATGAAAGAGATTCTATTGGTGGTACAGTTACTTGTGTGATTCGCAAGTGTCCTATTGGTTTAGGTGAACCCTGTTTTGATAAATTAGAGGCTGTTTTGGCTCATGCCATGTTATCTATTCCTGCCACAAAGGGTTTTGAATTTGGTTCCGGTTTCAATGGTACAAAGATGGCAGGCCATGATCATAATGATCCCTTTATTATCAAGGAAGATGGTACTTTTGGTACTGTCACAAATAATTCTGGTGGTATTCAGGGTGGTATTAGTAACGGTGAAAATATCTATTTCCGTGTTGCTTTCAAGCCTGCTGCTACTATTTCCCAAGATCAAGAAACTGCTAACTATGATGGTGTCACAGGTGTTTTGGCTGCTAAGGGTCGTCACGATCCTTGTGTAGTTTCTCGTGCTGTTCCTATTGTTGAATCTATGGCTGCTCTTGTTATTATGGAGTAAGTGTGTTTAGAATTATTTCTTGAGGACATTGATACTTATGTGTTTTTTTTTAGTGCTGCATTGCAACAAGAATCTCGTCGTGCTGCTATTTCAAGACTACCCAAGATTGAAATCAACCATGCTTTGTTAGGAAAGCCCCCAAGAAGAATTAAGACCATACTTCTGAAGAAAAAATTAGAACAACTTGAGAAGATCAGCGTTTTATGCGATTTTCTTTGTGTATCATAACTCATTAAAGAAAGCATCTTTTTACATATAGACAATGATAAATGGAGTGTATTGTAAAAAAATGGATATGATGCTTTAATTGCTTCAAGTAGAAATGTCTTTTCTGGACTGAAGTTGCATAAAGCAAGTGTTTTACATTTGTAAGGAAGATGTAAAACCCTCTATATGTGTACAAGTTTTTTCTCCATTGATCTAGTAATATGATTGATTAGAATCAAACTGTATAATTTAATTCAGGTGCAAAGCCAATGCATTATACAGTAAGATGATGCCAAAACTTGATAAAATCTCGCCATTGACAGCTCGTGAGCTTATTGTGTTACTTATTCTTTTTTTTTTTTTTTTTTTGCTTATCATGTATTGCGTTTTAAGAACAATGGATAACGAATTCATCCTATGTAAATAAGCCGGAAATTATAAATGAAATGATATCAGTGTCACAAATACTATCTCTTCTGTTTATTCATCTTTCTTGTATTTCATGAAGAAGTTATCTTTATTAGGACAGCAGTCTTCATCAACTAGCCTCAAGTCATATCAAGCCATACCAAAGAACTCGTTTACCGAAGAAGAAAAGTCATTTGTTTTAGTCACTACACTAGAAGAAGAAGATTTAGAATGGACTGAACAAGAAGAAAAACAAGTTTTGAATATATTAGATAAGCATTTGATGATCTTTATTTTGTTAATGACATTTGTATTAAACATGGATCGAACAAACATCTGTAAGTATCCCTTTTTGTTGTTTCACACTTTTAATAGCCAAAAAGCAAATGCTATATCAGATAATCTAGCCCAAGACCTTGGATTCACAAACGATGGCGTGAACACTGGAATATCTGTTTATCATTTTGTGTTCACCTTGTTTACTCTTCCTTCCAATACAATCTCGAAAATGGTTGGGCCTCACCTTTGGATACCCATTTTGATGTCGTCTTGGGCTGTTGTGACATGGGCACATGCACTAATACATGTAAAATACTAGCACAACACAAGTAGACTCGTTACTTATACTTTTTTTTAGGATTTCAATGGGTTTATTATCGTGAGAATAATGATTGCGATCACAGAAGCCGGATTCATACCAGCCTGTTTAAGCTACTTGTCACAGTGGTACAAAACACAAGAATTAGCCACTCGACTGGCGTTGTTTTGGGCTTCTCAAGCATTGGCATCTTCTGTTTCGGGATTAATCTCATTTGGTGTTTTTAGAATGCGAGGTATTTATGGATTGGAGGGATGGAAATGGCTTTTTATAATTGATGGTATTGCAACACATATTGTTGGAATCATTGCCTTGTAAGAAACATGTGCGCTCTTAATTGTTTTAACCAAATCAACAGTTTCTATCTACCTTCATCCGCAAGCCATACCAAAGGTGGATTGAGGGGTCGAGAAGGCTGGTTGACAAAGAGGCAAATAAGAATAGCAATCCAGAGAATCATTAAAGACGACGCCACCAAAAAAGAACATCATAAGCCCATCACTCGCAAAGATGCTTATGATGCTTTCATCGATTTTAACCTTTGGGTTCATTTGTCCATCACGTTCTTAGGGTGAGTCTCTTTTATTGACTTGAGCTAAACACATTTTATAGCATGATGTCAAACACACCTATCCAAAGCTATTTGCCTAGCATAATTAAAGACGCTGGGTTTTCAACGACAACAGCAAACTTGCTCACAGCACCATCACATATCATAGGTCTTGTTTTTTCAGTCATCATTGCACATATGTCTGACAAGCATGGCAACGTTTCACTTTATGCCCTGATAGGAAGCTCGTGGGCGTTAATAGGGTTTACTCTGTTGGAGTTTTTACCTGATACAACAGGAAGATGGGAACTCTATTTTGCAGCTCTTTTCACGGCTTCATCACCTTCATGGCATGGTATGCAGATAGCTTGGATGTCAGCAAACTTAGCTCCAATTGGAAAGAGAACATTGGCTTTGGCAGCGGTCATAGGAGCAGCCAATATCAATGGCGTGCCAGGATCGCAGATTTATCGTAAGCCAATAGTAGTATAATTGGTTTATAATGTACTTAGCTTTTTTTTATGCCAGAGACAAGTGATGCACCTAGATTTAGAAGAGGCAACAAGATCAATATATTTCTGAATATTACAACAATTCTACTATTTATGTTTCAAAGAGGAAGATACAAGCTAACAAACAAATGGCGAAATATTATGTGGAACAACATGACAGCTTCTGAGCAAAAAGAATACATAGAAGAAAACAAAAGTATCGGAAATTATGGACTTGATTTTCAATACAGACTTTAAGTAGCAATGCATTGTATTTTGTATATGTATAGAAAATTAAGTGTTTATTTGTTATGTATATTGAAAAAATTCAGAGGCTGGAATAATTCTTTGTCTTCGATTATAATAAGCATGGGAAGTAGACTATAATTTTTGAGCCGAATGAGTTCAGTGGATGATATCCCGTGATACGCTCTCCATTAAATTTTAAGGCGCAGTCTGTTTCGGATGTATGGTATCATAGCAGACAGAAAATTATTTTGCATGAATTTATAAAAAAAAAAGAAATACGTTTATTGAACCCTATAGAAAGTCAAAGCATATCTTTGATAACGAATATAATGCAATGCAGTACTTAATAGATAATGATTATGTTAATAAATATGAAACAGGCAACAAATGCAATTCAAATATGACACATTATGCTAAAGAAAAGTTATTTAAATGTAGAAACTATGAATGTAGGAGATCCATTTCACCATTAAAAATGCTATATTTAGCAAGATGAAACTACCTATTAATATACAACTACACTTATTGTACGAGCTTTTAAAGAAATCACCTCCTACAATATTGTCTTCAAGTTTAGAAATAGATAGAAAAACAGCTACAAAATATTTTAAATTATTCAGAATATACTTAAAAGATAAACAGTTATATAAACCAACTAGCAAAATTGGGGGTAGAAATGACATAGTAGAGATTGATGAGAGTAAAATAGCTAAAAAAAACATAACAGAGGACATAAAGTTGAAGGTGTATGGCTAATAAGAGGTGTACAAAGAAGTAGATTAAAAAATAAAATTAAAAACGAGAATAAAAAAATATTTTTGTTGCCTATCGAAGAAAGAAAATTAAAGAATATAGATAAAGTTATTAAAAAATATGTTTAAAAAGGTGCCACCATATATACAGACTGTTAGAAAGGATATAACAATGTTAAGAATATAGGATATAAATATAAAACAGTTAACTATTCAAAACATTTTGAAGATCCTGAAACAGGCGTTCATACTAACACTATAGAAGGCATATGGAATGGATTTAAATATAGTATTCCACCTAGGAACAGAAATAAGAAAAATATTTATAGAGAAAAAGAAATGAAGAAAATAGTATGTGGAAGCAATTTTTAAAAGATCAAAGTTGAATTCTACACTAAAAAAAAAAGAATTGTCAAGATAGCATGGAAGACTTAAATAAAGTATTAGATGGTAATGAGTTTATTAAAAAATATAAAAAGGATGCTTATAGTGAAAGTAATAGAGGAACATAATATTGAAGAGGTAAATATAACATTTAACTCTAATATCAAATCATTTGAGATTGGCATTGTAAAAGATAATGGTGTGAGTTTTTTTAAGTATAAGGTTAAAAGAAGAAGATCCAAATCTATATTGATTGGCTTATCTAATGTAGATTCTTGTACAGTAGTAATCAGTGAGTTATCTGGATTAATTTTTACTATTCAAGATTTCTGTATGGAATAAAGGCCTCTGCAAATTATGCTGCACCCTGATATAAGCAACTATCTATAAATATGAGCCTATATTTGACTCAATAAACCGCATTCTTTGTTTGATTTTAATTTGCTCGCTCTTATTTCGACATTGATAAGCTAGCAAGAAATAGCAAAGATGAACATGGATGAGTAAAATAATAAAAAAAATGTGTGTGTTTTGGATTTTCGAAATTAGTTTACTCCTTAGCAACGGACTTCAGAATTTTTTTTTTTTTTTTTTTTTTTTTTTTTTAGTTTTTTACAAATTTTATACAAATTTTATACAAATTTTATATCAATGTTTTTGACAACATTTTCATTTCTTTATTTAATCTGATTCTTCTAAAAGTACTATAGCATAAGTGATGGAAGAAATCTTCCATTGAATGCAGAAATAGAAAATTTTAGCTAACTTTTTACTCAAATGTAGAAGGTCGCTTCCACCGATGGAAGAAAGATGCAATTACTTACGCTGTGGTAAGGGTGTGTTTTTGATCTACAAGTAATTATTTTCCAGAAATGCTTTTCTGTTGACAAAAATATACTTGCGCATTGGTATTAATTTCGTCAAATCCGTACTCAAAATCTGTTGATTTATTAGCTTTATAGAAAAGATTCTTTTGAACACATGACCCGATGTGGCCTTTGACTGCTCGGACTCGGTCAATTCATTAGAATTGCTATACTAAGCTAAAAATACCTTAAGAGGACAAGGAAGGAATAGAAAGGAGAGTGTTGATCTAATGGTGTGTCTGGGCGTAGGTTTATAACTATAGGAGAAATGGAAACATTTGATTGAATGTTAGAAGGAGTAGATTGTTTGTGACAGCACGTTACATAAAGGTGATTTGGGATAAAAGCAAATCTATAGAGGTCCATTTGGTACTCCAATAAAGTACAGAGCGGACAGTCTTGAGTGTTTTTATGAGCTTGGTCAAGAACACTTTTGCATTCTCTAAAGCTACCTTGAGCAGTGTCTAAGGACGATGTTTGGCCTTGGAGAAGTCCCTTGATGCATTTTTTGAGCATTTCTTTGAAAGTAGTAGTCAGAGTAATTAGGTAGTAATTGACTAGATCAGTCGGGCTGCCCTTCTCATGAATTAGGACTACTTGTGTGACTCGTCAACAATGAAGCGTGTATGGCCAACGCCAACATAGATCAAAGATATAGAAAGTCAGGAAGCCATTAAAATTTGTGATGTATATACAGAAAATAAAGCTAGAGCCATGAATAATTACGTTAATAGCCGTAGATGTTAAAAACCTCTCATGAATGTGATGGATTTACAAAAATATATATATATGTGTTTTAGATCCCGATAACATTTATGCCGACTTACAAGTATGCCAATTGTGTACATAGAAAAATATTTCTCAGAAAAAAATAAAAACCACTGCTTTAAGATAAATCAAGAATATTTTTTGTAGTGAAAAAAAAAATAAAATAAAAAAAGAAAGAATTTTCTAATTTTCTGCTTGAAATCTAAAAAAAAGCTTGTTTTTCAATTTTTCAGTTTTAAATAAATAAACGAGTCTACCAGATAATGATCTTACTGCTTTATTCTAGAAGATAGACTACTGGTTGGTAGACTCGTTTTTTATTTTTAAACAGAAAAATTAAAAAACAAGCTTTTTTTTAAACTTTAAGCAGAGAAATAAGAAATTCCTTTCTTTTTTATTTTTCGTCATTGCAGAAAATATTTTTGATTTATTTTAAAGTAGTGGTTTTTATTATTTTTCGAAAAATATTTTTTTGAGTACGAAAATGGCATACTTGTAATTTCGGCATACCTGTTAGTATTTCTATTATTTTTGAAATGCTTTTTTTTTGTAAGTCTGTCATGATGATCATAAAGGCCTGAGGCACACAATTCTTCCCATAGTTTTTTTCATTGCTCTAGCTGTTGTATACACAGCTATCTACATGACTATGATTTAGAGTGACTTTGCACCGCAATGGGCTGCAGGAGTATTCAGGAGTGAAGTTGACACTGAACCGTGAATCTGTACTCTCAATTATGCAGTCTCTTTATTTACCGTCAGACTGATTATCACTACAAAATAAACAGTAGGGGATCTATGCGCCCCTCATCCTTAAGGACACCAACGATTGCATTCAATGGAATTCATGAAAAGATATTCATTTCCTTCAAGGGATGCTATATTTTATATAGATAGAGAGAAATAACAGAGTGTAATAAAGAACAACTTTCTTTTGGCCGTTTTCGGTTCTGATTGACTTTATTTTGTCTTTTTAATTGTAGTGTTTATCACACTAGCTACTTTTTTGTAGAGACATTACTACAGCGTAAGCGATAGAAAAAGTTTTTCATCAAGAGTGGAAGAATTATGCATTTGGAGATGGAAAATCTTGACCAAATCTTTATTCGAATACGGAAGGTTTATTTCACTAACGGAGAAATGTAATCGCTTATACTGTTGTGTATGGTTACTATGATCCCTATGGTGGTTGTTATGGCGGTTGCTATGGCGTCTATGGCGCCTATGGTTATTGTGTTCATTCTGTAAGGTTAAATCTGGTAAAAAAAATGATAATCAAAAGGATTTAAGAACGAGTTCAAATTACTGAAGTTGTCATTTGGGAAGTGAAGACGTCGTCGACGGCTGACAGTTGCTTTATAAATTAAATTTTCATCTGACGCTTGCTTGATTAGAGTCTGCTAAAATTTATCCAAGAGAAGGGTGTAGTTGACTTGTGAGCCCGAAGCCAAATAGAGTATAGCAATCATAGCATCATAGCATCATAGCATCATAGCATCATAGCATCATAGCAACCATAGCAACCATTGCAACCATACACCACAATGTAGGCACTTATATCTCTAAAAAAAAAGTAGCTAGAGCAATGAAAAAAACTATGGGAAGAATTGTGTGCCTCAGGCCTTTATGATCATCATGACAGACTTACAAAAAAAAAGCATTTCAAAAATAATAGAAATACTAACAGGTATGCCGAAATTACAAGTATGCCATTTTCGTACTCAAAAAAATATTTTTCGAAAAATAATAAAAACCACTACTTTAAAATAAATCAAAAATATTTTCTGCAATGACGAAAAATAAAAAAGAAAGGAATTTCTTATTTCTCTGCTTAAAGTTTAAAAAAAAGCTTGTTTTTTAATTTTTCTGTTTAAAAATAAAAAACGAGTCTACCAACCAGTAGTCTATCTTCTAGAATAAAGCAGTAAGATCATTATCTGGTAGACTCGTTTATTTATTTAAAACTGAAAAATTGAAAAACAAGCTTTTTTTTTAGATTTCAAGCAGAAAATTAGAAAATTCTTTCTTTTTTTATTTTATTTTTTTTTTCACTACAAAAAATATTCTTGATTTATCTTAAAGCAGTGGTTTTTATTTTTTTTCTGAGAAATATTTTTCTATGTACACAATTGGCATACTTGTAAGTCGGCATAAATGTTATCGGGATCTAAAACACATATATATATATTTTTGTAAATCCATCACATTCATGAGAGGTTTTTAACATCTACGGCTATTAACGTAATTATTCATGGCTCTAGCTTTATTTTCTGTATATACATCACAAATTTTAATGGCTTCCTGACTTTCTATATCTTTGATCTATGTTGGCGTTGGCCATACACGCTTCATTGTTGACGAGTCACACAAGTAGTCCTAATTCATGAGAAGGGCAGCCCGACTGATCTAGTCAATTACTACCTAATTACTCTGACTACTACTTTCAAAGAAATGCTCAAAAAATGCATCAAGGGACTTCTCCAAGGCCAAACATCGTCCTTAGACACTGCTCAAGGTAGCTTTAGAGAATGCAAAAGTGTTCTTGACCAAGCTCATAAAAACACTCAAGACTGTCCGCTCTGTACTTTATTGGAGTACCAAATGGACCTCTATAGATTTGCTTTTATCCCAAATCACCTTTATGTAACGTGCTGTCACAAACAATCTACTCCTTCTAACATTCAATCAAATGTTTCCATTTCTCCTATAGTTATAAACCTACGCCCAGACACACCATTAGATCAACACTCTCCTTTCTATTCCTTCCTTGTCCTCTTAAGGTATTTTTAGCTTAGTATAGCAATTCTAATGAATTGACCGAGTCCGAGCAGTCAAAGGCCACATCGGGTCATGTGTTCAAAAGAATCTTTTCTATAAAGCTAATAAATCAACAGATTTTGAGTACGGATTTGACGAAATTAATACCAATGCGCAAGTATATTTTTGTCAACAGAAAAGCATTTCTGGAAAATAATTACTTGTAGATCAAAAACACACCCTTACCACAGCGTAAGTAATTGCATCTTTCTTCCATCGGTGGAAGCGACCTTCTACATTTGAGTAAAAAGTTAGCTAAAATTTTCTATTTCTGCATTCAATGGAAGATTTCTTCCATCACTTATGCTATAGTACTTTTAGAAGAATCAGATTAAATAAAGAAATGAAAATGTTGTCAAAAACATTGATATAAAATTTGTATAAAATTTGTATAAAATTTGTAAAAAACTAAAAAAAAAAAAAAAAAAAAAAAAAAAAAATTCTGAAGTCCGTTGCTAAGGAGTAAACTAATTTCGAAAATCCAAAACACACACATTTTTTTTATTATTTTACTCATCCATGTTCATCTTTGCTATTTCTTGCTAGCTTATCAATGTCGAAATAAGAGCGAGCAAATTAAAATCAAACAAAGAATGCGGTTTATTGAGTCAAATATAGGCTCATATTTATAGATAGTTGCTTATATCAGGGTGCAGCATAATTTGCAGAGGCCTTTATTCCATACAGAAATCTTGAATAGTAAAAATTAATCCAGATAACTCACTGATTACTACTGTACAAGAATCTACATTAGATAAGCCAATCAATATACAAACAGCTCGGTGTAATTGACAGGTCGATATCTAATATTTCTATTTATTTTGAGGCATTTTATCAATAAGACAATGACTGCATAATTAGACGTACATCATTTATTGTCTATTGAATTAATTGTATTAAGCCATACAAATGACATTATAGCTTTTGAACTGGTTGCATCTTGGCTATAGATAAAGCGAGTGATTGAATCAGAGATGTAAATATATGGTATTTTATAGTCATTTGAACCAGATTTAATGCATCATAAAATCTTCTAATACTTTGACGCATTTATGAACAAACATTCTCTTTTTTTTATTTAGGTGAAGCAAACATTTTTTTATCAAGGTACTTTATTCAAATAAACACTTTAGCAGTAAAAAAAAAGACGACAATTCATACAAATTTTGTTCTTTTTAATAGAAATATAAAGGTAGTATAAAGCCTATTTATGCACGCATAAATACTTTAGGTACCTACAAGAAGTTTTTACTAACATCGATGGTACCTGTGGAGTTCATTTGGACAAAAAAAAGCGACTTGCAACATTTGACCCAAATGGCCTTTTTTTTTTTGTAGGGAAACTGTGTTCCTGTTTTATTTGAAGTCCTAAAGATGTCATAATGAATGATAATTAAGACTGGAGGGGTATGATGTGCAATAAGAAAGAGAGAGAAAAGGTGCATAAGTTTAACTAGTAAGTAAAGTGATTTCAGTCAAAAAGTATTAGTTCTTGTTCATCGGATTGTTTAGTCAACAGGCGTTTGATTATGGAGAGTACAGCAGAAAAGATTAAGGGTGTGGAATCAAAAACCGAAAGCCAATGGCTGGACCATAGACCTTCCAATGTGCTAGCGCAGATTTGTTGTGTGGATAGGGTTGGGAATGCAGAATGACTGGAGCGACTGATGGTGGTACAGAGATTGAGGGGTTGTCGTAAGTGGTGAATTGAAGGAGCGGTAAGAGAAGGATCGATATATGTGGAGAGGATGTGACACCAGATTTTGTATTTGACTGGACAAAGAAAGTTGAGATGGTCAAGTGTGTCAATGGTGTTGCGACGGAAGTAAGGACAGTGAATGCATTAAAGGCTAGTGATGAGCTTCGGTAGTTTTTGGTGTAGGTAGAAACGAGTGTTGATGGTCTTGTGCAGAAAGCGGAACCAGATATTGCGGGAGCGACGTGTGATTTGAAGTGACCAAAAGGCTTTCCAATTAGGGACAGTGTCAAAAGGTGAGGTGGATGTAGGAATGTGTTGGGGAAGTAAGGCTTTATGACCAGAAATAATGGGAGGTGCAGGTTTGAAAACTAATGGCGAGGAGACAGATTGAAAGTATGTAAGTGTGGTGACAAAGGATTGCAGGCAAGAAGGATGAAGGATATTGTAGGTGTTAAGGGAGAGGTGTGATCATAGTAGATTCATGGTGAGCGAGGACAAATAGCTTGAGAAATATTTTTTGTTTGTGGATATGTTTCAAAATTTGAAGGGGGGGATACGACGGTGTTGAGTCAATGTATTGCGTGTGCGATATTTTATGGATAGAGATTGAGTATCGTGGACAAATAGATCGTGACCAATTAGGCGGGAGAGATCAGAGGGTTTGCGGAAAAGAGAGTCAGGCGGTATGAGGGAAAGGAGAGAAGATGGACCAGAGGGTTGTGGGTGATGAATGAAAAGTTCGGAGACAGACTTGAAGAGGGGCTTGACAGGAATCGAAATTGTGTGGAAATGCATCGATGGCTTGAAATATGTTAGCAAAGTAATTGTGAATTAGGGTAGGAAGGTATAAACGACAAGGAGGGAACAGGACAGACCAATGGTATGTAGGGTGAGTGATAGATGTAAAAAAAATAATGTAAACTGAAATGAAGGACTGGAAGAGAAGGTTGGGTTAAGGAATGGAATGTATTGGAGTGTAGGAGAGGGTGAGGCCAACGCCATTGAAGAGCTTTCTGTTGAACAACGGGAACTAAAACAGCGAGGCCACCTTTCTCTCTGGGGAGAGTCAGAGTGGGGAAAGGAAGGTTGTTGTAACGGCGATTATTGAGGAAGGATGATAGGATTTGCTGAAGTTTGGCGAGTTGTTCTTTGGTGAATTGGAAAAGGCGCATAACGTGCCAAAGGGTTGAAAAAACAAGAGTATTAAGGACGGTGGCACGTCCACGAACAGATAAGTTACGTTGAAGGTGAATATTGCATAAGAGTTGAACTTTGTTGATAAGTATGTTGGCGAATCGATTACGTTGTTGAGTGCTAGAGCAGATAGAGGAGGAATTAGAGTCATGCCAGGTAGTAATGTTGTGTTCGTGAAGAAAGAGTGACCAATGTGGAAGAGGTGAGCCGGATAAGGAGAAAGCTTGAGTTTTGTTGTAGTTAAGCAGTGCGTCAGAAGCTGACATATAATGATCAATTAATGTTTGTAGTCGTACAAGATCAAAATGGTTGCGAAGGAAAACCAGTACATCATCTGCATAAACTAAAATTTTGACAGGTTCGATTGGTGGTGGTAGGATAGGAGAAAGTGTTTATCCTTGTATCAATAGGCTATATGTTGCCTTTATATTGACAAGAGAAAATACAAGGATTTTGTATGGAGTGTTGTCTTTTTTGTCGTTAGAGCCATTGATTTGCCTGGTATCTTTATTGCCTAAACAAATCATTATAGTACTAAGCCGTTGGCACAAACACACCTTTTCAAAAAAGGCATTTGATCCATTGAACTGGTAATTCTAGTGAATCCAATCCTATCTAACTTGCGTTTTGTGACATTCAACTGCTTAACCATAATCCAGTTAAAAGTGGATAACCTAGTGACACGAATGGCAAGATCATTACCTTTCAAAGACTCAAAGCATGGTCTTGATTTACATTGAGCAATCCTACTTTTTGCTCTAATAGAGAGTATATTCGTATCAATAGTACTACTTATGAAAGCGCCATTTTACAAAATGTCTGTCTACAAACAGATTCCCACAAAAAAAACACTCTTTTTTGTTCTGTTACATTGACTTTCTGACTTGAAAAAAAAATAGATTGTGCGTTCCGAGCAGGGACAATGCCGATCCGTTACAAATAGGAAAGCTGTGTAACTTGTCAATAAAATAAGAACTATACCTTATCCGACATAAAAAAAAAACAAGTATCACTTTCTCCTTGTCATATAAGTAAGGAAAAAGAAGTAACAATCATTAAAGAACTAAATGGAAGAACGAGAGAGGGAGAGAAAAAGAGAAAGACTTCTTTAAAGTACCGAAGAAGTAGCCCTCACAATATAAATAGAAGCATCCCAAAAAAAAAATTTTTTTATTTTATTTTCGTATTCAATGTCAAGTACACCATCAACTAGTGAATCATTATCAGTGCCTGTTTTGCCATGGCTAAACCATAGCAGTAGGAATTCTAGTTTTCGTTCCAATGGTTCCGATATTCATATCATGAAACGACATGTGCCCGAAGGTGGTCCAAGCATACCTGTCAAAAAATGGCATCGATGGACATCGTATAAAATATGGCTTTTATTGATGAATTCAGTTGTAATCAATCAACAGAAATGCAATAAGTTAGACTGATATACTATAGATGTTTGCTTATGGTCTTGTCATACTCATACTTGGCTTGTGCACCTATCTTAGGCGTAAGCAAACAAGCTCAATCTATACTGGTACTTATTTCTCTTAATCAATAGTCTATCAGCGTGCCATTGTGATGCTTATAGGAGAAAGAATGCTAGTCAATTGTAAGCAACACCTCCCCCTCCCCCTCCCCAAATCGTACACAGATACTGATTTAGTACAGTAATTACTGCCACAGGCGTCTTTTGTTTAGTAACTTCTATACTTGGATTTATAGGCATTGTTCTGAACAATCGACCTATACTCGCTGTTTATAATCTTATGATGTGGCCATGTTTTGGCATGATTGCAGCTGTTGGCTATACTGCCTACCGCAAAAACAAATGGAACATTGAAGGCAAACTCTCTTATCAGTGGCATTATGCATTAAACGCCGAAGATCGCGCTCAGATCCAAGCAAACTTACATTGTTGTGGGTACAAATCATTCTCAGATTACCATGAAACATCCAACAAGTGTTACCCTCGAACACTTTTACCAGGCTGTAGATATAAATATCAATCCTTGACAACCTACGGCTTGACAATCACTTGGATTGTGGCATTCAGTATGGTCCCAGTTCATCTGAGTGTCTTGTTATCTGGTTTATTATGCTCAAATCATGTGAATAACAAATTTGGTAAAGGATTACCGCCCAAGTTATACCATGCAGACTACCGAGGTATCGTAGCTGCCAGTGGGCTTCCTTCAAATAAGGGACGAGATTTTATTTCTTAGCCAAATAAACTCCAGTCTTTGACTTCCAATCCTTTCAAGACAAGAAGCATTTCTTGTTTGACATCTTCAATGCGAATAGCATGTGTGTCATTGACAGATTCTTGTTCACTGCTTGTGTTGGCTAACTGAATAGGTGCATTGACCGAAATAACAAAATCAGTTTGAGCTTTGGTTAGTCGAACAACAGCCATGATAATCTCGACTGTGTTGTATGCTTTGGATTCATTGAATTTAGCAATCTTTTGAGTGCCTTGTAAAATGTAAATTTCAGTTGAATCAAACGGTAAAAGAGGAGCCACTTGCTGTGTATTTAAGGTATCGACAAAAGAAACAGTAGATTCAGAAGCTTCATTATCATCTGCTAATTGTTGGAAATGGAATCTATAAGATATAAGTCATCAGGAGAACCATGTCTGTTTCTTCCTTTTTTTTTTTTTTTTTTACTTGATGGCATCGTGTTGCTTTGATTCTACTTGCTCCAATAGTTCAAAAATCAAACTTTGTTGCGTGTTTGTATCTACAAATACTTCTTGATTGTCGGGTACTTGGCGAAACTGACTTTTTATTCTATAAGTCTCGGTCAAAAAACAAAGTTGACATTACCTTGCATCAAGAAAAGAGCCAGGTAAAGGGGCCACAATAGCTCCACCGAATAAGGGTTGAGTGTTCATCCTACAAAAAAAGAAAGAAAGAACAAAAGACTTTATCTAACTGATCAACATGGTGGAAAAGTAGTCACAGCTGTCAGTTACCTTTTTAAGATCTTTTTTCTTTTTTTTTTGCTTTTAACCCTTGTCCCTGTTTGATCATTGGATTCTTTTTACTATGTCTCAAGCTATTGGCAATGTAAAGCGTTTTTTTTTTTGCAATCAACCAAAGATTAACTTGTCTATAGACTGCACTTGCATACGCCCGTGTTTGGCATGTCGTTGATGCAAAGCAAAGAGTGTTGGGTCGTTTAGCTACGAATGTTGCTACCACTTTAATGGGAAAGCATAAACCCATCTATGATCCTGCAGGTAAATACGAACAACAAGTCCTCACGAGACTCATTCCCATCTTATAGCTGATTGTGGTGATTATGTGGTTGTCATTAACGCCAAAGATATCCTCGTTTCAGGCAAGAAAGCAGAACAAAAATTATATCGTCACCACACAATGCATCCTGGTGGATTAAAGGAAATCAACTTTGAGAATTTACAAGCAAAAGATGCTACTGAACCTATTCGTAAGGCAGTATCTGGCATGTTGCCCAAGAACAAACTTCGTCAAGTGCGTTTGGATCGTTTAAAAATCTTTGAAGGCAGTGAACATCCATATGAAGCCAACATTATTAAACAACATGGTGTATAGAATTGTATAATAAAAAAAAATAGCATTTATTTAGTTTCTTGCTTTGGTATCTTTAGATCTTCATTCTTGAGAGTAATGGAAGGTTGAGGCGATTTAGGTTCTTCTTTTATCTTGGGTTTTAGTCCATTAGGAGAAGCCATGGCATTTAAAGTATACATGTCTCGGTTAGGCTCACTTATTGAATTACGATCTATAGGCCTTGTACGCTATATCATACGCAGACATGGATAAGCCTGTATCTATATTATTATCTTACCTGGTCATAAGGTAATAAACTACTACTACCAGCTGTGTGACTGACATATTGACTTGGATCACTCACATCCCTTGGTGGGGGTGCTTCTGAATGACTATCTTGTGGTCGTCTCAAGTGTTCTAAGCGCTGTTGGATCAAAGGGTTATGAGGATCCAGTTCAGCAGCACGACTGTAGGCATCAACAGCATCTTGCACTTGATTGTTACATGATTCATACAAAGTGCCTAAATCATACCATACTTCACTGATATAAGGATTCAGACGTATAGCACGGCTATACGCATCTAATGCATCTCGGTATTGATTGATTTGATAGTACAAGACGCCAATCGAACACCAAAAAGTAGGGTTACGAGCATCTCGATAGACAGCTTGTTGATAGGCTTCATAAGCCTTGTTGTGGTTCTGATTGACCATATAACAACGACCCAGTAAATACCATGACTGAGCATCATTGCCATCTGCTTTTAATGATCGTGTCAAGAACTCAGTAGCTAATTGCTGGTTACAAAAAGGAGCATCGGATTGGTGATAAAGCCAGCCTAATTGTTGAAGTACTTTGGCATGTTCTGGGTTTTCAAACAAGACATGTTCATAGGCTTCTTTAGCTGCATCATACTGATGATATAAGACATAGAAATAATAGTTATTCATACCTCTTTCTTTTGTTCATGCACAGATCCAATTTGAAACCATATATCTGATTCTGTTAATGGTTCTGGTGGGTGATGAAGTACATAACGAAAGCATTGTAATGAAGGATCCAGTTTACGTTGTTGCTTATAAATAATGCCGAGTCGAAAATAGATTTCATTGGACTTTTCGAACTGAGGATCCATCTTCATCACAGCAGAAAAGGCTTCTTCAGCGTGTTCAAGAGAACCATAACGATCATACAGGATACCAATGCCATACCAGAGTTTAGGATCTTTAGGGTTCTGAAGATGATGCAATGCCTGTTGATAGGCATCATAGGCTTCTTGTAAGTTATCCATCATTAAATAACAATGACCTAATGAAGCCCATACTTCGCCATTGTTTTCTTGAATCGATAGAATCCGTTTGAAATAGTCAACAGCCTAAATGAAGATCAATAAGGACTCCATCAACAAGTCTATACTTGCCTTGCTGAATTGTTCTTTAGCTCGAAATAAAGAAGCTATTTGTGTTAAGGCAGTGATGGAATGAAGGTTGTGTCTCAAGGCAGATTCATAAAAACTAATGGCTTTGTCATGATCATTCATTAGTTCAGCTAAACTGCCTATGCATATGTTATTCATACACTTTGTTGGTTTCTCTCTTTTTTTCTCTCTCTCTTTTTTTTTTTTTTTTTTACCAAACTTGAGCCATGTTTGTTCGTTGATATAAGCGAGTTTCTGTAAAATATCTTGTGGTACATAGTTTATGTTTCTGGATATCATTGAATAGAGAACAAGGAAAGCGCGTTTAAAAAAATATTTTTTTTAATAATGAAATGATTGGATCAATTATGATACGACTTGGAAATACAGTCATTTAAAGCCAGCCATGCATTAATCCACTTTGACTTTAAAAGTACGAAGACAAGCAGCAATGGACTCGGGATCTGCTTTTTCATAGATAATACGATACACAGTAGTCAAAAGAGGAAATTCATCCAACATGTCTCGGGCAGACAAGAAATTAAAGACTTCATGAGAAGTGGTTGTGCCTTGTAATTTCTGACCATTCAACATGTCTCTTTCAATATCTTCAATATTCTTGTCTGATTGTACAAAAGCAACAGCCACTTTCTTATTACGACCACCAGAACAAGAAGTGATTAGGTCAGCAACACCACAGGATTCTATAGAATGTGTCAGTTTTTTTTTTTTTTTGGGGGAAGGTCTTAGTTAAGACGCATGTTACCGAAAAATGTTTCTGTATGAACACCGCCAAAAAAGGTCTTGCCAAACTTTCTCATTTCCACCAATCCTCGACGAATCACAGATGCTCTTGTGTTATTACCATACTTAAGTCCTTCACAAATGCCTGCACCTAAAGCAACCACATTCTTTAATGCACCACAGACTTGAAGACCTCGCCAATCACTAATGACTGTCACGTCAAAATAATTGGTATGAAACAATTTCAAGAACACGTCTTGATCACGCAAGTCCCGAGAAGCAATAGTGGCTTCACCAAATTGTTCTTGGGCCACTTCCAGTGCAATATTGGCACCACTTAAAGCAGCACAATGGACATTCAAGATCTTTTCGATCTCTTCCGAAAAGATAAGTAAGTTATTATCTCGGTAATCAAGTCCCTTGATCAACGAAATGGCTCGGCAGTTATCTTTTGGAATGACATCACGAAGGGATTCACAAACACCATAGACAAATTGATGGGGTAAGACAAACACAAGAATATTAGCCTCTTTGGCTGCTTCTTTTACATCTGCAATAGCCTTGATATTATCACCCAGGTGAATACCAGGTAAGTATTTGACATTTTCGTGTTTTTCGTTGATTATGTCTGTTAGGTTTTTACCGTCAATTTGTTCTTCATAGACCCACATACGGACTTCGGTTTCAAACAAGTCAGGGTGTGTACGAGCATTTTGACCACATACACGAGCAATGGCCGAACCCCTATCAAAAGAGATAAGCCATAGTATCAAATGTATTCTACTTACCAATTACCAGACCCAATAATAGTAATTCTTAACTTTTGATTATCCGACATAAAGAAAAGAAAAGAAAAATAAAAGTGAGCTTGCATGATATATATGTGTAAATTCAAAGACCGACTAACCCTAATACAGTATTTCTACTTCAAATTCAGACGATGTTAAATTTTTTTTCAGATGTTTAGCTTACCTTTTTTGGATGAAGTAAAATGAAAATTAGCTGTAAGACATGTTTTAAAATAAGATGAATTGCTCATCTAATTGTGGATGCTCAAGATAACAATTTCGTTTTTTGATGGTTTTTTTTAAATTACTGAAACAAAATGCTTATACAGTATATTTTCAAGAGCTTTTTTGTAGCAAACAACAAGTGAAGAATGGTTGATATATAGTTCAGTGCTATACATGCAGTGTCATATACACTTGCAATATACCTAGTCTGATTTGACATGTCAACGCTGTTAAGAATATTTATGATATTTTTATTTCTGCTGTCCAAAAAAAAATAACGCTCTCGTGCCTATCCTAATGGGCATTATAAAAAACCTCTTTATACAACCGTACGTGTACATTCAGTTATTACTGACTTGTTCAGAAAACAGTTGATTCTATATACATATTTCATAATTTAAGACAACTTTATTGAATTGTTAGTAATACATCATCGATTTGGGATATTCAAAAGATAATACATACTTAAGAGTGTGCTTTATATGTGATGTTGTGACCTTACATAAGTTATAAAAAGTTTTTTCGAGAGAAAAGAATGTATATTTAACATGTCACGTCAAAGCTCATATTTACTATATTCTGATTTGGTGGCAATGAATAAAATAACCAAAAAATCCATTTTTTTCATTTCTTTCAATTATATACTATATAGTGTAATAGCTTTCTTCTAGCCAATACTATCTATTATGAAAAGAAGTGGAAAACAGTCTGATAATGGTCGTGGAATCAATACTGGTAAAGTCGAATATTATAGTAAATAGATGAAATCCCATCGACCACACTTTTTCTGATACAACAGAAGAAACCGAACAAGAAGTTACTGAAGATAATTCAGATGAAGATTTCCAACCGATTATGTATAGAAAAAGAACTAGTACGTCTTATTACATGATCTTTATGTACAGGTCTAATCTAACTTTTCATATACGTAAAGAAAACACGCCGTATAGTTCTGAAAATAAAAAGGCTAAACTAAATAATGTGGTCCATACCTCTTCTAATACAAGTGCTACTGCTAGCTCAAGCTCCATAATAATCAACCTCAGCTCTTCAGCAGTCAAACCAAGCTCTTCAGCAGTCAAACCAAGTTCTTCAGTAGTTGAATCAAGCTCTTTAGTTGCTGAATCAAGCTCCTCCAATTCAAATGTTGCCAATTCAAGCTCCCCAGTTTCTGAACAAATTAAACAAGTGATCACAATCAAAACGACTATTCAAAATATTTGGAATCAGGATCATGTACGACCTTTATACGATTTAGTCGACAATGTCAATATACTAGTTTTACATACTTATAGTTTCTCAAAATACATATTTTTGGAGGAGCTAAAGAATAGCATTGACTTCAGCTTGGCAGATTTTGTAACAAAGGAGTTTTTCGTAGAGGTGTTTCTGGCTCTGATCATTCGTCGTAATGTTCCTGGAAAGGTAAAAGATAGAACCGCTATCTATCGTGAATTGATATCTCGTCACAAATCATCGTATTTTGAAGATGCTCAATATACTCCGTTTGAGATAAAGTACGTGCAACAGCTCGCATTGTACGAATGTACTAAAATTAATACGGCTTACCACAATAATAGCAAGGCACATTTTGGTAACAGATTGCGTATGTTATTGAACATGCTTTCTAAAAAAGAAGAAAAGTTACTCAGTCTCGATCATCGTATGAAAGCTGTAAATGCTATAAAAGAAGCTCGCCGAAAAGAAGTATTTGAACTCCTTAACAAAATGAAATTCGCTGTATCAAAAAAAGAAATTCCTTCTTCGGACGTCCTGGATGAAAAAGCATTATCATCTGTAAGGGACTTACTATAAACTTACCCAAACAACTACAAATTCGAAAAGAATTCTATCTATTATGATGTTAAAGCTCACCCAGAAAAGCATTTCAATGCTTTCTACAAGATTGCTAAACTTCTGGAAACTGAAGCAGCTAAAACATTTAATTGTTTTCCAATCAAAACATCGTTTATACCATCCTACATTACTCTGGATTCCAAAATAGTTCATCATCACATACTGAAGCAGAAAACTTCCTTCAAGGCGGAACAAAAGTTTGAGATTTGGAGCAACGTCGTTAATTTAAACAAGAAATCATTCAAACCTCAAGGACTTAATAAATCTCTACGATTTCAGGGTACCATTGAAACTGATGGTATTTGTGCTTCGGTGTTAAAACAGAATATCACCACGGGTAAAAAGCAGCCAAGAATGAATAATAAGAAGACAGATACTATCGACGAGGAGTATGTCGAAAATATACTACCTGCTACACTGAAGGAAAACCAAGGCAAATACGTTTTAATTGACCCTGGAAGACGAGACCTTATGTTTTGCATGCAAGAGTCAAGTACGAAGGAGAAGCCCCAAATTCTAAAATATACAAAAATCACTAGAAATAAGCTGACTAGACATAACAAAATATTAAGCAAACAAAATACGCCAGAGTCAGTAAAAATCGCCCAACTCATTTTGTCTAAAACCGTATCTTCTTCAGTAGACATTACAAAATTTAGGGATTACATCAAAACCAGAGCCTCTGTCACACATGTATTAACGAGATATTATGCAAATGAAACAATGACGATCAATGAATCATATTTCCCTGGATCTGTCACGGAATTCTCAATACGACGAGGATGTTTATACTATGGAGATTTGTTTGTTATAAATTTTCGAGGATATTATCCGCAACCGAAAGACACTACTAGCACCACTGCTGATTTGAATTTGTATGCGACTTATTTGGAAATCATGTTAAAACAAAAGCACATCGCACAGCGTCTGACTGCAACAACAAAAAACTCACTAAATGCACTGATTAGTAACATGTCCTTAAGTAATGAAGATAATGGGTTAAAACACAAAGCAAGCACACAATTAGAAAAGTTGCGACTGTTACCTTTCAGAAAGATAAAATTCAACAGCAAGCTCTATTACGATCAAAATGATGCCAATTTGGTTCAACGGCTAAAGCTAAAGTTTGGGAAAAACTCGATTTTAGTGATAGGTAATTGGTCTGCTCCGAATACGAAATTCCAGGAGCCCACAAGAAGTAAAGGCCTAATCAAAATGTTGAAGAAGGCAGGATTTACTGTTCTTTTAATCGACGAGTTTAAAACGTCCTCATATTGCCCTACTTGCGAAAGCGAACTGGAGACATTCAAGACTGTTGTCAACCCTCGCCCATACAAAAGAGCCGATGCACCAACTGTTGAATGTCACGGTTTATTAAGGTAGACGATAATAATAATTGTAGAATGGAGCTATTAATGACTATAACCACTGGATTATTAGATGTCAAAATCTTAAATGTCTTGATAACGGCGAAAAACAAAGAAGGAAACTCTGGAACCGGGACTTGGCCGCAGTGCTGAACTTTAAGAAGATAGTTGAAAGCTTACGAGAAACTGGTCGAAGACCAGCAATATTTTGCAGAAAAAACACCGAAACTATCCATCAAGGTTAACGCTTTGGTTATTTAATGCAGGTACCTACTTTTGAATTTAACATAACAATCGTTTTCCGTAACTAAATTTTCATTTGTCTAAATTTCCATTTTACTTCGTCCAAAAAAGGTAAGCTAAACATCTGAAAAATAATTTTGATTCGTCCAAAAAAAAATTAACATCGTCTGAATTTGAAGTAGAAATACTGTAAACAGTGACTTCTTGATTACGTCTTTGACAGAACTCCAGATAGAATTTAACTATTTTTAAACCTTATATCGATCTGATATGAATTTATGGAACAATAGCTTTTATTTAGGTTAATAATTAAAGTTTTAGGATTATTCATATTCTTACGTTCTCTAGTTCTGGTAATAACGAATAAAACCAAAGAGTACATATATATATATGTATAATATAATGGAAAAGTGTAAAAGAGATGATCTTGTCATTTATGATTTGACAACTTCTGACAGCACTAACTATCTTTAAATTCTAATCGATTTCAACAGCCATGCATCTGTCAGAATACCGCCCAAAAAAAGTTGTTCGCTCTATGTCTGGCATATCCAGCCGAAATGAGGAACTTTATTATATGCTTTACAGTAGTCATACTGCTAAAAAGCAAGAAATGGCTATTAGCTTCACCAAGAAAAAAAAAAAAGACCCGCTTTTCAGGTTAACTAGTCAAACACGCGGTGTATATCAAGCTAGCGAATGTCAACTACTATACCGTTCACCTTTGACAGGTACAAGTTTCATCTGAAGCTTTATAACCGATACCAAATATTGAAAGAAACAGACATTGATGTTCAAGACGACGAGCTAGTTATAAGCTTTACAGATATTGATGTTAGGACTTTGCAACATAAGGTCAAAAGAAAGATAGTAGAAATAAGAGGCAATATATAGTATATGCAACTTAGTGCAATGATTGTAGAAGTTCAGCTAGCCTCATAATCTACTAGGATGGCATAAAGTAGGTCAATTCGTCAGTGAGAGAGGTACAGGTGTAGTAACAAGAATTAAAAGCCATCGTAGATATGGTGGGAAGAAATGCGTGGAGAAAGAGGCAATGTCTGTATCACTAACGAACACAAGACTTCACAGACATACATCTTCTATTGCTTCGAGCATCTAGAGCACCCTTGTTTTGTTGAAGAGAAGAATAGAAAGATGATCAACAAAGGTCAACTTGATATGTAACAATTCTATATGCGTCTCTATGAAGCATAGTCGATCTACCAAGTCTCAGGATGCCCTCTCATCTCTTACAATAGGTCTATCTGGATTGACCTTGTATCTTCTCGGGATACCTCTACCCTCACTTCTCCTAAAATCAAATCAGTCAATACGACACTGACAAATTCAAGACTCAATCATCTGTCCTTCTGCCAATTGCGATGCAATTAAGGACTATTTATTAGGATCTCATCCAATCTCTAATTTTTTGAGCCATTTAGCGTTATTCCACTACTATGATGGTTTCATATTAAAGACATGACGTATTGAATTCATGTCAGTGTCTTGTCATTAGAGCACTTTTTATAGGATATTTACTTTGCTGTTGTGACTTTAAATAGGTTATTTGGTCTTTACATAGGACTGTCAAAGTAACATATCTCTTTTTGTTGCCCTGATTATTGTTTTATCTCTTGGAAAAGAAAGAAAAAAGAGAGAGGGAGAGAGAGAGAGTGTGTGTGTGTGTGTGTGGGTATATGGGTTTATCTCAAAAACATGGTTGAATACACTGTAAAAGCGTCATGATTTGATAATGCAACCCATCCTATTCATTGGCGGTCATTGAATAGTAGATCTTAGAGAGTGTACCTGACATCTATCAAAAAAAAAAAAAAAAAAAAAAAAAAACCGCGTGACACACATACACACACATCCCAGAAATATAAACGCGCTTGACTACATTCTTCATGAAAGCATTCTTTCAATGACCAGGAAAAAAGAAAGGGAATAAAGAAAAATTATATTCTGATCTTTATTTTTTATTTTTTTGGTAAATAGCATAGTTGCCCAACAATTTAAGAACGTTCACCACGAAGACGACGAGCCAATTGAATATCCTTGGGTTGAATAGTGACACGCTTGGCATGGATAGCAGCCAAGTTGGTATCTAAATATATATACATATAAAAATAGGTGAGTTCACAACTACATAAATGCATCAATATTACCTTCAAAGAGAGAGACCAAGTAAGCTTCAGAGGCTTCTTGAAGAGCACCAATAGCAGAAGATTGGAAACGCAAGTCAGTCTTGAAGTCTTGAGCGATTTCACGAACAAGACGTTGGAAGGGGAGCTTACGGATCAAGAGTTCAGTAGACTTTTGGTAACGACGGATTTCACGAAGAGCGACAGTACCAGGTCTGTAACGATGAGGCTTCTTGACACCACCAGTAGAGGGGGCAGACTTACGAGCAGCCTTGGTAGCGAGTTGCTTACGGGGGGCTTTACCACCAGTAGACTTACGAGCTGTTTGCTTAGTACGAGCCATATTCTAAAAAAATAAAAAGGAAAAAAAAAGAGAGAAAAAAAAATCAATAAATCAAAAAATTTATGTTTTCATATAACAAGACAGAGGTAGAGAGGACGTCACCTTTGAACGAAAAGAACGCGAACAAGTGCGTCTAAAAAAAAAAGAGGGGGGCTCAAAGTAAAATAGGAGCATCAAAAAACGCGTTTTTTACGCGTTTTTTTTTGTCGTCGTCATCATCCGTTATAATTTTTTTTAGAGTATTTAATAAATCGCATTTTCATTTTTTCACATTTTTTCTCTTCTTTTTATATAGTTTATTACATCTTAAAAAAGTAAGTATAGAATACATATCCAAAATCAAGTAACTTACATGTTTTGTAGTGACTGGTCGTGGTAAAGGTGGTAAAGGTCTCGGAAAGGGTGGTGCCAAGCGTCACAGAAAGATTCTTCGTGATAACATTCAAGGTATTACCAAGCCTGCTATTCGTCGTCTCGCTCGTCGTGGTGGTGTTAAGCGTATCTCTGGTCTCATCTATGAAGAAACCCGTGGTGTCCTCAAGGTCTTCCTTGAAAATGTCATTCGTGATGCCGTCACTTACACTGAACACGCCAAGAGAAAGACTGTTACCTCTTTGGATGTTGTCTATGCTTTGAAGAGACAAGGCCGTACCCTCTATGGTTTCGGTGGTTAAAACGATAATGATAATAATAAAAAAAAATTCTTTTTATTCCATGATATGCTTAATTTCTTGTGGCAATGGATGTGGTTCTTGATCTAAATGTTCATCAATTAAGGATTCGTTGTATCTTTCAACCACAAGCCGGACAGAAGAGATAGGAGGGAATGCATTGACTTTACTGAGTACAATACGTTGCTTCTGATGTTGTAAATAACCACGCATATAACCCTAACATGAAATGATGAATGAACTCTGATTTCTGTATGTATATGTGCCTTACTTGACTGACAAGAGAGACAAGCATACACTCTATATCTTCTAATGCATAGTCACTTTGTGTCGCAAATTGAATAGCTGCTAGTATATGATCAAAATGAATGATAGGTACAGTTGAACCCAGCTGTGTATACATATTTCTGATCAAACAACGCCATACAAGCACAATGCCTCTTTCTTTCAAAAGGACATATGTCAAATGGTGATAAAAGTAGTTGAAATGGATCTCCAAATGGTCTAAATAGCCTTGTATATTACCTACTTTTAGACATTGAATCAGATTCAAGTAAGGATTCACTAGATTGTAGGTCTCTAATAAGGCATGTTTAGGGAAATAACCAAGAATGATACGTGTTGGTATCAAATAATGAAGTATCATTCTCTTGTTATGCCATTGATCAGGATGACATTTCTGGAAAGCAAACAATAGACATTCTTGTGCCTTTTTTTTTTTTTTTTTTTTTTTTTTTTTTTGCAATCATTAGAATGAAGATATCAAGTGGATTTTTTTTTTTTTTTACCTGCTTTAGTCTACCATGATAAAGTGCATATCTACCAATGTAATATTTATAGGTCACTTGTTGACTGATGGGATAAAGGCTTAAATCAATTTCGCCTGATCGAATATTGTTGATGAATGTTTGACACATACGGATCGAGTTTAATTTAAAGTAGACTTTAAATGCTAGATTCGTAATGTGGAATATGCCTTGTCTTTTGGATGTCTCTATAGGGGATCTAGCTATGTTAATAAGGTAAACTTGTTTATCTTGTTATTACCTGTCTGCCAACATGATATTGAATACTTTAGATAAAAGTCTTGCTGCTGTATTGGCTTTACGTGCTTTTCCTCGTAACCCAATTCGATCTACTTGAAATGCTAATTGAACAAGAGAACTCGACAGGTTCTTTATCAGTGGTACTTGATAGTATGTATCTGCACTTGAAAACACAGGAATAAGTGCACTAAGCATACGATAAAAGAAAAGTGAGTTTATACTTTTATGTATTCTATTTGTTACCTATAATAAGATGCATAGGTCTCAAACACTTGTTCAATATCTGGACTATGAATCATCTTTAGTACTTTAAGATAACCAAGTACAGCATCAGATAAAGCAATAGAAGTATCTTCTAATACATCGTTGACATTCAGTTCAAGTTGAGCATCCGTTTTCTATCTTCATGAGTGTCAAATTAAAAAAAAAAAAAAAAAAAGTGACATATACCTGAGCTAGTTCAGACAAGAGTGAGTTGATAGTTGGATTGTTTAGGTCAATACTGAGTAGTTGTGCATAGAGTTGTGCATTTTGACCAAGATAAGCTTGCTTAACCTGATGACAAAGTGTACTAATCGCGTTTGAAGCTGCAAACATCAGTAAGAAGAAAAAAAAAAAAGAAAAAAAAAAATGTCGCGACAAAAAAGAAAAAAAGAAAAAGAAAAAAGCTGAGTTATAGACGATTTATATATATACACACATATATATATATAAAAAAGAAAGAGAAATCTATTGACGAGTGATATCATATCTTGATGTCATTTGATCTGCATGCATTTTACCAGATGGACTATACACTAGATGAGCTAATGAAATACAACAAAATAGACTTACGCATAAGAAGGTGAAATGATAGAACGAATTTGTTTAGCAGCATAACTTTGTTTTGGTTTTGGTTCTCTCAAGATGATACGCAAGAATTTACCTATAAAACATAAGAATCCGAGTATTCAACAGAGATTGTCCCATTATTTACCATCTGCCATTTGATTATCCAATCGTGCAATACAGTCTAATGCTGCACCTTTTGTACTGAATTCCACTTCTGCTTCTCCAAATGAACGTCCTGCACGATCTCTTAATACTTCACAGTGCAAAATATTACCAAAGTCTTCCAGTGCAATCTAACCATCATATATCAGTCTGATTTAGGACACGACTTTCTTCTTACCTTGACATCTTCTGAATTGGCACCAGGATCCAATCCAGTCACCAATACAGTCGTAGGACCAGACTCACCTTTGATGGACAATTGAGGTCGAGCATTGGCCATGTTGGATCGACCACGAATAGAGAAATCAGTGGATCTTTCTTCAACTGGACGTATATATGTGTCCATACGCATTGGTTCTGGTGATATTTGTTTTGGTGATGGTCGTGTTCCTAAGCGACCTGTCAAGACACTCTTGACTTCAGGTCTCTTAGGTTGATTAGAGATAGCTTTTGTGATAATGATTTGAGAAGGATCTGCTTTGGATGGTTCTTTTGTATGTTTGGCAGTAAACAGAGGACCTGAGGCTTTTGATGTAGACTAGAAGAAAAAGTTAATATCACAAACACGCGTTTTCTTTTGGGAATAGTTACTAATCGTGCATTAATACCACTACGTTGTGGTGCATTGGGTTTAGTTATCTTTGCTTTGCTTGATTGGATCTGAATGTTGGGTCGAACTTGTTGTTTTTGTTGTTGTTGTTGAGGTTTCTTTTTGACTTGTTTCATAGGTGTCTTTTTATTAGGTGTTGGCTTTGGTTGTTGTTTAGTTCTTCTCTTTTTGATGAGTTCATCAAGAGAAGAATCAAGATCCATGGGTGTATAACTCATTATGAGAATAAAAAAAAAAAAAAAAAAAAAAAAGAGAAAAAAAATAAAAAAATAGAAAATAAAGAGATGGTTTAAATGGTATACTACTCTTTTGAATTTAAAATCCAGACAAGTAATGCAATAAGCGTACACAAGTTTATTTCTAAAGAGACACACACACACACACACACAATAGCTATTGCCATGCCTCTTACTGTCGAGAAAGAGAGAAAGAACTTGACCCCTAAAAAGAATAAGAAGATCTGATTGGCTGGTTTACCTATCCACTTGATTTTTTTTTTTAATTTTTTTTTTCCATCACCTTCTTTTCTGTATTTACTATGCCTTTGGATTATAGCAAGTGGGATAATCTCGAGATATCTGATGATTCTGATATCGAAGTTCATCCTAATGTAGATAAACGTTCCATGATTAAATGGAAACAAGAAGCTATTTACCGTGAGCGCGCTGAACGTAAAGCAAAGATTGACTACTTGAACCAATTTGTGCCTCAACAAAAGAACGTGTTGAAAAAGGTACAGGAGTTCATCCATATGCTGAAGGATAGCCAAGATGCTTCTGTTGGTGTTCGACGTGTTGTAGAAGCCTTGGATAAGCACAAGGAAGAAGCTACTCAGTTGCCTGTGCCTTCTGCTCCTGGTATACCTCAAGGCATGAGCATGTCTGAAGTGTTCAGTACCATGAAGACACAGATTACGACAGGCATGGCACAGACATCACCTGAGCAAGTTAAGGCATCATTGTTGGAACGATTTGAGCAAACACAAGCAACTGTTCAGAAGACAGTGGATGGTGCATCAGCTGAATTGAACAAACTGGTGACTGAGGCCAACAAGAAGATGACAAGTGAAAACATGTTTACTTCAGAGAAATCCAACAAGACGGTCATCAATAAACCAAAACCATTGCCTAAAAAGTCAGCAGAGAAAAAAAAGGAAAAAGTGATCGAGACGTTGAATCCTCATGCTACCATGAAGGATTTAAGTTTACAAGAGAATGATGCTGATGATGAGCAAGATGAAGAAGAGGATATTGAAATGACACCTAAGGCTACTCAGTTTTCCAAATTGAAGGGATTTGATGATAGCTACAAATTCCTTACAAATCATCCTGATATCATCAATGAAAAGACATCGGATTCTATTCTTGGACAAGCTTTTACCGCTCAATTAAAAGGAGAACAAGACTATGCAAAGAACTGTGTGATTCAATCCCTTTTACTTCAATACTGTGGTCAATTAGGTAAAGATGGTGTCAATGTGTTCTTTTCAAGGTAAGCGATATAGGACTTAAACAATAGACTCATCGTTGCTCTTAGAATGAGTTCACCCAACACACAAGGCCGTAAAATGTTCTTTGATGATGTCGAAAAGACATATGATCGTATTCGTACCCGTTGTGCTGAGATTGCAGCTGAAGAAGTGACTGAAGAAAATGGAGTAGAAACTATTCAACTCCAACCTATGGGTGATGGCTCTCAACTGACCATTCGTATACCAACACCAGAAGATGAGGCACCTTATAAGGTCTTTACTTCTATGCCTGTTTCTTTCCAAGAAGCACTCAAGACGGGTCAACTGGATGAAATCAACAAGGTATTGGAGAAACTGCCTGTATCTGAAGCAGAGAACCTTGTTCATATCTGTTCTGAATATGGATTCTTGGATGTAGAAGGACAAGTGCTGGAAGAACAACCACAACAACAATAAAAAGGTTAAAAGCAGTCCTTATTTTCTATCTTGACAATGTTACATTTTATATGGCACATCCTTATATCATCATCCACTCCCCCCTCCCCCTCCCACTTTAAGTGACATTAATCAAGTTTGTGCCTTTTTTTTTGAATTTCTAAAATAGTTAACAGAGCACGTTAAAACTCAAAGTGTATTTTATTCTATTTCAACTAGGAAACGTTACACTCACTAAATCTTCCTTTTATATAAATATCAAACAAATTTTGATCTTTCCAGAAAATCGGCTGGATCCGATGAATACCTGTATAATATACCTTACTTTAGATACCTTGCATAGAGAGATCTCATAAAACTATGACTCTAATGTAGCTCAAATTATGCTGCAAATTACAATGTAGAATGAACAGCAATATACAACCCTCATATGACCAATTCCAGACAAGAAATACATGGACTCATTGTTTTATTGAATCCAATAATCATCGTGTTATCTTTCTGCTAGAGTGCGATCGTACTGTCTATGTGTTGAAGCTGTGCCCCCAGTGTTCAGTAGCAAAAAAAACATGACCTAATAAGTCATCATTTCTTCTACCGTGTTCATTCAAGACTAATGTTTTAATATTGGAATCGAGATGTGAACGCCGCATGTAACATAAGAAGCATCTTATGTGAATATATACGTTCGAGCTATGACATCAACAGCAGGCTACAACAGTTCTCAAGAGGTCAAGGTGACTAAGGTGTTTAGAAAAGCTTTGTAAGTTGATTCTTTTTCAAGAATAACAGTCACTAAAGCTAATGTCATCTTTTTTGTGGCGTATTTACGTACAGCCTTTATATGCCCCTTCTCTTTTTTTTTTTTATATTGACCCTCTCTTATTAAACTATGCAAAGGCTTTGGCAGCGAATAAGCGCATGGCCTCGAAAACCAACTTGTATATACTGTACTCCTAGAAATACATATCTATTACCACTGATACTGACACCATCATCTCCTGGACAATGGCGATCCTATTCAGCCCTGTCTCCTCATCAAGAAAAACTTAGTCATTTAGCCGACTTTTATCGAGCACTAGCAACACAAGATATTGATCGTATTTGGCCTTTATATACCTACCTTTATCACAACGATATGTTGTCTTATTTGACCAAAAGGAATTATTACCAACTCTTTACTTATACAGTACGATCCCGTGCCTGTCAAAAAAACTTGCATCGCTTATTGGCTATTGTGGATGATATGCGCATGAAGGGTTATGGACTGCGTGTTGGGGAATACAATGCTGTCATTCATTGGGTGGGTGGTAAGACAGTGCCTACTTTACACACGCGTCATTTGATCGATGCATTGACATGGTTTGAGGATATGCAGAAGTCGAGCTGGCGAGATGAAAAGAGTGGACAAGAACAACACCAAGATCCTGTTCAACCCACAATTGTCACGTTTAACTCATTGATTCATATTGCTGCCGAATTGTCTGATTTACGTACAGCTCAAAAACTGTATCATGACATGATGTCGCGTGGAATTGAACCGGATCGAATGACCTATGCTACTCTGCTTCATGCAATGAGTCGAATAGGTGATGTGGAAGGTATGGATTCTATGCTCAAGGATCTCCGACAAAAGCGATTGCATCATGTGATTAGTAGCACTTTGATTTGGAATGTGCTGATGACAGGCTATGCTACCCATGGACACAAGAAGAAGGCGTACGATATGTTTAACCAAATGCTTCAAATGACCAGCAATAAAACAAGGAGAAAAAAAAGACGATCGATACCTACAGTTGATGCCGAAAGCTTCAAGATCTGTATTGATCTGATGCTGCAGGACAACCGACAAGCCAAAGCCATTCAACTCTTGTTTCGAATGAAAGAGTACAATATTCAACCCATTGTGACTATTTACAACACACTCTTTGCTTCTTTTAAGCAGCCACAAGACTTGGCCTTACTGAAAAGTGTCTATCAACACATGAAAGAGACTCAAGTCAAGCCGAATTCGGACACCATGTATACCCTCGTATCTGCTTTTCTTGATTTAGGAGACACCACATCGGGTCTACAGGTATTTGTAGACCTCAGTAATACATTTTCTGTCGTTCATAAGCGTCATGATATTCAAACAAGTGCGATTGCTACCTTGGCTAAAGAACGTTTATTGATCCAAACCAAGGATCCCGCTAAAATTGAACCCAAACTTGAACTGCTTGAGAGACTCAACAGTATTGTGGCCAATAAACCTACTGCCATTGTATAATAAAAATAGAAATTAGAACACACTGACTATCTTTTGTGCCAACAACACAACTGTTTGATTGATATCATGCTGTGTTGTGTCTATGGTGTAGACATCTTTGGCTTCATGTTGATGAAGTCGGAGATATTCAGGCCAAACAACACGATCAAAATAACCAGGCGGATCTACCCAATAACCTTCTAGTGTATGATAACCTTGTCTTTGCTCTCTTCTTGATTTCAGGACTTGATAGTCACTCGAGAAATCAAACTTGCAATCAAGTTGGCTGGCTACTTTGGCATCCCAATAAAGCATGAATCCATCAACAAACACAAACACGTCATCCACAAAGGGAGCCAGGAGATGTTTGATGTGATCCATGGTTTCAGAACTCACATGGGATGAGCCATCATGGACATTGAGTTCTTCATTGGAGTCATATCCTTTAGGTAGTTGACCTTGATGTGTACGTACATGCTGTATCATGGCTGCAAATTTATCAAAGTCGACTGATTCAGGACAATCCCAGTTCTTTAGCTGTGATTCTTGATGAATAGGTACTTGCTCTTCAGGCTATATATCCATAAGCTTATGAAAGTTTTTTTTTTTATTAGATTACCTTGTAAAAGTCATCTTGATAGACAACCACAGACTTTTTTAGTACTTGTCTCAAGATGCGTGTTGCTGTCTAATGAAGATTAGAAAGGATTACCCTGTTATCTTATCGCTTACTGTCTTGCCAGAACAAGAAGGGCCACTAAGATGAAATGAGTTTAAGAGTGTCATGTCATTCTATTTACCCAACACCAATCGTATGTACTCTTGTCATGATAAGATGTAAAGAAATGTGTATATATATATTTTTATTCTTATGATTTCACTAAATAGTCTTCTTCTACTCCACTATCATAATTAGGATCATTGGAGGCAGCTTGGTGATACAATTGAACCATACATTCCATGGCTTCATACCATGTATATTGCTTTGCATGCTCAATAGCATGTTGACTCATCGCTTTCAATGCATAAGGCTGATCGACCAGTCCTTCAAGTAAACAACGGTATTTTGCGACTTGGTTCTTTAGATCTAGACCTGTAGGATCCAGTAATAAACCTGTCTTTTGATTGACCACTAAATCCTTCACACCTTCTGCTTGTAAGCCAATCACAGGCAATCCTGAAGCCATGGCCTCCAATACCACTTGACCAAATGTCTCTGTCACAGAAGGAAATGCAAAGATATCAGCTGAAGCATAGGTTTGTGCTAATTCGATGCCTTGAAGATATCCAGTCAATGTGACAGGAATATCAAGTATAGTACAATAAGACCGAATGTCCTCTAAAGCAGGACCATCTCCTACCAGCACAAGATGACATTGATGGTGGTTCATTTTCTTGTAGGCTTCAATCAACAGCCGGATATTCTTTTCAAACGAGACCCTGCCTACATATAAAATGATCTTTTTGTCTGTGTTGCCTATCCATTGTGAACGCAATAACTGGGACCGTTGTTGAGGTGAAAATAAAGTGACATCTACACCGCGTGGCCAAATACGGACATGGTCAAATTGATGATGTTCCAGCATGGCTTTTGTAGAGGCTGAAGGGCATGCGATAAACTGACTGAAAGAATGACAATATCGATTCCAACTCCACATGATAGAAGACAAAAACCCAAATCCAAAATGATGACAATAGACAGCAAGATTTGTATGATAAGAAGACACAATGGGTGTTGTAGGCAAATAATACCGAATGACAGCCAAACCAAATCCACCGAGAAATACAGGATCTACTAAATGAATCACATCAGGCTGAAAGGCTAATAACTTCTCGGTCAATTTGGGTCTCCAGAAATTACATTTGAGTTCAGGGTAGACAAAGAGTGGAATACCAAAAGTGCCTACAAGTTCAGCACCTGCATAAATTTGAGTATTTGTTTCGGGTCCAAGTAAAAGTACTTGGTGGTTCTTGAAAGCAAGGTGTTCAAGTAAACGAACCAAGGTGCGAGTAACACCGTCCACTTTAGGTAGAAAGTTTTCGGTTATAATAGCGATCTTCATACAAGTAGATCTCGAAAGGAGAATAAAATAATAGAAAAAATAAAATAAAATAAAAATGATATGTATTTTGTCATCTATCGTTCTTTATCCACATGATGTTCTCTCTCCTTTTATTCATGTCGTGTAAAGAGATTGATTTACTAAAGGTAGTACATATCATTAGTCATGTCATCCATCAGACCCCTATATAAACACCAGTCCTATTGTTTCTGTCCATTTATTCTTGTTGTGTATTTGATTGGCTAGTTGTTATTTTGACGCATAACGTGCACGTTTTGTCAACACAAAGCTTATTGGTAATACAAATATACACCAGATTTAGTGAAATATCAAAAAGCGGAAACAGGACACGCTTATGTATTGAATTGATAGTGTTAGCAGGTACATCAATACAGCCACCCCCATGTTACACACAGACAGGATTATTCTAGGTTGAAAAAATACATGTTATAGGAAGATGCATCTTCAGTCATAATGATGATGTCGAGGTCACATACATCTTCTTAGGAAGCAGTAGACTGTATAAGCATTGTTGCTTTCTCCAGTATGTAAAAACAATATTATGTAGAATGATTTTGTTGACTCTTATGTTCTTATTCAGTTGGACTGCTTTAACATCTTCCTCATGCGAATCCTCTCTGTGACAGTTCTTGAAGGATGTTGAGTCAAGTCCAGATGATATATATATATATATATATACAGTTTTCTTCTGCAGTACTCTTTTTTCTTCTTGGAGATCACTCCCTATCGGACATGTTCAAACCGATACTCGCAGAATGCCGGATATAGAGGGAGTGGCTACAGAGCACTCCATTTACTCCAAAAAGCAACTACTTTTGTATGAGTAAAGGAGAGAAAGTAATTGTAGTCATTTTATGAAAAAGAAAAGAAAGGGAGAGAGAGAAAAAAGAAAAATAATTTCTCAAATGTATTTTAACAGATCAGTTTATAACAATAAATAGGTTTTGATTGTTTATTACACATAAAGAAACTAATAATTCCTCAAATGCATCTAAAGATAAATGGTTTATTTGTATGAAAAAAACAACATTGCACAATAAAACAAAAAGAGAAATACTATACGTTCATGCTTCTTTTTAGAGTGGACGCTTTTTTTTTTTTCAAACCATTTTGTGCAACATCAAATTGTAGACTTTGGATGAGATGGATAAAGATCCTCTTATGAACAATTTCTTCATTGTAATGGATAACACATCTGTCCATATGTACAGCAATGTTGATGAATTAATCACTCTTAAAGGCTATAGAAGTATTTGTCTTCCTCCCTATTCTTCCAAACTTAACCCCATTGAACAGTTCTGGTCAGTTGTTAAGAGAGCAGAAGCTTGCAATCATTTCGACAAATATAGAAATGGACAATCCATTTGATTACATACTTGCATGTTAACACAAAAGAGATAGGCTGAGTGTTTATATTTTGTACCCGCAATTGAGAAAGGCGCAAATTGGCTTATAAGAAAAGTGAAACGAATGATTGTTTTTCCGCAATTTGACCTTGCGTTCATTGTATATATATATATATGTATGTATGTATGCATGTATGCATGAAACACTTGTTTTTCATTATTTGTTATCATTGTTCTTTCTGTCTAATGTCATATCTATATATTTTTTTTTGTCTTAATAAAGAAATGATATAAAGAAACATGGTATTGTGGCCAAATCGTCTTTTTATTACTATTATTATCACTTGAGTTGTACAAATCTTGTTTGGTCAAGAAGATCTTAGTCTACTTGCTAAAGCATTTAAGCTTGCTCCAGGTTAATTTATATTAGCCTTGACTAGTGTGACTTAAAATAGAAAATGATGCGAGCACGTTCGTTAAGCTAAAAATGATCGTCCATTTTCTAGACTCCAATAGGCTGAGCATAAAAAAAAAGACTCTAGATTGACATCTCATATCTTCTTTTCTTTAAAACATATCTTTTCTAACATAATGAATATAAGCCTGAAACCGACAATAGCACTTATTCTACTATTTTTTTTCAAGCATAAACACCAAGAGAAAACAAGTTGTCGGCGCACTAAAATAAAACATGGAGGCTCCCTGTTTTGTTAACAAACGGACTCTCAATATCCTGAGGACTCAAATTAAATGGTTTCCATAGACCTTTTTTAGTAGATGGTACACCATCCCCTTAGATTAATATATAAAGCTCTCTTTCTCTCTTTCTCTATTTTTATTTTTTTCTCTTTACTATTTTTTTTTCCTTTCTTTTTCTTTATTAAAAAAAAAGAAGTATATCCCAAACCATGAAAACTTTTCAATATGGTTTCTTATTATGCATACTCGCTTTTGTTGTGTTACCGAGATTGACTTTAGGTAACAAGGCAGTTAGAGGTTTTCTTCTAATTTTTTATATTAGGTCTTCATACCCACCTTCATCATTTAGAGACATTATCTGACCTTCAAGTCGAAATAGCACCTAGAACGCACCATTTTTTCGAGAAAAGACAACAATCTGCCAATAGAGAACTTGAGCCGAAAAAAATAGCCTTTGATGACCATCTTCATATTTCAATCAATGCATATAACCAGACACTTTATCTTCATCTTGAACCCAATATAGACTTATTCCATCCCGAAGCCACTGTGATCATCGACGGACAACATCAAAAGATACATCAACAACCTTACCATCAAAGGCCACTTGTTTATAAAGGTGTGGTCTTGACTCCAACTTCTAATCACAGCCTCGGTTGGGCTAGAGTTCTGGTCCGAAATGATTTGATGATGTGAGTCCCCGAAATTATTTTATAGAAAATAGACATCTTATCCATGCTATAGACATGAACAAGACCATCCTATTATCGAAGGAGCTTTCAAATTAAACGGGGATTTGTACCATATTAAAGCTACTACAAATTATAACCTCGTCAAACGATCAGACGATGTACCAGCCACACCAGGAAAAATGGTTATTTATCGAGACTCAGATACATCACCTGTGCTTAAAAGAGATGATCATCAGCACCATCAATGTGGATTCGATAATATGCTTCATCCTGCTTTATCAAGCTCATCTTTAGTCAAGAGAGATGAAAGTTTCTTCAGTCAAAATACATTCTCAGGATGCCCAACTACCAGAAAAAGTAAGTATTGTACTTCTCCTTATTTTAATAATATTGACCTTTCTTTTCTTTTTTAAATAGTCAATTATATGGGAGCAGGTAAAAGTCACTTGTGGGAAATAGAGTTTCTTATTAAACTCACTTTATTGTATAGCCGCTGATTGTACCTATGTTCAATACTACAAGAACGTTAATAATGCTCGCATTCAAATCATTAATAACTTCAATATGGCTTCTGCTGTATTTGAAGACACATTTAATGTTTCGCTTGGACTGATCAATATCACCATCATGGACACTTCTTGTCCTAGCAAAGTGGATCCAGAAATAGCTTGGAACCGCGCCTGTGATGCTACTTATGCATTAAATAATCGTCTAAGTGACTTTAGTCGCTGGAGATCCAAAATGAAAAACGATGGTGCCGGTCTTTGGCATTTAATGACAGATTGCCCGTAAGTGATGAGTTTCATTTTAACGTGTATATTAATGTGTATATATATATCCATAGAACGGGTGTAGAGGTTGGACTTGCTTGGCTAAGACAATTGTGTAACTCGGGTTCAGAACTACAGATGACAGTGGATGGTAAAGAACAATATGTATCTGGTGCTGGCGTCTCTGCTGTCAGTAAGTTATCTGATCCTAAAATTTGATCCATATCTTAACTTCTTTTGCTATAGCTCGAGATGAATGGAAAGTAGTGGCTCATGAAATTGGCCATGGCTTTGGTAAGTATTCATCCATATCCGCCGTGAGTCTGACATATATGTAGGTGCTATTCATGATTGCTCGGCTGCTGATTGTCCTTGCGAAGGTGCTGACTGTCAATGCTGTCAATTAGATGGAGACCAGTGTCAAACAACAGGATACTTGATGAGTGCCATTAGCAATAGTTCAGCTGAAAGTTTTAGTCCTTGTTCAGTCAAGACTATTTGTCGTGCTTTTCCTTCTGTCGCTACTTGCTTATACGATCCAGAACAACAGAAGCGTCCTGTTTATACACTCAATAGTTGTGGCAATGGTATTAAAGAAGAAGATGAAGAATGCGACACAGGTGGAGAAGACACACCTTGTTGTGATGCCAAGACATGCAAATTCAAAAAAGATGCTGTGTGCGAGTGAGTTTTATTGACTATGTATAGTTTGACACTGATATCCTTTGTGTTAGGGATAAGACAGATGGTTGTTGTCATAACTGCCAAATTCGACCCAAGACCCACATGTGTCGAGCTGCTGCCACACCTTGTGATGTGTCTGAATACTGTACGGGCGATTCTCCCATATGTCCAACTGACCGCTATTTACGCGATGGTACAATCTGTGGTCTGAATGGACTCAAATGTGCTTCAGGACAATGTACTTCTCGAGACGAACAATGTCTTTCTCGAGGATTTGTCATGAATATCACTCAATCCTGTCGAACCAACAATGAAGAATGTAAATTACTGTGCAACTCACCTGACAGTGACAAATGCCTTATCTTCAGTGGTAATTTCATTGATGGAACACCTTGTGGGTTTGGAGGAAGATGTCATGACGGCGAGTGTCGTAACGGAGGTGCTGTTGGTAGTAGTCTTTTATATCTGCGAGAACATCTTCAAGTGGCTATTCCTGTGATGCTTGTTCTGTTCATGATCTTATGTGCTGTTGGCTATCTCTTGTTTTGTTATGGATGTTGGAGATGCCCAGGATATAAGGAACGTCAAAGAAAACGAGAGTATTACAGCAGTGAACTTCAACCACCTACAACAGGATTGTTTGGTAAAAGGAGTATTAATATTCTTTCCCGGCTTAGTTTCTCAGCGTATCTGTACCGTGATTCTGTTGCACCTCGATTGCTCTTGAGTAAAGAAAAACAATCATTAGAGGTTCATTCGCCACCTTTACCACCTACTTACCATGTACCAGAAAATATCAATCATCATCATCATTCACCATCTCCCAGCCCTGTATTAACAGCTTCTTCAAGTTATACGATTACTATGGACGAAAAACTTGTTAAGAATGAATAATGTAAATAATATCATGAATACCAAAGACATTGTAAATAAAAGTCATTTTTATTATTAAGATAATGTTTCGAGCACAGTAGCAAGTGTCTTCATATCATCTCTTATGCTCTTTGCAAATCGAACCACCTTTTCCTTATTATCCAATACTTCAATGGATTGAGTCAATGCATTGTATCTGACTGAGAAAGGTCGATTCATGCTGGCTGCAAAGTCCCTCACTTTTTCTTGAGCGTCTTTAAATGATTCAGCTACATAATAGACAGGTTGGAATTCAGTAATAGGGTATTTTTGAACAGCTGTCTTGGGTGGTTCAAAAGGTCGAAGTTCGGGCTTATCTGATAATGCATATTCAAGTTCACCAAACGAACTTAGTAGGCCTGCACCAAATGCTTTAATTTCTCCATCTTGTCGACACAAACCAAATTCTACTGTAAACCAAAAGATAGTAGCAAGCTTTGCAATATCTTCGTCTGATGCACCTAATGAAGCCAAACCGATTTCTTGTGAAAAATCAGCAAAATCAGGATCAGCAAACTATAGAAAAAAACTAAGTTCCATTGTATGTATACCAAAATGACTCTACCAATGGAACGTGGCCTAATAATTCATGACAAACATCAGGTTCAGGTGTATAATAAGGCTTTGAATGATGGCGAATGTATTGTGTTGAATAAAAGACACGGAAAGCAAAAGCGTTCAAGAAATCACGGCTTGACAATAAACCCATGACAGGACGAACAGTGAAGCCAGTACAGTCTTTTAAGAAACGAGAGACATGCTCAACTTGAGGAATTTGTTTTTCATTGTAGCCACAATTTTGGATCAAAAGAGGCAAGACATATTGGTGTTCACGACAGGCATGGGTGGGGTACATTGAGGTCAATTTGCGGAACACTTTACCCCAGGTTTCATTTTCCTCGGCGGTGTATTCAATCTCAGGGACAGGCTGACCGGTACGGTAAGTCTTTGCAATACGGGTAATTTCTGCACGACGAGCACGGTAAACGGGATCATGAGCACCGGGATGATCAGAACCTTAAGATCGTGTTACTCCTCGATGGTTCAGATAAATTCTACTTACTAAGTTCTTCACCCATTTCCAAAACCTTATCAGCAAAAGTATCCAAATCTGTCAATTTGCGTGGGAACCATGGTACACTGTCTAATTTTTTTCGCACGCATCAGAATCTGATAAAGACAATTGGAAAAAAAAAAACTTACCACCAGTAGTAGAGTCAGAACCAATGACACGCACATCTTTGGTGTGCTTGCGAAGACCTTCAACTACATTGGTGACTTGTTGAGCATCTTTGGCATCAAAATCAACAAAGAAATCATAGTCCCATTCTTTGGTCTTACTAGGACGACTATAAAGATGTTAATATATATTCCTTATAAACAGATCAAGATTACTTTACGATTCTATGCGAGTAAGAGAGATGTCCATGGATTTAATGGCAGCCAAACAGTCTTCAAGGGCACCAATTTTATCTTGAATGGCAAAACATAAAGTGGTTTTCAAAGATTGATTAAGGTTAGCAGGAGACATTTTTTTCTGATGTGCAATAAAGAAAAAAAAAAGAGCGAAAAATGCTGCCTCTTTTTATTGTTATACATATTTTGACACGATCACGTGCGACCGGGATTGTACAGGTAAAGACCGAGATTGTTTTATGATGGGTTTATGAACAAACAAACATGCATGTATATAATCAGGCAAGTCCACTTGTAAAGAAGCACTTGACAGTGTTGATTAAATACATAAACAAACAGAGAAAAAAAAAGAAACTTACTCGCTTATACACCTTTTCTTGAATAAAAGAACGTCGCATTTTTTAAGAAAAAAAGCATTACATCTATTAGCCTGATTGACTATTTAAACGCTTTACAGGATAGCATCGCTATGGCAAAAAGCATGGTAAATGAGGCAAAGTTAGTTTTGCTTTTTCAAAAAAAATCCCGTTATAACTATACAGTCAGTATAATGCCAAAGTACAGGTTTTTAAATCGAAGTGAATCTTGATAAGTGGCTTTTATTTTTCCAGAAGGTAGTTTATTGGGTTTCAATGAGTAGTTTTAATTGCGCCCGTCTCTTGAGTGCCATTAGGATAACTTTACGCGGAGCAATAATAAAATCTTTCTTTTTAAAAAAAATGAGCAGTTTTGCAAGTTCCAAAGGAAAAGTAGAAATATCGCTTTCTTACATCCTGTCATTATCTAAACAAATACGTGCATACGTCTCTATGAGAATGAAATATGTACAATCGTTGATGAACTAGTGTGTGATACTATGAAGATGTAGCACATCTTGGCATATTTGCATCTTGTCACTTCTGATTTCCTTAGTTTGATTATGTAATTTTTTTACAGATAGATTTTCAAAAAAAAAACCAAGCAAATATTGTTAGTAAAAAAATATCTAATCAGTTGGAATTGCTAACTTGATATGCTTTTAATTGTTCAAGTCGAGATATGACATCAGGTATTGAAGCTAGTTCATCAGGTATTGAAGTTAGTTCATCAGATTTTTTTAAATTAGATTTTAGGATATGCATTGATTTTATTTAAAAAAAAAGAAAATTAAGCAGAAACTCGAATGACATTACGTTGATTAATGCCACCAGTGACAGGGAGATATGTACTCTGCATTAGTTGTTGATCAACCTCACGTGCACACATACGACCTTCATTAATACCCCATACGATCAAAGATTGACCTCGACGACAATCACCCGCTGCATAAACACCAGAAACAGAAGTTGTGAATCTACCCTTTGGTGTCTCAATATTAGAGCGGCCATCTTGCTTAACAGACAATTGTTTGAGGATGGCATCTTCAGCACCAAGAAAACCCATTGATAGAAGCACAAGGTCAGCTTCAAATGTTTGTTCGGTTCCTTCTAACTCTTTCATTGCCCATCGACCAGAATCGTCTTTTGTCCATTCAACACGGACAGTCTTGATACCCTTAACCTTATTATCTGAATCTGTAATGAATTCTTTAGAAAGAACACAGTATTCTCGAGGATCTTTTCCGAAATGAGTCTTGACTTCGCTATGACCATAATCGACACGGAAGATTCTACCGTATTCAGGCCATGGGTTGTCACTTGCTCTTTCAGCAGGAGGTTGAGGAAGCAGTTCAAAATTAATAACGGACTTGCATCCATGACGAACTGAGGTACCAATGCAATCATTACCAGTATCACCACCACCAATTACAACGACATTCTTGTCCTTTGCAGAAAGATAATGGCCATCTTTTAATCCAGAATCGAGCAAACTTTTGGTGTTAGCTTGAAGGAAGTCCATAGCAAAATGAATACCATCAGTATCGCGACCAGGAATTTTGAGATCTCTAGGCCAAGTAGCACCTGTAGCAAGAATCAACGCATCATTTTGCTCGCGAATGGTGTTTGCATCGATATTGACACCAACGTGAGCATTGGGAACAAAAGTAATACCTTCAGCAGCCAAGAGATCAATACGACGTTGAACAATCTTTTTATCAAGCTTCATGTTAGGAATACCGTACATCAATAGACCACCCATACGATCATTTCGGTCATAAACAGTGACAAGATGGCCAGCCTTGTTCAGTTGATCAGCAGCAGCTAAGCCAGCAGGACCAGAGCCAATGATACCAATTTTTTTACCAGTACGCTGAGCAGGTGGTTTAGGCACTATCCAACCTTCTTTAAAGCCATGATCGATGATGGCACATTCAATGCTCTTGATAGCAACAGGAGGTTCATTGATATTGAGTACACAACTTTGTTCACATGGAGCAGGACTATCAAATTTGTTAGAATAATACATAGAAACGATTCAACTTACCAAACACGACCTGTAAATTCAGGGAAGTTGTTGGTCATCAAAAGACGATCAAGTGCTTCTTTCCAATTGTCTTTGAATACGAGTTCATTCCATTTGGGGATAATGTTGCCAATTGGACAACCAGTGTCAGATTGACAAAAAGGCACACCACAATCCATACAACGAGCAGCTTGTTCATGAAGTTGAGGACGAGTAAGACGAACATTGACTTCGTCCCAATCTTTTAAACGCTTCTTAGGGTCACGATAAGGATCAGTTCTGCGCTTATATTTCATAAAACCTCGTAATTTGTCTAGTCTTTCACGACGCTTAAGAATTTCTTCTTCAGACAATGCACTATCTTCAACATCTTCAAGTTGAGGCTCAAATTTCTTTTGGCTAGTATCATCAACGGATTTCTTTTCCATGTTGGGATGAGCGAGGGCTTCACGTTGACGCTTCAGTAATTTACCATATTCAATAGGCATGACCATGACAAATTTAGGAAGGTACTCATTAAAGTTCTTGAGGACTTGTTCAGCGACCTCAGATCCAGTATAGTGGCGGTGGTCTTCAATCAAGTCACGCAGTTCGGCAATGCGCTCATTGTCATTCACCGTTTCTAAATCAACCATTTCGGTATTGACCAATTCACGGAAGCTGTTGTTTAGGTCCAAGATATAGGCTATACCACCAGACATACCAGCAGCAAAGTTACGACCAGTGCTACCAAGAATGACAACACGGCCACCTGTCATATATTCACAACCATGATCACCAACGCCTTCACAAACAGCAATAGCACCTGAGTTACGGACACAGAAGCGCTCAGCAGCTACACCTCGTAAGAAGGCTTTACCACTGGTAGCACCATAGAGACAAACATTGCCGACAACAATATTGTCTTGAGGTTTGAAGGTGGAGTTCTTCGGAGGATAAATAGCAAGTTTGCCACCAGAAAGCCCTTTGCCCACATAATCATTAGAATCACCTTCTAATTCGAAAAATATACCAGGAGCCAAGAAGGCACCAAAAGATTGACCAGCAGAGCCTTCAAGAGCAACATGAATAGAGTCTTCAGGTAAGCCATTTTCGCCAAATCGTTTAGAGACATGGTAAGAAAGAGTGGCACCCAAAGCGCGATCTGTATTAACGACTTGGCCCTGAATATGGACGGACTTTTCAGCACCAGAAAAGACTGCTTCAGCTTCATCAATTAAGTAATTATCAAGACGAACATGAAGATTGTGTCTTTGCTTTGTCGTGTTGTGCGTAGCAACACCTGGACGCAAGGCATTAGCAGGAGTCAAGATGGGTGATAAATCCAAATTGGCAGTCTTGAATGTACGGAGAGAATCGTCAACCTTCAAAAGCTCAGCACGACCCACCATTTCGTTAATAGTACGGAAGCCAAGCTTAGCCATGATACTACGCATTTCCTCAGCAACATAATAAAAGAAGTTGACAACATGTTCAGGTTCACCAGTAAACTTTTTACGCAATTCAGGGTCTTGTGTAGCAATACCTACAGGACAAGTGTTCTAAGGAAAAAAAAGAGGGGATGAGCGATGGATTTTTTTTCTCAAATGACTTACCAAATGACACTTTCTCATCATGATACAGCCAAGAGCAATAAGAGGAGTAGTAGCAAAACCCCATTCTTCTGCACCGAGTAAACAAGCAACAGCAACATCACGACCTGTCTTGATCTGACCGTCTGTTTGAACGATTACACGGCCACGCAAATCATTCAATACCAAAGTTTGATGTGTTTCTGCAAGACCAAGTTCCCAAGGAAGACCAGCATATTTGATACCAGTCCAACGAGAGGCACCCGTACCACCATCATGACCAGAGATCAAAATATGGTCTGCTTTGGCCTTGACTACACCAGCAGCAACAATGCCCACACCCACTTCAGAAACAAGCTTGACAGAGATGCGAGCGCGAGGGTTAGAAGACTTGAGGTCGTAAATCAATTGCTTCAAATCTTCGATAGAATAAATATCATGATGTGGAGGAGGGGAAATCAAACCGATACCAGGTGTTGTCTTACGTGTACTGGCAATTTCTTCAGAAACCTTGGTACCAGCCAATTCACCACCTTCACCAGGTTTAGCACCTTGAGCCATCTTGATTTGTAACTCATCAGAATCAGCAAGATAATAACTTGTTACACCAAAGCGACCAGAAGCTACTTGCTTGATAGCAGAACGAAGTGCAGTACCATTTGCTTTGAGAGTTGAACGTTCAGGCTTTTCGCCACCTTCGCCTGTATTGGACTTGCCTCCAAGTTGATTCATAGCAGCAGCCAAGGCAATATGTGTCTCCCAAGAAATGGAGCCATACGACATAGCACCTGTGACAAAACGCTTCACAATGTTGGTCCAGGGTTCAACTTGTTCAACAGGAATTGGCTTGCGTTCATCAAAGTTGAAGTCCAACATACCACGCAGTGTGCATTTCTTAATTGCATTATGGGCATTATGAGAATAAACATCGTAAGAGCTTTGGTTTTTGCGGCGAACAGCATCTTGTAAATTAGCAATACCAGAAGGCTCAGTAATATGGGCTTCACCACCATCGCGCCAGTGATATTCCCCAGATTCAGGAAGACCAACAGGTTGAACTACATTGCGAGTAGGATAGCCACCTTCATGCAAAGTCAAGGCATCCAGAGCAAATACATCAAATGTGGCACCCTTGATACGAGAAGAAGTACCAGCAAAGCAACGGCTGATAACAGTATCATCTACACCAAGTGCTTCAAAGATCTGAGCACCCTTGTAAGAAGCCAAAGTAGAAATACCCATCTTGGACATGACCTTCAAGATACCGTTATTAATGGCCTTTCTATAATTGTGCAATAATTTCTCAACCGTATAATCATTACGGACAGCACCTTCACGATGGAATTTCATCATAGCTTCCATGGCCAAGTAAGGACAAATAGCATCAGCACCATAACCAAGCAATACACAAAAGTGATGAACTTCACGAGCTTCTGCTGTTTCAACCATAAAAGAAACACGACTACGCTTCTTATTTCTCACCAAATGATGATGTACACCACCAGTAGCAATCAAGGTAGAAATAGCAACACGGCTAGCAGAGACAGCACGATCAGATAACACGACAACTTTATATCCAGAATCAATGGCCTTAGTTACTTGTTCACAAATACGTTCAAGAGCATCAAGGTAACCCTGGACACCAGCAGACTTTTCAAAAGTAATGTCGATTGTAGCCACCTTCCACTCAGGAAATAAGTGAGTCATCTGCTTGACTGCTTCTAGTTCTTCCATATACAAGATAGGTGAAGGTAAAGTCAACTTGTGACATTGGTTTTCATCAATTTCGAGAATATTGCCTTCAGGACCAATGTAGCATTCAAGAGACATAACAATTTCTTCACGAATAGGATCAATGGGAGGATTAGTCACTTGAGCAAAGAGTTGGCGAAAGTATTCGTAGAGAAGACGAGGTTGCTCGGATAGACAGGCAAGTACAGTATCATTACCCATTGATCCAAGAGGTTCTTTGCCTTCCGAAGTCATTGGCAACATTAGCAAGTTAAATTGTTCAAGCGTATAGCCAAATGCTTTTAGACGAGGGTCTGAATTGATATTGGTATCATCCAACTTTATAGCACTTTCAGGTTCTAAGGCAGAGACCAAATCATCCAGTTTAATCTTCTTGTTCTTGACCCATTCAACAAATGGTTTCTTTTTTGCGGTTTCAAGTTTGAGTTGAGTATCGTCTACCACAACACCTTTGAGAGTATCTACCAAAAGCATGCGACCAGGCTTTAGACGACCTTTTTGAATTACGGATTCAGGATCAACAAAGACAGTACCGACTTCAGATGCACAGATCATGATATCATCAGAAGTAAGATAGTATCGACAAGGACGCAAACCATTACGGTCAAGAGAAGCACCACAATAACGGCCATCCGAGAAAATAAAGAGGGCAGGACCATCCCAAGGTTCCATTAAAGAAGCAGCCCATTCATAAAAACCCTTCTTTTCAACAGACATCAACTGATTATTCTGCCATGCCTCAGGCACCATCATCATGACAGCTTCAGGCAAAGTCAAGACACCATTGACAACCAAAAGTTCCAACACATTATCAAAAGCAGCAGAATCGGAACCACCTTCTTCAATGATAGGATAGAGTAGCTCCAATTCATCACCAAACTTGTCTGATGTCATGATACCTTCACGAGAACGCATCCAGTTTTTGTTTCCACGCAAGGTATTGATTTCACCTACCCAAAGCAAATGAGTAACATGTTTCAAGCTAAATTTAGATCTTACCGTTATGTGCAGACCAACGCATAGGCTGAGCACGGTCCCAAGAAGGAAAAGTATTTGTAGAAAAACGAGAATGAACCAAAGCAAAATGAGTTGTGTACTGAACATTCAATAAATCGTAGTAATACAAATAAACTTGCTTTGGTGTCAACTGACCCTTGTAAACAATGTTTTTGTTGGAAAGAGAACAAATATAAAACCATTTTTTCATTGTCAAGGTATGAGTTGCATGTTTACGCAACACATACAATTGACGCTCAAAATAACCTTCATTAAACTCAACGCCGTCTTTCAGTACCACAAATGGTTGAGCAATGGTAGGTTCTTTTGATCTTGCTGCTGGACCAATAATGGAGGAATCTACCGGGACGCGACGCCAACCCAACACTTTCAAATTTAGGTCATCTGCTAGGGATTCAAACACTTTCTGGGACTCTCCAACATCTTTCATAAACAAGTTGCCAACAGCATATTTGCCTTCTTCGGGTAGGGTGACACCCAGTTCTCTTGAAGTTTCATTGATAAAATATTGATGAGGAATAGCTGTCATAACACCAGCACCATCACCATCACGAATATCGGCACCACTAGCACCACGATGCGTCATGTTGCATAAGACTTCACTTGCATCCTTTAGAATTTTGTGAGAGCGAAGACCTTTGACATGGACTATAAAACCAACACCACATGCGTCTTTTTCGTATTCGGGATCATAAAGTCCTTGAGCTTTAGGGATACTCGATGCCCATGACTTGTTTTCGTTTGTTAACATTTAGATCAATGTAAGAGAGAAAAAGTGAAGGAAGGGTAAAAAGCCAAAATAGAAGAGATTTAAATTTCTTTTTTTTTTTTTGATAAGAGAAATGTGTCTCGCTTTTTTTTTCTCAAAGGTTTCCAACTGCATCCAGCACACTTTTTTTTCTTCTTCCTTGACATGAATGTTGCACAGAATAATGAACTTAAACAAGTATATATACGTGCTCGGTTTGTTTCGTGTTATTCTAAATGTACGCTTTTGTTTTGTTGTTTTATCATTTTTTTAAAATAAAGTTATTGTTATCTATTCGCATATTGATTACGAAGTTATCCGATTGAATAAAACACCAAAATTGGTTCGAGTTGATTCATGGGGGTGGGAGTGATTCTATGATGTCGTCGCTTTTTTTTAAAAAGAGGAAGAGATCTAAAAAGCCAATCAAAACGTTTACCTGTGTTTCAATATAGATTAAACGCATTTGTGTAAGCATCTTTAGTATTACAAAACCTTAAGCAATTGTATAGACACGATCAAGCAAAAGTTGGGTAAAAATAGATAATACCGTGAGTAGTTATTGCAAAGATTTTTTCAAAGAAATTTGAGACAAGTCGCGCTTTTAGAAAAAAAAAACTTTGCTTAATATTAAATTATCGATTCAAGAACAGGATTAGAGCTATTCAGAAGCACATCACACATACATAAGTAGGACTTTCTTATCACAGTCAAGTCAAACTGCTTAAATATGCTACGAATATATATATATATATATATATTAGAATTAGACAGCTGTGCATCATTTTTAAATGTTAAGGTTTGTGTTACAGGAAAGAAAAGTAGATTAGATTGAATTAGCCAATAAGAAATGAAAAAGATATTTCACAAGAAAATAAATTATCAGGGCGTATCACAAAAAGAAAAAGTGGAGAAAATTTCAAGAAAAAAAAGTCAATAAGCCTTTTTTTGTATTTGATTTTTTCTTCTGTCATTTGAAGAATTTAATGTAGATATGGAAAGAGAAATACACCGTTACGTTGAATGCAAAAATCAAACTAAAAGTACAGTATTCTTTAACAAGAAAGGAAAAAGAAGGCGGCAATAACAATGTTCAGTGGCTTGACATGGAGCTGTTTAATGCAGTGTACCAGAAAGTCAGCATGTTTTTAAGCAGAAATAAGCATAGCCAATCAAAACAACGAGCTATTCATGAGCAATCAAGTCTCTTATATTTCTCTTTTGTAAAAGTTATTTACTTTACAATATTTCAGCAAAAACTTATGACTTTATCTTCTCCATTTTATAAAATACAAAGTCAAGACAATATTTGAACCTCGCTAAAAAAAGAGAGACCTTGAACAAGAAGAAAAATACACACTAAAGAACAAAAAAAAAATAGGGATTTGGGTGCACAAACTTCTGTTTAAGAATAAACAAAACGTACGTTTTTTTTTCTGTAAATTTTCCACGTTGGGTAGCATATGATTATGAATTTCAACCATATGCACCTTGTTCTGCATAATTCCATCAACCCAAATTCTTTTCGATGTTTGGTTCATTCTATATCTTATGTTTGAAGCTCTTGGCTGTGCGTGTGTTGTACACGTCACACAACGCCCTTATTTTTTCTTGAACGGAAAGTCTTACCGAGCAAATGCATTATTGACCTACAAGATACGCTGAACGATGAATATATGGTGTGTATGCGTGGCTATAAAAAGAATTAATTTAGGTACCTGGATTATCATTAAACATACAAAAGAAAAAAAAGGAGATATAAATAATATAAAGAAATAAACCTTAAAATGGGCCAGAAAAGAAAACGTGATTTTTATTATTATGTACAAAAGAATCGTATCATTAAAAAAAAAATAAAAAGAGCATATTTTTTGAGCATACATGGTATTTGTTTGATAAAAAAAAAATAATACAGCAGTTTTATATGTATAAAAAGAAGAATATAATATATATATATATATATATATATAAAAAGGGTATGGTATTTGATTTTTTGAAGGAATGAAAAGTGTTTTTTTTAAGAAATTATGTATGTATATACATGGATGTGTGTAAAAATGAAGAATAAAAAAAGGGTATTTTCTATTTCAAGCTTTTTTTTTTTCTTGGGCTTACTGTTTTCAAGTGGATTCATTGAAGTTTTCTTCATTTCCATTTGTGCCATGGATACTATTAAAGTAGCGTGTTCTTATAGCATCAGAATAGGGATTAACAACATTTGAAGTATTAAAGTTCTCGGGATTATTGGACATTGGATTGCTTGACACCAATTCTTCGTTAGACGAGGTAGAGCCATAAAAGTTCATGCTGTTAGAACGTGAAGTAGTAATAGGACGACGATTTGTAAGGTTTGATGAGTTAGTACTTTCAAAAATATTTCTTTGTGCTTGATGAAAGTCGGATGGTTCATTACCTATTGGATAATAAGCATCTGGGTAATTCATTGAATTGAGGAATCGTCGATAAGAGCCATCTGCTGAATTTATGTCTGGTTGTAATGCCTTTTCATTAGGTAAGCCTTGCATGCCATAAGCTATTCTTTGTTGTTGCTGCGATGTGTCTACGCGTTGCATTCTTGCATGTTGTTGTGGAACACGTTGCATTGGAGGTACCGGGATCATTTGTGGCTGAGGAGGAGGAGGATGATGTAAGGGAACATAAACAGGACGACTTTGTGGTTGTAGTGGTTGCGATTGATTTGTTTTGTTGCTATTAATCGCGGCAGCAGTAGCAGTAGTAGTAGCAGTAGCAGTAGCAGTAGCAGTAGCAGAAGTAGTAGTAGTAGTATTGTTGTTGTTGTTGTTGTTGTTGTTGTTGTTGTTGCTATTACTATTTTCATGTAGCTTTTGTTGTTGTTGTTGCTGTTGATATTGTCGAGAAGAAGGAGGAGGATTTTGAAGGTTAAATGAGAATTGATTAGGTACCACATTAGTCATATTTTCAGGTTTGCGTCTATAAGAGTCATAAAACTCGGGATTGGTGTCTGCAATAGCATATAGTTTTGGGTCATTTGGTTGATTGACAGTTGAAAGCATATGACTATAATTATCATGTAAGCCTATGTCTGCTTCCATATCATCATCAAATTGGCTTGGGTCAACACCTAAATTGTTTGCTAATGACTCAATACTTGCTTGAAGCATATCGATGTCTTGCGTGATACTCTGTGCAGAACGAGTGGCTATATTTAAGGTTCTAGAAAAGTCCACAATCGATGGGGCTTTATCTTGATCAGAAGTCATTTCTTGAGGTGACTGAGGATATTGAATTACAGATTCAAATGAATTAGGCATGGGTTTGCCATCCTCAGTTTTATTGGCTTGATTTATATTGCGTTGATCTGGGGAATTGCTGGCAGAATAAAGACGGATAGCAGAAGAGAAAATATTAGAAAGAGCAGAAGATGCAACTGAAGAAGACATAGGTGTTGAGGAATTGATCTTGCTCATGTCATCCAATTTAGTTGACATACCAGCAAGCGATGCCGCTTCTTCAATTAAACCTCTGGGGAGTGAATCGCCGTTATCTACAAATTAAGAAAAATGGTATTAGTACTCCGAAGTTCTCCAAATCGAAAAAAACAATAGAAATTATTGATCGGCAAAATAATACTTACTCATGCTAATTGCCAGATGGTCATTTACAAAGATGGCGGTCAAAAATTGTAGGATTTTTTCAATGGCCTCTTGATGACTCTGGTACTTTTCCCTTGCGTTCAGAGTCTCCTGCCAGAGAATTTCATTATCACGGTGCAAATCTCTCAAGTCAATACCAATCGACGATTGTTGTTTCTTTATAGCAGACAAATCTTGTACAAGAGTGGATAAAGTGACATTTTCTGTATCAACAATATCTTTATCCCGATTTCGTTTTCTGGTAACAAGTACAAGGAGATCAGGTCTTCCCTGTTGGAAATGAGGATTACTAAATTCCCATATTTCATATTCATTTTCTGCAATCATAACACCTTGTTGAAGATGAGGAACTTTGTGGAAATCATACATGTTCAATTGGCGTACAAATGATGCAAATGTGTTATGCTTGTAGAATCTTGGTAGGACTGTTTTAGCAAACTCTTCATGTCTTTCAACTACATGGTATGTTAGAAAAAAAAATTTTTTTTGTGCATTTTTACCTATAAAAGATGTTCCATCTTTTGACCATCGAATCAAATCATTTGTTGTTGAATCCTCTACCATACTATAAAGAGAAGTTCTTAGTACAAATTGGGATTTATCTTATTATATTACTTGTATAATTTGTTAAGAAAGGCGGGGACACTTCTTTGCGCAGTCAACCTAGGAGGAGGAGCAGAGGAAGAAGTGGTAGCAGAAGAAGAAGAAGGAGGAGGAAGAGGAGGAGGAGGGGCATTGGTATTCGATGACGCAAAAGAACTGGAAGAACTTGATTGTGCTTGTGAGGTGCCACTATCAGCAGAAGGTGAACCTGTAGAATTGCCTGTAGAATTGTTTGTTGCTCTTTTTTTCCTTGATAAGCTTGGTTTAGTTGATGCCATTGAAGAAGAGCCGGAGTCTGAAGAGCTAGCATTTGAGAAAAGGTTGACTGGAGTTGATTCTGAAGAAGAAGTAGATGAGGAAGAAGAGTGAGATCGCTTCCTGCTTGTTGCAGTTAGTTTATTTCCTCTGTTCAAATTTGGACGTCGCTTTATTTGGGGTTGAGCCTGTTGAGCCTGTTGAGCCTGTTGTTGTTGTTGCTGTTGTTGTTGCTGTTGCTGTATTCGCTGAAACTGAAGTTGAGCTTGCTGTTGTTGTTGCTGCACATTGTGCTTTTGGTGATTCATATTAAATGAACTGTTTATTATATACAACGAGTATATCAAAAGTAGTTATCAGTAGAGCTATAGTATAAGATAAAATGGATTAGTTTGTTTCTCACTAAAAAAAAAAATCTCGTATTTTACCTAAATGTAAAAAGTGAATATTCCTTTTTTTACAAAAACAAAAAAGTGATGAAAAGGGGAGAGAAAAGAGATTAGTTGGTTTTAGGCGAAAACAGGAAAAAATCTACAATTGCCGATTTGAACGGGATGCGGATTTTTTTTTTATTTTTATGGTCTGGCCCAAACCATGTAAAATTTACCTCTACTCCAAATAGGGAACAAGGAATAAGCGTTCCACAATATGATAAGGTTCCTCATACACTAGTTTTTTTTTCTTTTTCGTTAATTAAAGGAGAGAATTTTAGGCACTTTTGCTTTCTCTGTCGATTGATGCGTAATTTCGAAGCTGTTTGTTTTATCAGGTTGTATGAATGTATTTTTTGGCATTTTTCTAAATCGAGTTAGTGAGTAACTATATTGGTAAAAATCGATAAATTATGGGGGGTAACCAGCTGCTAGTCTTGCGAAAAAAAAAAAGTTTTTTTCTCTCATTCTGTGAAACCCATGTATACATTTTAGTCTTGGGGCTACTATAAATCGACTGGGCGTTCATGTAATCATTTGCATTGCATATCATATGGTTCCCTTTTTATTATTACTCTATAATTGTTCAGACTGTTAAAAAAAAGAGAGAGAATGAACAAAAGTGCTCCTTATTTTTTTTAAAAAAAAAAGCTGCCTAATCATTTGCAAAAAAAAAAAAAAGACTTTGCATTACTCACAGCACATGAAATAAAAAGAATTTTATAGGCTATAGTTTTAAGATAATGAAAATTATTGTTCTATGACGTTCTAATGAAGTGCAACATACCTAAAATTTTTAGTTGTTTTAGCTCAAAAGAAAAAAAAAAGACTGACAAAATCATTTCCCCAAAGCCTCCTGATTTTCTTTTTCTCACAAAGTTTCTTATTTACTAATGATAGTATTTTGGAATTGATTTATTCTCGATTCCAGCCATTAGAGTTTAACATGATTAGACTCATGTTTATATATAAAAAAAAAGGAGACAATAATGATATCATCTTAATAGATGTTACCATTTACTACAGACAACAAAAAAGAAACTTGAGACATACTTAAAAGCTATAAATAAACTTTTTTTTTTTTGATAAGGTCATTGAAAAAGAAAGTTTGATGTGAAGAGGAAAGAAACTTTTTCTTACCAAATTGTCGTTTCTTTTTTTACACAAAAAAAAAATTTTTTTTGTTTCCTTTGAGGACTGCACATGATTTGTAGAATTTTGCTTTATAAAGTAATTCTCTGATTCATAAGAAATCTTAAACCACTCTTTAAAGAACCGAAACTTTGGTAAGCGTATCCTTAAAAAGAGTAGTGCCATGGTTTAGGGCACTAATAAGCTATACTTTGCCAATGATATACTTTTTAGAAAAAAAATAGCATAGCATTTGTTCTATTTAACCATTTTTTACAGCAATTTTATAAATAAGTACTAGTTGAAAAAAAAACAAATATTGCAATACTACTTTATTGAGAATAATGTATAATTGTTTTATTGATCTTTTTTTTTAATCAATACTAAATAGTTGCTTATATACAGTTCATTTCTTCTATCTATATTATAGGACATTTTCAACATGTCAATTTGTGCTCAGACCATTGATCAAATTGTATGTAACACAAATTTAGATCAATTATGACAAGAAACATTTATCATATAAGCCACATAAATATTTAATTAAATATGTTTATAACACATATGATACAATAAAACAAAGGAGACTCTAGTCGCAGTGAACACGCAGATGTCTTCTCATGTTGCTTTGGACACTAAACTTGCGTCTACATCCAGGGTAACTACAATGGAAGGGCTTCTCTCCTGTATGCGAATATGTGTGGATTTTCAAGGAAGATGGCCGCATGAACTTTTTCTGACAAAATGTGCAAATATATTGCTTGATTCCTAAACTTGCTGTTTTCTCCTTGACTGGATTTAAAAGTAAAGGAATGCTTGCTTTGCGAACCAATGGTTCCTTAGATATTGCGTCTTGCTTGTCATTCTCAGCCAAGAGTGTAAATGGGGGAGGGAGAACGATTTGAAGCTTAGGATTTGGTTTAAGTAATAATGGTTGAAGTTTGACAGGTAGTGCTGCTTCCATTGAAACCATACTAGGTTGAATAGGTGTTAAGATTCCCTGAATGCCTAGAGTTAAAGAATGCATTAAAAAAAGGTTCGGTAGAAGAATCTTTTACCTTTTTTGTAGGTTAGTTCTTTCAATGAAATGGAAGGCAATTGCCATGTTTCTTTTTGATGCATCATGAATGTAAAATATGTCGATAAAAAAAAAGAGAGACAAGAAATAAAGTTGGTAGGAAAGATTCCTGATTTGAAATATAGAAAAAAAAAGTTCCGTTTCAAGCATATTTTTTTCTTTTTATTTATTGACTTTCTTATCTTCGGTAATATATGCAATGGTTGTCTTCTTTAAAGGATAACGTATGCATGGGTGTATATATATATATATATATATGAAAGTGTGTATGCGTTTATGTGTGCATGCATGTGTATTTATGTATAAATGTAATGGGAGGGTATTATTTTGTTTAGAGAAACCTAAGTTGAGAAGCTGTGAAATGAAGAGGTTTCCAATCCAGTTTTCCCTGTACAATCACACGCTTTCTACGTCTCTTCTTTTCATCATTTCTTCGCCATTGTTCAATTACTTTATCTCCCAAACAGATGATGTGTTGTCCACGATAATATTTCAAAGCGCCAATATTTTGTAGAGTGTGAAGAATATCTTGCGTTGTAATAGAAGTCCTCTGAGAGATCTCTTCGATTGTGATTTCCTCCGTTGAATTCAACAAAACTTCAACAATAGTCTCTGTCCAATAAGCACGATAAGATAACAAACCAAGATCTGATAAAGGTTTTTCGGGAGAACCCGTTCTTCCTTCTGCTTTTGATAGTTCATATGAAAACGCAATCAATAATCGTCCATAACCTAGTCGTTGATACTGAGGCAATGTCAGGATACAGGCAACGTTATAGTTCTCTGAAGATTCCTTTTCTTTAGAGAAATAACCAATCAAATGATAACCCTTTTCATCGCGTTCAGTCATGCAATAAAACAAAAACGGATCCACGTCATAATACAGTGTTTTGTGGTCCAAAAATAGTTTTGACAGCAAACAGAGGTTTCGGCAATACGTTTTCTGTTTACGACCATCAATTTCGAAAAATGAGATTTCTTCATGGCGATAAATTTCGTTGCCTGGTGGATGGTGAAGTTGACAACGAGCACGATGCCTTGACAGTTGCTTGTATGAAACGTAATAACAAAGGCAGAATTCACAAATATAAAGCGTATCACAGTATGCATATTCAACTGGATAAGGTGAAAAGTACCAAGCTTCTACTTCATGTTGACCCATTTGGATCTTGTTGAGATTTTTGACTCGAGCAATTTCCTGAACACTTTGTGTCATGGATCCAGATGTTCGTAGTTTTTCAATTTCGTTTACTTTTGAGAAACCACTTGGTTCTTCTTCTTCTTCCTCTTCTTCATCGCGTGTTTCCATTTCAACCGTCTCTCCATGTTCATCATCATTGCCTAAGACCACTCTATCGACTCCTTCCTCAAATGCAACTTTTTTTCTATTGTTGGCGTTGTTCTTTCTGTTTGCGTTTGGTGTACCACTTCTTTCTTTTTTTGTCCCCTCTGCTTTTGGATTCTTTTTGGTAGGGAATTCGATAGGTCGATTGAAGTCCAAGCGCTTAATAGAGACCCACTCGTCTAAACGTTTGTTGAACTCGGTATAATGGACATAGTATTCTAGACCGTTGCTGGTGTTACGAGAAGATAAAATTTCTGCCTTTCTGAACTCTGATTCTTCGACACCTTTGGTATGCGTGATCTTTTCTACAAATAATTTGCAATTTACAGGCGCCGCCAAAAACTTTTGTACCTGGGCAGTTTGTTCTGGAAGCACTTCTGTCTTGGTTTGCGAAAGTGGAGAGCAAGCCTGCTCAATTTTGACAGGAACTTCGATGGTTGGGTTGTGTGGGTCTTTGTTGTCTGTCGCTTCTGCCATAAGAACAAAAGTAAAAAATAAAAAAATAAAAAAATAAAACAAAAGTAAAAAAAAAAAAAAAAAAAAAAAAGACTGAAAATTTCTCTTGTCAAACGCGATGACGTACAAAGAACAGCCCAATTGTATTTCTTGCGTGTTCGATATGTTATAGTCTGAATTTAATGCATGAATTTGATTTTATTATGATGGCCAATGAGTAGTAAACAACAATGGACTTGAGGTAACTAAACCATCTATTTGAGGTGTACTTGAAACTCTAGAAAGAGGTTCTTTTGTGCCTTTGAGCCAGTTTGCTTTATGGCCTGCTTCATAAATATCTTCTAGCACCTGTCCAAAAGTACCATCTTTTCTATAGTCCAAGTACTTTTTATACAACACCAGTGCCTACATAATGTATAAGCAAAGAGAAAATAATATTTTCTGTTCTTACTGTTCTAGCATCCTCAATACTATCATGAGTTTCTGATTGAATATCTTGATGTAATAGATGCCATGCTAAAAATCTCAATGAGATTTTACGCTGTCTATTTCGAATATGGTAAATGTCTACAGTGTCAATAATTTGTTCTGGAGGCACAAGTAAATCTAATATATATATATATATATATATATATGTACACAAGAAAAAAAAAGTGAGCCAATATCAAACAAACTATACGAACTAACTGATGATTCTAAAATCTTTGTTTAGACCATGTCCTATGAATATACAGCCTAGATCCACTAGCATACGTAGTTTCTTATAGGCTACCTTTAAAGGTACCAGTGTATGTTTTGATTGGCTTTGATCTAAATCACCAGGCATAATACCACTGAACTCTGTCAGATAATCCACAATAGGTTCGCTCGTCGTAATATAGTCATCGATAAATGGAACACCTTCTTTTGGACCTGTATCACCTCGTAGCACACTCACACGAGCCAGAGTTAACGTACTTGGTCGAATCAATGATTTTGTACCATCACTACGAATTTCTGTCTCTTCTTGTTGCAGTGCCACAAACTCGGCATCAATCGCCACCAGTGTTCCTGGTTTAGGCATTTCTTCTTTTGTTAACACTTCATGACGTGGATTAGGATTGGGTTCTTCAGCAATAGATAGATTCTCAAACAAGAGTGAATAATCTACTTCTGAGGGCAATACATCCAGATCAAGCAAGTTGTCTAAATCCACACGACTGTATTGAAGCACTGCAGGTGTCTTCCAAGCGCCCTTGAAAGAAAACACTTCTTCTGGCCGAATTTTTCGAACTAAAAAGTCATTAAACAAATACCAGGCAGATTTTGATTCGGGCTCTGCGTCTGGATCAGGCACTAGCAAAACAATAAATATATCTATCATACAATTTTTTTTATATATACCTTTGATTTGAGAAACAAGATGTGTTGTTTCTTCTTCTGCTTGAACTTGTAAGATAGTCGAAGAGAGTTCATAAATAGCACATGTCTCTGGTGAGCCTTTGAATTCAGGTGGTATTTCTTTGCCCATAGGTAATGCTTTAATCACAAGTTCTGTGCCGTTGATATAAATTCCAAATCTATCAAGCACCATTAGTTAAATAAGGCCATCATGTTGTGGCATATACCTTTCTGGTAGCCAAGATGAAGGCGAGTTTACAGTTTGCGCATCTTCATTTGTAGATCCTTGATCACTATCAACAACTGCTTCTTGTTGTACAGTAGGTTGTTGTGTGTTCTTACTATTGGGACCATTTTGTCTCCAAATCAAAGCTTCTTCACTATTAGAAGCACCCGAATTGATCAGCATCACACCAGGTAGACCACAAATAATCTTTTTCGTGATCGTGGGTTGATACTGATGACAGTTAGCGCACCATGCCTTTGTTTGGTTTTCTCTATACATGCTTGCTTTAAGGATACTGGTAAATGATCGTTTTCTTGATTTCCTGTCATTTTTCTTTGGATAGAGCATATCAACAACAAAAGGATATGTGATGCGAGAGACTTCTTTTTGACAACTACCGCATTTGCTTTGACTCAGTGTCTGTAGTCCAAACAATTGCTGCATTGTAGATGGTGTTTCTAATGTAATGGGTTCTTCTTCACTTTTGGTTTTGATTTCGTTTACAAATGTTTTGGATATAAGTGGGTTAGAATTAGACGCCATGTTGGCCTCTTGGTGAATTTGTTCCATAATAAAACGAGTAAAGTTCTGCATTAATGTCGAGAATGACAAGTTACGCGTAGGTGTCTCTGGTTCAAATAATCCCAATGCCGATGCTAGCACAAACAATGAATTGCCCTATATCTTTTTCGGTTCAAACTTACCTTGAGGAATCGTGCTAAATGCTCTTAAAAAGTTCGTAGCCTGACAATTTTGACCTTTTGAATCTTCAAGCATACGGAAAAGAAAGCCTAATTCACACAACAGGCAATTATCTTTGGAACATGCGATTTTAATGTGTGCTTTTGCAATGTTGCGCAAAGGCGTGATGAAAAACAAGACTTGCAAAAACGAATTACAGTATGAATTGCGAATATGAGTTTCTAGGCCACCGTATTTTGTTGAATTATAGTATCCAAAATCAAAATCATCTACACCAAATCGGCTGTATTGAATCTCTACACGTTGGTAGTAACGAGGCATGTTGATTACAGCAGGGTCTGTTGAGTAAATATCGCCTACAGAAGAAGACCGTCTGCCTAAATGTCGTGGGTCATCATCGCCCACCAATACTTTGCGAGCCTGCAATAATTCTCTTTCTTGTTCTGAGCGAAATTTGGGGCCATTCTTTTTAGTGACAACCTTCTTCTTTCGAGGCCTTTGGTTGCGATGAATGTTGCCTGGGTTTGGTGCATAACCAACAAAATCAATGGTTTTCATGTTCCTAATGATTTCTTCGTCAATGGGTGTAGGTTGTGCTCCTACTTCATAAATCTTGTTGTTGGGCCATAACGATAGTAATGGATCTGTGTAATAAGGCATGCCAACAGAAGAAAGAGGACTGTCCTCTTTCATAGTTGTGGTTGGAGTTTGTACAATATCAGGTGTAGTCAATGGTAATGAATATGGGTTGACATCGAAGTCCTCTCTATCTGCATACTGATAAACAAAACTTGCACCATCTGCGAATACAAGTGTTTGTGCTGAACTGGAGATATCCATGGCTGTAATGTAACTAGATGTCTGCAGTTGATGAAATTGTGCAGGTGCAGCATATGAGCCCATAATCAGGCTAGAGACATCACACATTTGAAATTGGCCTGTTTGAGATGCTACAAGGCAGGTTGTACTGAGTGTTGGATGCATTTTGAGAAACATGGGCCCACTTGGAAATGGAATAGGTGCCAATGTTCGAACTGCCATTCTGATATCGTATACTTTGACAAGAGGATCCATGATCAATGATCCCTGTCTATATACAAACAAGTTATAAGCCCTTTGTTCTTTCTACTTATATCTACCTTTGTGAGAACCCACAAGTCAATAACAAGTTGCCAGACACATCTAGATCAGATAAGGTGGCAGTATGCGCTTGTACTCTTTGCTCTACTTTCATTGTTCTTGGATCTCTTAGTGTTACTTCACCCAGCAATGAACCTGCACAGATAGAGCGAGGCAGACTTTTTAGAACAACAATATTAGACGCACCAGAGATTTTGCGAGTAACTGCTCCACGGGCTAAGCTGACGACAAGCATATCGTCTTGTTGACCTGCTACTAATAATTCGCCGTTTGTGAGAGTAGTTGAAGTCATACAATGAAGGTCTTTCGTGTCTTCAGTACTATTTGTTTACTTTAGTCTTGTTTCTCTATAGTCATGAGTCTACCTAACACTCCATTTGACTAAACCTCTTCTATCGCGCATTTGAAGACTTTTAGGACTAAGACTAATGACGCCTCTGTCAATCACACGAATCTGTCGCACCTGCTCATCTTTATGTGCTTTCCATGAAGTATATCGTTGTAGTCCCTTGCCGTAATAGGAGCATACACGGCCCTAAGCAAGTCAATAAACAACAGGTGTTTGTGTATTCAACTTACTGCATCGTTGCCCACCCATAATAGTTCGTGGTAAGGATCCCAACAAACAGCAGATACGGGCGTCACTTTATTTAGGTTGATATCACATATATGTTGAACTTCACTCCAAGAACTATCCATAAGAGCCAATAAAACAAAATAAAAGCAAAAGAAAAACACAGTGAAAGCAACCGCCTTTTTGTTGTATAGATTTAAACTCAGGGAAGGCTAATTTATTACTCTAACTTTTGTTTCTTATCCTTTGTATCTTGTTCTTCCTTGGTAACTTCTTTCACTTTTCGTTTTACAAGTGTAGTCAAATCATTGACAGGTGTAGAGGCAGAGATTTGTTTGGCTTCTGTTTTCTCCTTTCCATATCCCAACATGGCTTTCAATAAAGCTTCTGCTTCTTTTTCAGTTGCTTGTCTTTGTTCCAAATCTTCAATCTTTAATTGCATGTCTGTAATCAGTTCTTTGATCTCGAGAATCTCATCAGAAGCACCTTTGCTCACTTCTGTTTCCTTTCCTTTGCCTTTTCCTTCACTTGTTTCCAATTTTTCAACTCTATTTTGCAGCACTTGGACGGCCTTTTGTAATTCGGGAACTGCTTCATTTGCCTTTTCGGTCGAGAACTCCAATGCTAAAGCATACTTGTAGTGGGCTTCAGCTAATTCTCGGTTATCGCTTTCCAAAACAGACTGTTTGATAGATATAGCCTTTTCATAATCAGCAAGTGCTTCGTTGAATTTTTCTTTGATATGCGATTAGTTTGTGTATTTTTTTTTTTTTTGTCATTTATGCTGTTACCTGTTTCTAATGAGACATCGCCCAAACATAGATGTACATCAGCTAATTTCAATTGGGTTTCTTTGTCTTCTCCTTTTTCGAAAATAACACGGGCAACGTCAAGAATATCCCAAGCTGTTTCAAAATCATCATCAGCTGCTCCTTGTTCAACAGCATCTTCCTCTTCCTCTTCATCCTCCTCTTCCTCTTTCTCTTCTTCAGTTGTAGCATTAAATTCAGGAACAGCGTTCAATTGGAACAATGGATTGCTCGATTTAACTGCCATAGATATCAGTATCTGTATGTGAACATGGTGTGTCTTACCTTCTTGTTCTTGTTCTTGTTGCTTTTCAACAGCTTCTGCAGAAGCTTGAGCAGACTGACCAAGAACTGTATTTTGATGAATAGCATACTGAAGAAGTGCTTGTCCATATAAAAAGTAAGCGTCACCGTTAGCAGGAGCCAAGTCACCGTTGAGTTGATCCCTATTGTTGTTAAAAAAAAAGAAAAGGGAAGGAAAAGTTTATTTACAAGAGCTGACAGGCTTCCCCAAGTTTGCTGACACTTGCTTCGTGTTCGTTTTTTTGAAAACAAGCTTTGCCTTCTTCAAAAAGTTGCTGTGCCTTGGTCTTTAGTTCTTCAGACATGATAACAGAAAAACCAAAAACAAAAGAAATTAAGCGCGTTTAAATCAACGTGTTTTTTCGTGACTGCTGCTGCTCGTATCATGCTTGCATGGCTTGATCTTCATGAAGTTGTAGGCCATTCATATTCAGTATTTCTACGAGCGATTTATCGGAATGAATTGATTAGATCAAGAGTAAGAAAGTAGGAGAAAAGAAAAAGAAAGTCTTACTTTATTGATATTCATGGACAGGTTTCTTTTTCTTTTTATAGCAGTGTATTGCCCTACTAACATGAGAGTACTTGAAAAGTAAGCAGCAAGTCATTAAAAAATCCTACAGTCTAAATCCTATTGACTGCAAAACATAAATAATTCAGCCCTATCAGAATATATTTCAAAATTCCATTACAATCTTAGGACATGTAATGATCTGCCATAAGTCATAATACGTATCAGCTATATCGTGTGCCCACTGCACTGTATTTCTCGATAGAATTGGCTTTGGAATAGCTATTGAATGATGCAAAATAAAGTTTAGATAGTTTCCGACGTTAAAACTGTCTATTTGAAGGTGATGTGTTCCAGTTTTAAGTCATTTGTAGCATTTTCATGAACAAATATTTTTTTGATTTAGGCAGGCCATATGTCTTTTAACAAGATGTTCTATTTAGACAGCCAACTCGGTAGTGCATTAATGATTCATGTAACAGAGTCACCAGACAAATAGGTGTTTTAGCGATAAAAAAGATGACAACTCATACAAATGTTTGTCTTTCTCCTTAGACAAATGAAGGTGTCACAAAGACTGCTTATACGCAGAAAAAGTACTCTAAATACCTACAAACCATGCTAACATACAGGAAACCTCTGGAGTTGCTTTGGACCAAAAAAAGCGACTTGTGAAAAATGGTTAAAAGGCATATTTTGACCAAAGGGTACCATACATGAAAACCGTTGATTTGACAACTTTGCTTGTCTGGAAATCCCTTTCGTCAATCCCTGCCAACCTGGGCAAACGTGTCTTCAAACCCTGGAAAATGCAACCATCCAAATGCAAAAAGCCTCCTACTTTCTGAAGGTAGATCCTTCCTCAGGATTACTCCAGTTCAAGAAGCGACAGGAATGCAATAGCCCTGTACTATTGTCACGGATTCACAAGGCACACAAAGATGGCTCGTTGTTGCTCTTGCCTCTCTTCTAAGACTATTCGACTAGTTCATCGGACCCCTGCCTGCTGGCTAACTTTGAACCATACCTGCAAAGATTTGTTCACAATGATTGTTCAACCTAATTTGTGGACTGTTGATTTAACTAAAAGAATAATACCAACTTTATTTGTTTGTTAATAAGTTTGTAACTAATGATTGAAAATTATAATTAAAACTAACCAAGTGATGCTGGTAATAAAAGCGATAATTATAAAAGTAGTCTTGAGATAGTATGTGTGTTTTTTTAGAAGTTTTAGAGAGAAATGGGGAGAAATGAAAGTGAATGAAAGAGTTGTAATTAAGAATTACACTCTTGGTTACACGTAAATTTATATAATGACAAAATAATGAATCTCAAAATAAAGGTGCAGATTGCAAAAGTTCAATATTCAGGTCGTCACAAATCAAACCTTCAATTTCAACAACTCTGAGCTCCGACAAATGTACTCATGAAATCTTCCTGATCCAGTCATTGCCGGCTAGCGTAGATACTGTCCGATTTAAGCGCTTCCTTTGAATCTCAATCCCAGGTCGTACTAGAAATCTCTGGTATCGCCTTTTACACAACAAGATCTCTTGCAAGTCGATAACCGCCACTATTTTGCAACTACCAGATGATAAGTGCGGATTCTGTGGTATATCACAAACTCCTGTACACATGCTGTTTACATGCATGGCCAACAGAGACATATGGGTAAATGCTACCCATTTGTTCTTCAAGTACCCTTCTCGCTTCTCTCTTCCACAGCTCTACCTAGATGTAATAGGTTTAAACATTGATCATTATCTATTACTAGATTCAAATCTTCGCCTGAATTGTTTTGAAGTTCTTTCTGCCGTCTTCTCCTCTATCTGGAATGCACACTGGCGCCAACACTTTGATTCTCGCTTCTATGATGGTCAAGTTATACTCGACGACGCCATCAAAGCTATCCGAAAATTATCTGCTTTCAAATATCTGTAAATTCTGCCTTTTTGAGACAAGTCACTGGTTCTTACACTTGTTCTCTTTCCTTATATCCTCCTTTTTGATGAGTTTATTTAAATAAAAAATTTCTTTGACAACTTTGGATTTTCTTTTTGACGCTACAAAACGAAAAATAGAGCTATCAACAAGCTGAAATACTCAAAATATGCACCAGTGTCTATAGTTTTTGACCAATGCACTTGCTTGCTAATTATACTATGAAAATGGTAGGATATGAGCGAAAAGCCTCGTAAACGTTTTTGCCTATTTACTCAAAATTTTAGCAACAAAGCTAGTGTGATTTCTACATTGAAAGACTCAGAAAGTAAGGACCTACAACTTTTGTCAATTCATCAAAGCCAAATAACTGTGTCGTTATGCAGTTCTCAGCAAAAGCTCTATTTCAGATTTTTTTTAAAGATTTTATTATTGCTCCGCGTAAAGCTACCCTAATGGCACTCAAGAGACAGGCGCAATTTATACGGAATTATATTATGCAATTATGCTGCGAATTAACTAGAAAGGATAATATGAAAGGTATGCCGCATTTCAGATGTAGTGGGAAGAAGGATTGTAATTGATCTATTTCAATCCCCGTTGCCAGCCATCCTATACATCTTTTGTCCCTTTACCCCCACATTCACATTATAAAATATCTATATTTCTATTTCTATATGTTCTCTAGCACTCCGAATAGCATAAAATAGTTTAGAAAGGTTCATTTCTAGCAAGTTCTATACATCATCTAGAGTAAAAATGCTCAATACACAGCTTAAACATGCCAATCTTTGATGCTTCATTACTTGACAACCAAACTATCAAAACAGCCTGTTTTTTTATTCAAAACATACTCTTTTGCACCCAGAAATTCAATCAAAGCTTGTTGTACACTATAACCAGTACAAAAGAGACTCTTTCACTCATTTTAGCACTATCCAATGCACAAAATATAAATGGATAGATTGTAGTAAAACAATTGTCGCTTTTGAGGTTAGATAACAGTTTTGAAAACGATAAGTAATGAATGTCGTATGAAAGGATATTGACAGTATTGTTATATCTTTAAGTTTTCTTCAGCTATTATCATTGTTGACCAGCAGCATTGCCTATGCGCTCCCCTCATTGTAATGCCAGGACAGTCAATAGGAAAGCATAATCCCTCACTGTAACAGACAAAAGTAAGAAACACCAGATCAGAATATCTTGTTAAAAGCACTACTACAAGCGAATAATGCTAATGATTCATCAGCTTATTCAAGACTAGAAGTAAGCAATCGAGAGTAGAAAATACAATAAACTTGCCATGCAGCCCTTTGCTTCTTTAGATAGACATTCTTTATATGTATAGTATCACAACATCATAGTCTTGGGATGATTTGTAGAAATTCAACGTCAGATTAAAGCAAAAAAAACACTAAAGGCATATTCCTTTCCCTTTTTACTCCATTTTGATGTGTGCTCATCAAGATCTTATCTATGCAGAGCATATGTCCAACTGTGTTTTGCTAGTCTCTCTCTTTTGCTAAGCTATGTTGATCAAGGTTGGCTACTTTGTTGCCCATCTTACAGAATTTAAGGTGTAAGTTTTAATACCTTCATAGTGTGTCGCGGCAATACAAGGCTCTGCTTCTGGTTTTCTGGATCATGGCTTTTTCTGGCTCATGGTCTTTCCTGGTTTCTTCATTCCTAAGGCTTAAAGCAAATAGAAGGGACTGTTTTGAAGAGAAATGGTTGCTACCAAGGGGAGCGTAGTGAGCTCTGCTGCGCTATCTTCTCTGTCTTGATCGGCGGCAACTGGTTCGGTATTGTTATCTTCAGACGCTTGTGGTTGTCCTTCAGGAGAGGATCAGAAGCTACTCTTCACAGCTGGCGATTAGCAATTATTCTTCTTGGGGCTACCAATAACTGTATGTTCCGTGGAACCGAACTGTTAAGACTCCATCTTGGGTCGAAGCTCTGCATAGAGGACTTGCATGTATACACGTTCTTCTCGTGACATACCGACCGACGATGGACTTGATTGATCCATCAAGACACCCTATGATTTATGGGCGTCTTTTCCTTCAAACTTTTCTTTTAGGACGCTTTTAAGCTTTATGCAATGACTGTATAATAAACTATCTTTTTTTTTTCTCCTTTCCTCATTTGTGTGTCTGCAAAACTTTGTATTCAAATCATTTGCAGGAAATCATAGACGATACTTTTTTTTTTTTTTTTTTTTTTTTTGGCTACATGCTTTCCTTGCAATCTATTTTAAAAATGAGCAATGGAAATGTAGTATTCACAGATAGTTATTTCATAAAACTGCTTGTTACAAATGAAAAGAAACAAATGCTCGAATATTGATTCATTTGGCTTCTTTCGTTTCAATATCTGAACATCAGTCATTAGACACATAATATTAAAGAGAAAGTGAATAATTAAAGTGAGTCCATAAATAGAAAATGATACCGGAAGTCTGAATTCTTCTTGGTTTTTTTAAATCCCGTCATTTTTTTTCGCTTGGTGTGTAAGGCGATGAGAAGGGTCGCAAACCAAGGAAAGCGTATAATTCCTTCTCTTACATATTCCACTTATTCAGCATGGTTAAATTCATCAAAGCCGGAAAGGTACATGGATAGATGGATGGATGGATGGATGGATGAGTACTGACATTGGATTAGGTCGTTGTGATCCTCCAAGGCCGTTATGCTGGCAAGAAGGCCGTTGTTGTTCGTAGTATGTATGACATGAGATTTAGATTCACAGCCAATTGACATTTTCATAGACCACGATGAAGGTACCAAGGACAGACCCTATGGTTATGCCGTTGTTGCTGGTGTTGAACGTACTCCTCTCAAGGTCACCAAGGCCATGGGTAAGAAGAAGGTTGCCAAGCGCTCCAAGGTTAAGCCTTTCGTCAAGATCATCAACTACAACCACATGATGCCTACTCGGTAAGCATAAATATACGTATCATCATGTCTAATGATAATGAATAGTTACGGTTTGGAATTGGAACAAATCAAGGGTACCGTCTCTGCCGAAACTTTCAAGGAACCCTCTCAACGTGAAGAATCCAAGAAGGTCATCAAGAAGCTCTTTGAAGAACGTTACCAAACTGGCAAGAACAAATGGTTCTTCAGCAAGCTCAGATTTTAAGTTTGTACAGACAACTTTCCTGCCCTTTTTTTTTCTGATTGTTTCAATTAAACGATTTGATCCACCAAGAATTTTCGCTATACGACCAGAACATACGCGTGTGATGTATTGAATGTGTTTATAAGTCTCATTCTTGTTTTTTTTATATATATTGTTCTTCTTTACTTTTTCTTATACTATGGTTAAGCTTCCTTCGAGTAATATGATGTATTGGAATAAGGATAGAATAACCTTTTATGATATAGTTCTTGAGCCTACAGAAGAAGACATCAGATTGTTGTTAGCAGCTAGTTGTCATTTGGGTACTCAAAATGTAGATTCTAAAATGAAGTCCTATATCTTTACTCGTCGCCCAGATGGTATACATTTGATCAATATTGCCAAAACATGGGAGAAACTTGTATTGGCAGCTCGCATGTTGGTCACAGTTAAAAATCCTCAAGACATTTACATTATTTCTTCTGGTGTCAAGGGATTTCGCCCTGCTGCTAAACTTGCGCATTATGTTGGTGCCAAATCAAACCAAGGTCGTTTTGTGCCTGGTACATTGACAAATTCATTGCAAGAGCCTCTTGTCTTGGTCTGTCTAGATCCTTTCATTGATTTCCAAGCTATCAAAGAAAGTAGTTATTGCAATGTACCTGTCATTGCTTTCTGTAACTCTCATTCTTCTCTCAGGTTTGTGGATATGGCTATTCCTTGTAACAATATAGGTACTTATTCTATTGGTGTCATGGCTTGGTTACTGGCACGTACAATACTTCGTTTGCGTGGCCAATTGAGCTATACAGAACCATGGAGTGTGATTCCTGATATGTTCTTTTATTCTGAACAAGTTGTTGATGAAGAAGAAGTACAAGAGCAGACTCGCTTTGATAGTCAGGGAAACTGGGCTGCTGAGCAAGACTGGAGTACTGAACCAAACTGGACTGATGATAATAATAATAACAATAATAATAATACTCAGCAGCAGCAGCAGCTTTCTGGTTGGGATCAAGACACTACCAATGCCTATCCTTATCAAAGCCAGTTGATGGACAATAACGGCAAAAGTAGTTGGGAGCAACAACAAGTAGCTCAAGCCCCAGTTACTCTTAATGAACATGCCATGGACTGGGCAGAAGATGCACCCGAACAAGAACCAGAGGGTTGGGGTTCTCCTGCACAAGTTCAACCTTATGCTTGGTAAAATATGACTCTTTATTGTTGTGCTAGCTCAATCAAACTTTTAATATGTGTTTTTCTGTGCTCTTTTTCCAAATATGCTTCACCAATAAGAGCCCCAATAAAATCCAATAACTGCTGCTTCTCTTGTTCAGAATAAGTTGAGTCTTGATCCATATCAGAGCCAGTAGACACTGGATTGTCTTGCTTTGAAATATGATCCAAGACGGCCTACATCTGATTAGCCATGGTGTCTTATGGAGCCAAACTTACCAAAAGAGCTTCTTTGCATTTGATGGCTTCTTGTACTCGAGCTGGATTTGAGCTATGAAGTGAATGGTTTAAGCAGTTTTCTGAATAAAACTTGATATTAGGAGCCACAAGCACACGAGTTACTTCAGGACCAATCTTATCCAACCCAATAATAGCACCATATTGTGTTGTTAAAGGACGGACAGGGTCTAAAAAGGCACGCAATAATGTCTTTGTGATACGGGGTTGTAATGTATGATATGCCTTTCCGTAGCGATGACAGATAGTAGCAATAAGAGAAGCAGCTCGTTGACGTGTTGACCAATGGTTTTGTTGTTGAGGATTCTCACAAATGACACGGCCTACCATACAAGAAAGAATAGGTGGTATCAATTGATGTAGCTGTACAGAAAATTAGTTTCAAGTGCTTCCTATTTTGCATAGACTTACATAGGGCTCCACAAACAAATGCTTATTGTTCAGTAAAGAATGCGACATGGACAACATGGCTTCAAGCACATCCAGATTCTTGTGGTTTTGAGTGACCTTTTTATGAATATGTTGAACAAAGTAGGGCAAAAGTTGATGAAGACCAGGATCCAATCTCAAACTTTCAAATGCTTGTGATTGTAATCGATCGTCTTCACTCAATACAGCCTCTGTTATACGTTCAAAGTACATTTGAAGCTCTTTAGACAAAACGTGCTTGACAAGTGGCTTCACATTGACTTGGTCTGTTGTGATGCCATTGGAACTGACATGACTCTTTGTACGCTTCGATAGTAATTCTGCTTTAGCATCTAGTAATGAATTCAATGAGTCAATAGGGGATTACGGTTGTGAGATATCCTACCACTGGGTGTAGGGTTTTGTGGAATAGCAGGTTGAACGCCTTCAATAGCAAGCCAATGAGCAGTAAATGTAACATCCAAAGGGATTTTGGGAAGTGGTTTATTCAAGACTGTATCAAAATCAACTTCTTCATCATCATCAAAATACAAATCGTTCGAGTTGAGAGTTGTCTTTCTAAACTTGGGTGTTTCTCCACATGCGTATCCATACAAAGGCTGAGCTTAGGTTTAGCTTGTGTTGACATGACAAGATCTTACCTCTACATTCTTGACTCGAAGGGCTGCATTCACATCGTCCACAGAGAGCCTTGTTCTCTTGGAATGACGCATGAATTTTGCTGCTTCCTATATAGTTTGTTTAGTAGGATGTCTATCAATATTGTTATTTACTTGAATAAGCTCATGCACTCTGTATTCCACATCTTGTGCTAATGCTGTTGCTACTTCGTCTTTGAGGTTGGTAATGCCAAGCGATTCACCAATATTCTAATCAAATAAAGATCAAAACACGCGTTTCTATGCTATCTTCTATCGTACTTTAATGGTTTCCTTTGGAAAAACGCTCATAGTATATGTATCGCGTCCTGTAAGTAAAGGGAAAGAAAGAAACCAAAAGAGAAAGTCACGTTGCAGTGTTAAAATTCGATGCGCTTAAAAACGCGCGCTGCATTTTTTTTTTTTGAATTGTAGTGTCAACTCAAGCATTCAATTTTTTCTATGGGCATGATGCGCTTAATCGAAACTTTCATTAAGAGCAACTTGAATAGTAGAAAAATTCCATTGAATTAAATAGTAAACATTATTGGTATTTTTATCCCTTTCATAAAAAAAAAAAAAAAAAAAAAAAAAAAAAAGAGGGAGGAGGAGAGATTTTGGTGTGCATCCTTCTTTCTTTCTGTTTACTTGTTCGAAAGTTTTCCACTGGATTACTTAATTTTGCACAAACCTATTTTGGTCCCGGTACTCTTGCCTCCTTTTTCACGTTTAAATGAGTGTGTCGAAACTGTGTATGTTTTGTTTCATACTTTTCCATACCATTGGAACATGGCCTCCCAAAAATAAAAACAAACATGCACAAAGAAGACTATGTTGCCGTCATATAGACGATTGAATGCGTTCCGAGCCATATGTCTATAAGAACAAATTGTGTGAATTGAGCACAGTTGATACGTTGAATCTGAGACTATTTCCACATGCGATTTCAAAAGAAACCATAGCGTCTATTTCGAAAAGAAAAAAAAGATAACCCCACATTTCGTCATCGTAGAACTATTAAGGTTTGAAGTGTGCCTCGCACACTTGTTTTTGTTTTAACAGTGAAAAAGCAATAAGACTCGATAAGGGAATCCAAACAAATTGGTGCTTGCCATGTGCGTTACACAATGGCGTAAAAAACGATAATTACCAACCAATTCTTTGACAGTTTATTCTAATCAAACAAACAAAAAAAACACAACATTTAATTCAGAGATGAGCCTTGGGCCTTGATGAATACAATTGCATCTCATTTCAATTGCGTTTGTATACATTGTTCCATAATTAGGTAGAGCAATTTACTTTTATAATAAAGTCTGGATATAAAAATTCTGGATATGAAAATAAAGTTGACACTGTCATACACACATGAATTTGCGCTTCGGAAACAACAGCTATCCATATCATCGTCACCACCTTCATTTATTCGTGTGGCTTTTGAACACAAGATGTCAATTTCAATTGAATTGCGTTCCATTTATGTATTGCGCAACCCTATTTTGCGCTTGTCAAATCTAGATGCAAGCGTACATGATACAAAAAAGGCATTATTTTTTGACAGATGGAATTCTTCTCAATTTCGTTGCAAGAAATTTGACTTATGTACTACCAGTGTAAATCGATCCTGATCTCTCTTTTTGAAAATTTGTACGTAACACGCTAAATGCATGGTGACACTTATGAACATATCGAATTTTTTTTTTATTATTATCATTATTTGGGTATAGGGAAAAAAGAAGAAGAAGGGTCTTGAGTAGCTGTAGAAAAAGGAGTGTTGTGTATAGATCAACTATCAATAAAAAAAATAAGCATACAGTGTTGAATACAACAATTGTTTATAATGTAAATGTAAATGTATATATATATTTATAATATGATTCATGTGTATATGAAGAAAGAGAAGAAGAAAAAAGATGTAAAGAATGACTTTTTAGATATATGTGTATATAAAACTATGTATAGCATAAAAGAGACAAAAGATATATAGAAAATGGACAGATTTGTTTTGCAATATGTATGTACATATAAGAATGACCCAAAAGATAATAGTATTAAGCTGGAAAAAGAAAGCATCAACTAAACAGAAAGAATACAGAAACAGAGACTCCAATCAGCGTTTTACTGGAGCAGGATAAGGTCTTGGGAGAGCAGGCTTGGTTGGTCTATCTGGTGGCATTTTTGTTGTTAATGTTGTTGTTGCAGTGAATAAAAAAGAAGATCTTCAAGAAGAGAAGTAAAAAATAAGAACTACACAAGAATCTGTCGAACTTTTATATGTTTTTTCTTTTACCAGTTACACAAGCTTTTAGAAGATGCAAAGTTGATGTTTCGTGCGACATTCAAAATGATAACAAATAAACAAATACATCCCACCTACTTGGATCGACCTCTCTATCTTCCCCCCTTTCCCTCGTTCTTTTTAAAAACAAAAACAATTGTTTTGTGTTTCGGTTCTCTTTTTGTATCATAAATTTGGCATTAAAAAAAACCGTTTTAAGTTTAAGTTTGTATTAATTTGACCTTTTTTGACCATGAACCATAGGCTGACAAAAAGCTTATTGTTATCATTATTTATTGTTCGAGTATCGCTTAGGTCTTTAGGATCAAACAAAATTTTTGTTAAATGACGATGTATGCACACGCTATATTTAAATGAAAATAAGCCTATAGGAAAACAAATCAACGTTTCAAGAGAAAAGAAAAAGTGAAACGATTGTACTACACACAACATGAAAACGTTTCTTTCATGTAATGCAAGTTGTTGATTTTGCTTGTCAAAGAAACGCCCTTTTCCCTTTTATTTCTAAACTACCTAAACGCCATTTATTACTTGTACAATCTCGAGAAAATTTTGTTTTTTTTTCTTTTTGTTTTCTACATACATGATAAAGCGATTGTTTCGGAATAAAGAATAGAGTATGGTAATTTCTCTTTAAGTAAAAGAGCGGGAAACAGGTTTCTAAATGATGATTTTCATTGTTGTTTGTCGACGTGCTACATTCAATTTATCCTAATTTTAACCAAATAAATTCGTTCGCTGTGTCTAATCCGATTCAAATAAACAAATGTGTGACATTTTTTAAGGTTGAGTTCCGAAATCCTTCACAGCATAGAATTTAACTGTGTGTGGTATGTGTGAGACTAAGATTCACAATGTTATTTCTCTCTATGCTTTTTCTTTTCTTGTACGTGATTTATTTTTCTGACTCTAATACAAGATAAAAAAGAAAGAATGGTATCCAAATCCCTTGACTCGACTTGAAACCCGGCCTTTTAGAATAATGATGTGTATCTATTATTTTTTTCGATATTCTAAGAATACGTAAACAAACAAAGAAAAAGAAAATCGCACTTAGAGGTTGAAAGGTGTTGTGGCAGAGTTTATTGGATTTCGTTTATCCTTTTTTTTTCTTCTTTTCTCAAACAAAGGGTGGGAATAAAAACGACTTAATCTTAAGCTTTTCTTTTTATCCAGAACAGCAGATTTCATTTGGTTCAGGACATGCAAATAGGGAGATGTTTCAAAGTCGATCTTTACATGTACATTGCCTAATACCTTGTTTCATGGTACATCTAAATGACGGAACCATATGCCACTCACTCCGAGCATGTGGCTATATCAAAGAAATATGCATTATCGAGCTTACAAAGTTGGTAGTCATTCTCGATATAATTGGAATAGTTTGTTGAGGTACAAAAGGGATTCTTTAGTGCCAGTACTTGGACTAACTATAGTACTAAGTTTTTGACCGACATAATTAAGTCTGAAGCTAACACGGGTACGAATAGACAACTCATCTCTATCTTTTGATAAGCATAAGATTGTTTATGTTTTTAGAATTGAGGCTATTTTTATAGAAAAGCTTTGTTTTTGTTTTGTTTGAAGCTATACTGAATCACAATTAAGATTGAAAAGATGTGCTTATGTACAATCGGGAGAAAGGAAACGAGTCAAGAAACGTATGCTATTAACAACTAAAGTGTTTAGTCAAAATGGATGTGTTTTTATTCGTCAAATCGTCTACTCAATCGATATGTAATGACAACCAGGATAGAGGAGGGAAGGAAGGGAAAGGCATTGTTAACGATATCATATCAATGGGAAGGCCAAAGACCTTGTAGTGTGCTAGCGCAGATGTGTTTACATAACGTTGAGCCGTTTCTTTTCTTTTAAAAATGCACAATGTCTATATTTCAACTTTTTACATTAATAATCAAAATCAAAGAAAAGAGGAGATGAGTCTCTACGTGGTTTAGGTCGTAAAGTTTATTGGATATCAGTCGTAAAGATGTAGCTTCTTTTAGACTAAGGGCAATCAAAGCCAAGAATAAAAACTTTTTGAAACAATCTTGATTCGCTACTTTTCACTTGATTTTAGTTTGATTTTAAGAGGATTACCAATTAATATAGTTGTTCTTTTTTCTAGAAGCTAAAGCATCTAGAATCAAAAACTAAGAGATATTCGCATCCAACTAGCTTTCATACCGAGGACCCGGGTTCTTTTTTTATCTTTTCATGAAACTCTCTCTCTCTCTCGGCTAAATAAATTTTATATGTAATACCATGTATAATCAATATTTAATAGCACCTTGAGATACATTATCTGTTTTAGTATCTCAAACGTGGTTCGATTTCTATAACAAATGTCTTTTTAAGCTTAATTGAATGTGCTGGACCCTTGAGACTGTACAACTTCAAATCGGCCAATTTTTTCTTTTTTGAGAGGTATAATTTTTTTTAGTTAATTATACCCATAAAAATCAAAAATACCTCCCAATAAATATAAAGAATACATATACAATCTGTTTCTCTCTACTTAAACTACTGTTCATCAAGAACACTACTACACTCGTTTTTCCTTCTCTGTTGAATGCATGTGCTATATAACAGTTTAACGACCGATTGTTTTGTAGGCTGAGTCGATATAAGCTCAGAACGAATGTTCAGAAGGACCTGCATCCTCTAGTTAGATTTCAGTGCACTGTCGTACATGGTTCTCTTTTTAATTGGTGGGGTATTAGAATTTTTTTAAGGAACCACATGTGAAGTGTAATATATAAATACAAGTATGTTTTCTCTTTCTTGATTCTCTCTCGGTTTCTTTCTTCCTTTTGGCTCTCTTTCTTCCCCTTCTCTATGCAAACTTAGTTCAATGTCCAGCCAATATCTTCCATCGTCACTTCCTATAAATCAATTTAAGAATACAAATGTAAATAATAATTCACCGCCCTGGATAACACAGTATAGTGAAGAAGAGACAACAACTGATGATGACTACGATAATGATGATACCGACGATAGTGAAGAATCTGCTGTGTGTGGGTGTGGAAAACCTTTGACAAGTGGATGGTATTGTGCTGACTGTAGAACAAATTGCTCAAAGTGTCACCGTGCGCTCGCTCCTGAAGAAACATGTGATCGTTGTTCAACCTCATAGCATTTATGCAATTATTTATTTATTCATATATATATATATATATATATATATCCAAGTGTACCATATTCTTTTTTTTTTTTTTACAATAAATAACCTATTGATCTGAACATAAAATGCAAGTGAAGATACAAAAGTAACTTTATTTGACATACATGTAATACAGTCTCTTATTAATGTATCGACAGGTTATCAAGCCATGATTAATGGTTTAACCGAGTCTTGATTTTTTTTTTGTCCGCATGCTAGATGATTTGATACCATGAAATAAAACAGAGGGGAGATAAAAATAAAAAGTAAGACATTATTAAATCATGATATGGCCTTGAATGGCCTTTTGAGCTCAAGTTACACAGCCATTGTACATTTTATAAACTACTCATTAACAATTATGTTGATTAAAAGAAAGTACTGAGATGAAATGCAAAGTCTAAAGCTTATAAAGTAATATTCAACATTTCTGGTCTTAATAAAGATACTTTATGCATGTGTATGCATGCAGTGCTTAATAGTTTGCATGCCATTACCTGAAATATTACCCTGGGAAAAAAGGAGATAAGAATATTGCTATAATTGTCCATCTTTGTTTCTCTTTTTTATATGAATTAGATCAAGCGAATATCTTAGTGTTAGTGCCTTATCAAGATTTGTATGTAAGAAGAAAAAAGAAGCATTGCTTCCCAATCAGGTGTATTCAAAACTTTATTATTGGCATCTCGAAAACGATTTTTCTTGCTCTGAAGACTAAAAAAGGTAAAATAGTAACATTAATAAAGAGATGGCATTTCTTTTTTGGAAACCTAGATGAGATGAAAGACGCCTGCTCTTCTACTATAAAATGAATAGTACTAATTAAATTGCTACATTATTTTGCTTTAGTTTCATTAGATAAACCAGCCGTTTTTATCTCACTTTATGTTTTGTAACTTGCATTTATTATTTATTCAAGTAGTACTAGGCGCGCAATTAGCAGAAAAATGTATTTGAAAGCTTACACAAAGATTAATTTTGCTTTCAGTCAGAAACATGAATTGACTCTTCCAAGCCTGCTTTTACTTGAATTTCAAAGGAAGGGGTTCATCTGCTGAATATAGTTCCTGCTAAAAAAAAGTTTTTCATTTCAAGTAGATGGAATTTTGTCTATTGTTTTTATGATTGTGCATTTGCAGAGAGTAAAATTTTATCAATATTGGTATGCTAGATATCAGAAAATAATGCTAGTGCCTTTAATGAGGATAAAAAAAAACAGAAGGAAACTCTTGTCAGTGTACAAATAAGGGTCAAAAATATTTACTGATCCTGTTAGCGGAGATGGAGATGTAGTGTCATCGATATTTCTTACTGATGCCAAGTACATCTGTTTTTTTCAAAGGCCTCTCTTTCTTTTTCTGAGGCTTCTACAAATCCAATGATACAAAAAACAAATAAGCAAAAGATCTGCGTGAGTTTTTTTATTACCTGTCATCCATAATATTTAAGGAGAACATTTCACTTTAAGAAATGACGAATGTATTGAGTGTGAAAAAAAGGTCTTAGGAAGCCAAGTTTTTCTATCTCATTCAATGATGTTCTTCTTTGATATCAATTTTTTTGTGCAATAAACAACAGCAAAATGTGGTCAACTGACAAAATACTTTTGATAAGACACTTTTCCTTCTTTTGCTTTTCTCTTTGTTTCCTCAATTCTCTTTATTCTTCACAAAATGCTTCTTATTAACACTCTTACAAACACAGTATACTTACACAAGAAGAATTGCTTTTTGGAATGAACATTAGAGTAGACGGAGCATTTCCCTTAGCAGACAATCAAATGATGAATTTATTAATGCTAGATGCTGCATCGACTGAATTTCAAAGAGTCCTCTTAGTATACATCCACTTGTATCTGTTGATATTCAAAACTAAGCAGACAAAAAGCTCTTTGTATATGCCATGCAATATATCACGCTAATATTCGAAAGGCACAGCTAACTGCTAATATTACCTATTATTGGAGTTCAAATTGTAACTGCATCGTTGATGTCTATGACTCAATTAAATAGTGAGCTTTGCTTTTCAAGGAGTATCAACTGATTCTTCTCAACTTACTTTCAATCACACTTCAAAAAAAAAATTTCAATGGTAGTTTCTTTTGTTAAAAGTTAATTGGATTAATATATACGTCTTTTTCACGTCATATGCTTGTTATAACCTTCCAATATTCTCTAAAACCTTATTGGGAAAAACGATCAACATTCAACATCAATTAAATAAATCTCAAAGTTAGTATTTTTATATCTTTGACATATGTTATCACGTTGTTATGTACTCAATGGTTGCAAGGAATAATGTGGCAGTTTATTTGCTACATCAACTATGTTTCTGTTGGAACTTTATGCATTTAACTAGTTCTCCATGTTCAATTATCCAAAGCAATGAACCACAGGCTTCTGTGTCTTCTCTCTACCATATAATGAGAGTACATACAGTGTCTATTGCAACACAAGGAAACGTTCTTTTGATAACATAAATATCCTTCTGATATAAAGACAGTAGATTAAAGTTGATGCCAAAAAGTATACTGCATGGAGAGTGACAAAGAAGGAAATTAGAAACAAATTCCGTTTATTTTTCTATTTGGAAAAATTAAGACTCTCTTGGATATTACAGAAGCAGTATTAGCAGTACTAACATCTCTCTCTCTCTCTCTCTCTCTCTCTCTCTCTCTCTCTCTCTCTCTCTCTCTCTCTCTCTCTCTCTCTCTCTCTCTCTCTTCTATAGGCATATAAAAAATAAAGTTATAGAAAGACTCTTTCAAGAATAGCAAGGTCCATATAGATAAGAACAAAAAGAGCAAATACTAGAATATGTAGGTATTTTCTGGAATTTTTCAAAAATTGACGGCGATTAAACTGTTTTATCGGGCATTCAAGAAATCTCTAGAAAATTCATGCAGTTGAGGAACTCGAGAATATAAAAGTGAGCTGATTATTCACTCTTGGCCTCCTTGTAATTTTATTCTCATCAAGAAAAAAAAACAGAAATGACTACTGCTATTGGTATTGACTTAGGCACTACCTATTCCTGCGTTGGTGTATGGCAAAATGATCGAGTTGAAATTATTGCAAACGATCAAGGAAACCGTACAACCCCTTCCTATGTTGCTTTCACTGATACTGAGCGTCTTGTTGGTGATGCCGCAAAGAATCAAGTAGCTGTAAGTATATGATAAACTCAATTATAAGCCATTTACTGATACGTCTTTTTTTTAGATGAATCCTCACAACACAGTCTTTGATGCCAAGCGTATGATTGGTCGTCGTTTTGATGATCATGAAGTTCAAGCAGATATGAAGCATTGGCCATTCAAGGTTGTCAAAAAAGATACAAAGCCCTACGCTCATGTTGAATACAAAGGCGAGACCAAGGATTTCTCTCCTGAAGAAATCTCTGCTATGATTCTGGGTAAAATGAAAGAAATCGCTGAAGCCTACCTTGGCAAGAAGGTCGACTCTGCTGTTATCACAGTACCTGCATACTTTAATGACTCTCAACGTCAAGCTACTAAAGATGCTGGTACTATTGCTGGTTTAAATGTGCTTCGTATCATCAACGAACCTACAGCGGCTGCTATTGCTTATGGCCTGGACAAGAAATCCAAGGGTGAAACCAATGTATTGATTTATGACTTGGGTGGTGGTACTTTTGATGTTTCCCTCTTGACTATCGACGATGGTATTTTCGAAGTCAAGGCTACTGCTGGTGATACTCACTTGGGTGGTGAAGACTTTGATAACCGCCTTGTTGACCACTTTGTCCAAGAATTCAAACGCAAGTTCAAGAAGGATATCACTAGTAACGCTCGTGCTGTTCGTCGTCTCCGTACTGCTTGTGAACGCACTAAGCGTACCTTGTCTTCTGCTACTCAGACTACCATTGAGATCGATTCCCTCTTTGAGGGTATTGACTTCTACACTTCCTTGACTCGCGCTCGTTTTGAAGAACTTTGTCAAGACCTTTTCCGAAAGACAATGGAACCTGTTGAACATGTACTCCGAGACGCTAAAATCGATAAGAGTTCTGTTCATGAAATCGTCCTTGTTGGTGGCTCTACTCGTATTCCAAAGATTCAAAAGTTAGTCTCTGACTTCTTTAATGGTAAAGAGCCTTGCAAGTCCATCAACCCTGATGAAGCTGTTGCCTACGGTGCCGCTGTGCAAGCTGCTATTTTGACTGGCGTTACATCTGAAAAGACAGAATCTCTCTTACTTTTGGATGTTGCACCTCTTTCCCTTGGTATTGAAACCGCAGGTGGTGTCATGACTCCTCTTATCAAACGTAACACAACTGTACCTACCAAGAAGGCCGAGATCTTCTCTACATATGCTGATAATCAACCTGGTGTTTTGATTCAAGTCTTTGAAGGTGAGCGTGCTCGTACCAAGGATAATAACCTTCTTGGTAAGTTTGAATTGAGTGGCATTCCTCCTGCTCCTCGTGGCGTGCCTCAAATCGAAGTTACGTTCGACGTTGACGCCAATGGTATTCTGAACGTCTCTGCTGTTGACAAGACAACAGGTAAAACCAACAAGATCACTATCACGAATGATAAGGGTCGTCTTTCCAAAGAAGAAATTGAGCGTATGGTTAATGATGCTGAAAAATACAGAGCTGAAGATGAGGCTGCTGCTGCTCGTATCCAAGCCAAGAATGGTCTCGAATCTTACGCCTATAATCTCCGAAATACTCTTCAAGAAGAAAACGTTAAGAGCAAGCTTGATGCTTCAGATGTAGAAAAATTGCAAAAGGCTGTCAAGGAAAAGATCGACTGGTTAGACAACTCTCAAGAAGCTTCCAAAGAAGAATACGAGTCTCATCAAAAGGAGTTGGAAACTATTGCTAACCCAATCATGATGAAGATGTATGGTGGTACTAATCCTGGAGGACCTGGCAGCTTCCCTACTGGTAGTTCTGATCATACTGGCCCTACTGTCGAAGAGGTTGACTGAATAGCATAACGCATTCTTTTTATATCGCATTTGTAAATTTTCATGTTACCCATTTAATAAATAATAGCATTATGAAACTTTATGCAAGGAATTCAGGCTTTATTTAGAATGTCAAAAATCATGCATTTTAAAGCGAAAATTTTTTTATTCAGAAGCCGAATCTTCAAGTTGATAAACTTATTTTTTCTTTTCTTTTCATCTTTCTCGTTGTTAATGAATAACACTACTGAAGAAGAGAACTTTTATGGTAGTAAGGATAAAATGAAGAGTTTATGTTTATGTAAAAATAGATTCCAGTCAAGATGATTCACACTCTTCATCAGGAAGTTCATTGCAACCTTGGATCAGCTGGTTTTGTTCGCTGACAGGACATGAATATTACTTAGAAGTTCCTGAAGATTTCATTGACGATGAATTCAATTTGACAGGTTTATCGTCCATTGTTCCATTTTATACACAAGCTTTAGAATTGATTTTGGATATGGAAAGTGGTGAATTATTTGATGATGAAGACGAAGGCGACGAGGAAGACAAAGAGGATGAAGATGACTTTTGGAATGAAAAAGACAAAACACCTAAGAAATTAAAAGCACCAGATCAAAGCATTATTGAACATCACGCGTTTATGCTGTATGGATTAATTCATCAACGTTATCTAATGACCCGAGAAGGACAAAAAATAATGGCTGAGCGATATGCAAATGCTCAATTTGGTGTATGCCCAAGATACTATTGTTATCAATCCCCAGTGTTGCCTGTTGGACAGTATGATGAACCTAATCGTGAAAGCGTATATTTGTATTGCCCTCAATGTCTTGATATTTATAGGCCACCTATTTCAAACAATAAATGTATTGACGGTAAGTCTTGCTTTATTGAAATAAATATTATGCTGATAGTTATTCCTAAAAAAAAAAGGTGCCCATTTTGGTACAACTTATGCCCACTTGTTATTCCTCACTAACCCAGAATTGGTTCCCACCACAAATCCTCCTGTGTATGAAGCGCGTATATATGGATTTAAAGTAAGCCCCAAGTCTAAAACAGGCCCTCGAAATCAATGGTTAAGATTAAAGCCTCCAAGAGAGACAGAAGAAGAGGAAGAAGAAGAAGATTTTTGAATTGTAAATAAATGAGTTTTTATTTTTTGTTTTTGCAGATCATTACTCCCTTCTCCATATTAATTAAAAACAAAAACACAAAAAATCATTTATTTCCTTCTTCTCTCTTTTTCTTTCTCACTTTATGAATTTAACCGAGACAGACCAACATCAGCAAATTTCACCTTTTGCCATTGGCATAATTGTTGTATCGATAGTTGCAGGAATTGTACTTATCGGTGTATCATTTTTACTTGTCCGACGAATAAACAACATGAAGAACATTTTCAACATATTTTCCAACAAAAAGTCAAATATACCAGTTACGTCTTCCCTTGATAATCAAGAAGTGTTTTCTACTATACTTGAATACCCACCGCCTGTTACAATCGCATCCACAGCAAATTCAAGTAAAAGATTGTTGCTTGAACAATCACTTGCTGAACAACAAAATAAAATTGATCCTATCTCTATGTCTCTGGCAAGACAGAGCTTGGACGGAAGAATTTGTTATAAAAACAGTCCTTCAAAGACACCTGTCCCATATTGCAATAATTCTTCATTGTTCCTTGGTCATTTTGATAAGAACAATAGTAGTACAATTGTGATTGAAGAAGAAGAGGACAGTGACGAAGATAGAAAAATGATGCAAAGGCTGTCTGCATCTTCTTATCAAGTTTGGTGAGATATTTATATACAAAACAAGGTTTCAAGATCGGTATATAATGTACATATTGGCTTTCTCTAAACAAATTGCGCATCTGGCTTTATTGATTTTTTTTCTATTTTTTTCTTTGTACCAGAACTATATACTACACATACGCTGGCACAAGAAAAAAAAAGGACCACTAAATACTTTAGGTGTGATGTTGGCTTTGGCTTTTCTATTTTAAGAAGCGCTGTACTTGATCGAGGAAAACCTATCCAAGTTGTAAAATCCCTGTATGATGATAAATGTAATATCAAATCAAATATGTATATATCAGACACTATTTATTTTAGCATGTCATTAACTTTGTTCACTCCTTGCTTATGATTTTTTTTTCAAATAAAGTAATGTGTAAATTGTTGCTTAGACAAATATTTTTTTTTAGAAAACATTCCGCCCACACCATCAAATAATCACAAAGGAACGAGTTAGTCTAGAAAGTACGCAAGGAAAGAAAACGATAATAAGCAATTTTCTACTTTAGTGCATTACACATATTTATTCCAAAAGGAAAAAGAGCTTTTATAGTAATTAAAAAAAGATTTTGTACAGAAATTGACTAGAAGAATAGTATATACAACATTAAATTTGATTAATAGATCTATAGGTACAAAGATAATTGAGTATATGAATTTCAATGTTTTCGCCCTCTTACCTTGAAACACTTTCAAACAAACGTTCAATGTCAGTAGCACATCGAGTGAAAGAATGGTTCCAGAAACTATAGCGTGGATTCTTGATCAATTCAATAAAAGTGATCAAAAGACCCCATGGATGTGGACGATTTACAATCAAACGTTCCAAGAGAACACGCGTGATTTGCTCTTTGGTAAAGTCCTTGTTACTTTCGGCAAATAAGAACAAAATAACACAACTAAAGTAATGTGTATGGCTATTAGGGTATCGAAGCTGGTTAGCAATTGCATTCAAGAATACATATCGTCCTTCAGAATCGAGTTCATTCAAAAGATACTGGAATATTTCAATAGGTGCGCCTTGATTGACGGGCATGTTTTCATTGACACCTACAACACCAATATAGAATACAAGTGCATTGACAAGTGGCGTGTTGTATTTAGCCTTGTCTTGCATCAAGCGAGAAGGCAACTGCTTCAAGAACAACTCGGGTGCATGTGAGGACGTCAAAAAGGCATCAAGTTCTCGCTTGAGATTGCTCTTGAGTAGTACAGAGGTATAGTCGGACAAGATGTTGGGGGATTGGTTGATCTCAGGCAGTAAATCAATTTTGAGATTGGGCGTAAATGGGTCGGGAAGTCGCATGTTGCGAGGAAATGCGCTGAGGATAAGGTTGCGTAGTTGAATACAAGATGATGGAATCACATCGCAAAGACTGTAATGGTAATCACAGAGGAATTCAGGGAAATCATGAAGTAATACCAACAAGACTCTCAAAATGCCTCTGTAAAGTAAACGAGTTGTATCCTTGAGTTGATTGGTTTCCAAAAAAGGTCCGATGAACTTGAACAAACAAATCAACAAACGTTGAAAAGCAGGCCATCCCTATTCACAGTGATGAATAAAAGAAAGCATATATCTATATGAAGCATAATATACCTTTTGATTTTCAGCTAATAAAAGTTTTGGCATGAACAATCGGTGGGAGATCAACTGAAGCCAGGCAAAGGTCAATCCAGGGAACTGAGATGGTTGAAGCGTATTAAAAGTATTACTGATGGCTGTTAAAATAGGAATATAAATCGTCTGAATCTGTTGTTCTGCTGCGTGTAAATCGCTAAATAGACTTGTAAACAAACGCAAGAATGGACGTTGATTAAATTGTTGTTGACGGCGTTCATGGTGTTGAGCTGCAACCAAGACAATAATAGACAGTACTTTGTTGAACAATGTCACTCGAGCAATATCTTGAGCATCTGCAGCTGGTGTTCCAACTGGCGTAGAAGGCTGTTGTAACTTTAGAAGGCTGACTACCAACTTCGAAAAGGCATCAATAGGTTGATAAGCAAGTCCAGAGGGTTGTCCAGGCAATTGCTTGTACTTGATAGCATGCTCAATACTGGTTTCAATACAGATGCGATAAAATAAAGAAGACACGTCTTCCATCTTAAAAATGCCTTGCTGAGACAATTGGATGACAAATGCATTCAAAACCTTTTCAGATGATGTAGGATGGTTGTAGATTCTGACCCATTCACTAAACAAAATGCGGAGGTGCTCTCCAAGACCGTTGTCATCTTCTGTTGGTTGTAATCCTTCTTGTTGAACTTGAGGCATCAAGGGTGTAGACATACCTGATGAATTAGAAGTCAATCGTCTACGCATGTCATCCATCAACACCAACACACTCTCGGGAATGTTGCCTCTTAATCTGCTCAATGCTTCCAATGAAGCCATAAATTCTTGGCGGCTAGCTAAGGGTATTTCATCAAATAAGCATGAACGAATCAAACGAGCAGCAAAATCAATAGCACTCATACGACCACTGTCAATCAAGGTGGCTAATTCTTGATCTTGTTCAGGCAAATTAATCAAGTTGGCCTTAATTAAAGCTACTGTCACAGGCACATTGTATTTGCGTTCATCATCAGCATGTGTTAACCAGGAGGTGACGAGAGCACCTACATTAGGAGATACGTCGCATAGTCTTTCCAACAAGACAACATAGACTTCGCGACCTAATTGACTTTCACTCTTGTAAAGCAACTGAACTACTTTTTGAGCAAACATTCTGGCAGTTTCGGCCTTATCAAAGCTGGATACTGCCAATAAAGAGATTTGACGGATAATAGCAATAATGTCATGTTGCATTGGTAAAGCGCTGAAATTATGCACATTGGTCATACTGATTAGTTTTTCAAGTTCATTAATGCATTGAGCAAATCGTTCTAATAGTTGATGGGCGTTGGCTTGTTGTTGGAATTGTTGTTGTTGTTGTTGTTGAGCTGTATCAAAGTTGGGCAACATAACGTTGTTATTGTACCCATTTAAATGCAGCAAATCAGGACGACTACGCAAAAGTCGTTGTTGTTGGTCTAAAAGAGGGGGATCGATGACCTGACCAGCAGGTGGTGGAGCTAATGGAGGTGAAGTAGCAGGAACAGATCGAGGCATACGTACAAAGTCCTCATAGACACGCAGTTGATTAGGCTGAAGTCCATTAGGCTTAGGACGCAATGGTTCAGGCAATGTAGCAGGGTAGCGTGACAAGTTGAAAAAATCCATATCAAAGTAAGGTTGAGCATTACCACGCTGTTCTCGATGCTTTTTGCGGCTAGCATAGGCATTCATCAAGGCTTCATCTACTTCTATTGTCACCTTTTCCATCGCCGCTTGCTCTATGACCGCACAAACAAGATCAAGATTATCAGTCACTGTCAACATGGCTGCTTGTTCAGCAATGACTTCGCTTAGACCGTTTGTCATAAAGACCGCACGTAAATGATTAGCCATTGTAGTTCGAAGAGGATCTTTACATGTCACAAGGGCTAAACTCCCAGCTAAACTCTGAGCCATCAAATGAGCTGCCTTTCTGACTCTATTCTCGTCAGATTCCATTGAAAAGTCTTTAGTAACAAGTTCTCTGGTAGACACAGAAGCAATGGCTACAGAACGTTCAACAACAGGACCAATAATTTCACGGATTGATTGAGTGATCGCTTGAAGCACCCAGCGCTTAGAGTTGGGCTGAGTAGTATACATGACAATTTGAGGATTAAATGTCAAGTAAGGACCCAGATTAGGAATATTGATAGGCATAGCTTCTTCATCATTCGTGTTGGCCTCTACTGATGCAATCAAGTTGGTAATAGAAGGTCTTGCAGGTTGTCCAAAAGGAGAATGGGTCATGATCTCTTCTTCTGGTTTTGCAACAACAGCAGTTGTTGTTGGAAGGCGGTTCTTGGGTTGTCTGTTTTTCAAGACGATAGAAGGCTTGATATTACCGAGTTCTATTGAGAGACTCTTACACAATACTTCAATTTCAAACTTCAGGTTCAATTTGAGGTTTGCGTTTTGATAGAGTTCGACAAGCAATCTCAGGATGGCCATGACCCATGGATTAGGGGGAACAAATACTGTGTTTTTGGTACCCTGTTCTAACACTTTGCAAACAAAAGGAATGACAACAATCAGACGATTATGGTCATAGCCTTCCAAAAGCAACTCTTTGAACGCAATGTACTTTTGGACAATAGGCTTGTTTTGAGCCAATGTCATGCCACCAAGCCAAGCACCCAAGTTTTTCAACAAGGTGCGTTCTGTGGAAGAAGATACAGTGCTTTCAGAGTTGAGAAGTATCTTGATATTAGCGAATGTTTCACGAAGTACATGCTGGTATAACAATGAGCTATTGACAGATTTGAGTAGAAGCAAGTAAAGATCATGGTAGTTGGGCTCAATGCTAGCGCGCTTAACGACAAGATAGTTACTAAACCATTGATAGGCTGATTGCTTCAAGTTCTCTTTCAAATCGTTGCATTTCAATTCTAGGTTGTTGAGAGCGACATTATTGATAATAAACAATATCTTGTCTTGAATGGCTTCAGTGGGTGTTTCATAGACAATGCTTTCATCCACAGCAATTTCTGGTACATGCACAGCAGTAAAAATATCGGATAATGCCTTGACAATCTTTGAAGGATCGTTCAAGGTTGAATTGGAGAGATCAGGTAGTCCATTTTCATCTGGATGTTGCTGAGGCATTCTTCCTACATGTACTGAGAACTTGATCATATGGGCCAAGTCAGGGCTTGCTTGCTGAAGAGCAGGGATCTTTAAAAGATGAGCACAGTATTGAGGCCATTCAGGTAGTCGAGATTGGAACTGAGTGAGGGCTTGAATACCAAAATTAAACATTTTAGATCCAGGTGGGTTCTTGAGAGCATCCAAAACGCAACGTAATGCAATGCCCAGGGGGGCAAACGAAACCAGTTGCTTTTGCACCAATTGACCAAACAAGATACTGGTGATAGCCAGTTCTTTATCAGGATATTTAGGAAAGAAGTTGTATTCGTCAAACAAGTTGTGAATCATACAAGCAAAGACATCTTGTTCATGAGGATTGTTGGATTTACTGAATTGAATCAAACGTTCGACCATCTCGTCAATTGTGATTTCTCCACTATAGATACGTTCATAGTAAGAATTGGCCTCGTCTTCAATTTCTTGTTTAAAAGTAGCCTCTCCCTGAGTCGTTGTGGCTGGCAAGAAGACAGCGTTTGAAGCATTACTTGTTGCAATAGCATTTGTAATAAGAGTATTATTGGGATTTGCTGTTGTATTTGGTGTAGCAAGAATGAGTTCAGATGTTGCTACTGGTGGCTCTATTCCCAGTAGCTTCTGTGAGAGTTGAACATAAGTGGAATGAATATCTCTCAATAAGTCTTTTTCAGGAAGGCTAAGGCTATTATTGAGTAGGTTAGTTACCATATCTTGTATAATTAGCTTACTTGTCCAATGTCACTTTGACAAACACGTTGACAACATCCATAGACAATGGTACAGTGATGGGTGCATCATTTGAGTCTTGTCTTGCAAGCTCTGCTCTAACTTTGTTGCCCAGAAATTTCAAACATGCTTGAGAGAATACTTGTCCATGTTCAGTTATTTTATCTTGAAGCCATTTTTCAAGATTAAGGTATTCACGGCGAGTTGCCAACGCAGCTAAGTCTATAGTGAACAAAAAGGATGGGATATCAAGAATAACAGGAAGAATCTAACAAACATATGGGTTAAGTACTATATGTCATTCTGGCAAGACTACCTTTAATTCATGAACAAATGCTAAAATACGAGTCAATGAAGTAGGCTCTTTGCTGTACAGATCAACAATGCTCTTTTTGAATAATTCTGGCTTGACTTTATAGAACTTTGTCATGACCAATACACTGCTTGCACTGCCTACCAAATAAAAGTTGATGAGACGATTCAGCAGATCCTCATGCACTGAATTTGCCATTGGCTAAAATAATAGAGTGTTATTATCTATAAGCAAAACGTATCTCTCGACCCAAAAATACTTACATCAATCTGAAGCAATCCCATAAATAACAATTCAGGCGCTTTCTTGGTCAGAATCTTTTCCAATAGTACTTTGACGTCAACTGCAACAGACGTATCGGCAAGTTTGATGATGCGTTCAATCAAATCCAATGAGTTGAGCTGATCATTTAATAGCTGGGATGCCATAGAGCGAATGTGTGCACTCGACTGGTTAAAATCTTCTGCTTTGATAACTGTCTTTTTTGAGCATACAACAGAATTGACTGTATCGATAGGTGCAATGGCGATTTGATACAAGGCCGTGAGCTGACCTCGCAAGTTTTCCCATTCACCAAAGAAAACATGAGCAGGAAATGGATGATGTTCGTTAGGACACGCTTTCCAGGCTCTGATCAGTACGTCCAAGCCTTTTCCGTCAAACAAAAAAAAGTGTGGATAATCCAAGCTTTGATATACTTGTAGCCAGTTTAATTCGGGTACCTTTAAGAGAATCAGTAAGATGTTAAGCTATAAAACTTACTTTTTCCTTTATGACAGTGACAAAGTTTTCTACATTCCAAGTATCATTTGCGTTATCAGTGTTACCAACACCTGTCATATTGATATAGGTACGCGCCATACATCCCAATACCTGAGCTACATCTTTCTCGTCAATACTCGCTTGATTGGCAAGCAGTTCTCGCACAGAATTGACAGAGCTACAGCAATCATAACCAGCTTCTAAAATCAGCTTGAGAACCTTGCTTTCTGTTCCTTCATCTTTATATTCAGTCATAGCTTTACTAGTTCAAAAATGAAAAATTAAAAAAAAAGAATAGAAAAAAAAAATGGAGACCCGTCGAGTCGTTGCAAAAAAAAAAAAAAAAAAGTTACTCGCCTTCCTTTTTTGTACGCGTCGCCATGCCTGTGTTGTCTAGACAAAAAGAAGGAAAGAAAAAGGTAGTTTGATACTTGTTTCTTTACTGAAAAGAGAGAAGTAGCATTTGTGCAAGCAAGCAATGATTTTGGCTTAGCTAGGTACTGTTGCTATGAAATATCAAAGCTGAGATTCATTCATTACTAGGCGTTGCTATGCTTACGTAAAAGCTAACATCTCTTTTTATCTGGGATTCAAACACTGGAAACCTCATGTATTTCAAAAAAGGTAAGAGAGGGTAACATTGAATTGAATGTTTACTAGAGTCCTCATTGATACTACTGATTCTGATAGCGGAACATTAAAAAAAAAAGATTTGAAGCAAAAAATAAATACAGATTCGTACAAACAATGATGTCCCAAATGCGCCAAATTATTATATCTATTAAATGGGCTTTCTCTGCAAGCAAACGTTAAACTTAGCTGCAGAATGTCTACAGAAACCTTGCAAATCGCTGACAAGGATACTGTTGTAGGCGTCCCGAATTCTAGTAGTTAAGGTCTCTTCTTCTAAAAGTGCTTCTCTCTTAAGTTTGCTCTTACAAACAGACCAAAACTGCTCAATTGGATCTAATTCAGGAGAGTATAGAGACAAATAGATACAGCAGCACTACGAATAGACATTCACTTCTCGTTAACCAAAAAGAAAAAGTGCTCCATGTCCTCTTTCTTGTATTTGCGATATGTTTTTTTTTTGCTTTTGGCTGTTTCAGAAAGAGAATTAGGCTGCTTCTCAAAGTTTTTTTTAGGGCCCTGCTGCATCTTTTCAGGAGGCTTCAGATCAGTATACTGATCGAAGTTTGTAACATTATCCAGGGGATAATTGATTTCGTCAATCTCCATCTCCATCTCAACAATTTCGTCACCTTCATCGTTAAGAATGTTGCCTTTCCCATCTTCTTAAATAAAAGAGATTGTTTTAAACAAGGCAGGTAACTTATATATTCGAAGAAAAAAAGTAGGTCTAAAAATGTTCTAATTCTATTTATTTTTTTGCTTCAAATCTTTTTTGATCAAAGTGTCCCAATAATTAGTATATGTCTTTATTTTCAGTCCATACAATCCAACTGAACTAGTCATTTATTTTTAGCCTGTTTGAACATTTCTATGATTGACCCTTCTAATTACATCAATCTTTCCTTACCTTTAACATCCAAGCACAAACCAACTCTGCTTCAGAACGCTGTAATCTCAACAACAATCTATATTCTAATAAAATACATTTGAGATAATTATTTGGGAGCTTTAATTGCCCAAAATCATCCACTACTGTGTTCATTGCGATCATTACTCGACCCCTTTATTTTTTTTCTCCATTCCATTCAAGCCCTATCTTTCTACAATGCATGATCAAAAAAAGAGAGATCTCACAACTATCTTTTGAATCGGTGAGTTAAATATTGTCAGCTATGACTAATTTTTAGACAAAAGCATGAGACTATTTCAATAAAAAGCACTTTAAGACATTGTATACCGTAAAGTGTTTGTATGTGATTTATTGTATTCAATAGTACTCAGTCTAAAGCGTGTAAAAAGGGCTGCACACTTTATGATCTGGGAAGTCATTTTAAAGACAAAAGAAGCAAAATTGTACTCCTTAATTCCTTGTAAAAAAAAAAAAGACGGATTTCTATATATGTATTTAGCTGTAAACAATGTGCTTTGATAGCTTTGTTCTTAGTTAGAGACATGATGTTTTAGCTAAAAGAAATGAGCTAATAAATAAATTCATATGTACATGCTCAATAAAAAAGTAAAATAAAAAAACTCGTTTTTATTTATTTATTGATTATTTCGGGCTTTTTATAGATTTTCATATTTCCAAATTTATTTGGCTTCCTTTTCTCTCTCTCTCTCTTTTCTTCTTTTCAATAATACCATGTTGCACGAGGACGACGATCCTCTTGGGAGTTCCATGTTTGATAACACTACAAGCTCTCTCTTGGGCAACACTATGACAACCTCTTTATTCTCTTCACAGTTTGAAGAAGACCCTTGGGGTAGTCATAGTACGCCTATTATACAGTCTACAACTACGGAGTTTGCTCGATCCTTTACAGCACCTAACCTCTATAGTAATACCACCTCTGACGCTGACCATCATGCTATCATGAATACGAGTCAGTTTAATCCTAATACTGTGTTGGGTAATTTTTCTTTTCTTTTCTTTTATATTCTAATTTTTTTTTGAAAAAATAGCTGGTGTTCGATTGCCTGAATTGTACGAGAAATTATTTATTCAGCATCAGCGTTCTGGAAGAGTATCTTTATCTACGCTGAATGGTATCCTATCCAGGGGGAAGATCTCAGCAAATCATATTGAGAAGGTAAGAATTAGCGTATTCCATTTCTATCTTCTGTCTATTGACACAATGGTAGATTATGCAAATTGTCGTACCAAGCGGCGCGTCTTATGTAACTCAGTCTGAATTTAATACAGCTATTGCTTTACTCGCTTGCGCTCAAAGTAAAATGGACGTTTCATTAGAGAGTCTGCATAGGAATAGAGACTGTAAGTACAGGAATCACGCTACTCGTTTCTGAATATCGATATATTAGTCTTGCCAGAGCCTAGTATATATCAAGAACACAAAGAAATTAAATCACCTTTGAAACCTGTGGATGAAAATCCAATTACCTCAGAACCAACCATGAAATCAAACCACCAACCTCAACTGTCTCCTATGAAACACACAACAGCATATCCAGGGATGAAATCACCCAAAGAATCTTCACAAGATAAACAGAATGAAGAGACTACAAATAACAACCGTCGCCCATCCTCTTTGGATACTCGACATTGGTTCAAAAATATCGAAGAGATTACTGTCACAGTAGCACCTGAGCGAGAAGGGTTTATATTTAAACATGTCAACTATATTGTAACCAATGAGAAAAGATCATCTATTGTCTTGAGAAGATACAGCGATTTCTGGTGGTTATTGGAAGTTTTGCTTAGACGTTATCCCTTTCGTGCCTTACCCAATTTGCCACCTAAAAAACTTGGAGGAAGTAAGTAGGCATATTCAAAAAAAAAAAAAAAAAAAAAAAAAAAAAAAAAAAAAAAAAACTCAATGAATATGTGATAGGAGATACTGCTTTCATTGAAAAGAGACGTAAAGGTCTATCAAGATTTATTAATGCAATTATTCGCCATCCTGTACTACGCCATGATGAGGTTGTCGCGCGATTTCTAACTGAGCCATCGGAACTGTCTGCTTGGAGAAAGCAGAATCCTCCCAGTCTAGAGGAAGAATTTAAGCGAAAACAACATCCTATTCGAGAACTAGATTCCATGACACCCACGAATCTGGAAGAGCAACTTCAAAAGGCTCGTAAACGAGTGACTGCCGGTATCAACCATTATGTCAATTTGTGTCTGATCATGGAACGTATGATTCGTCGTATGCATGGTCAAGCAACTGATTTCTCTCGTTATTCTATTGCACTCAAGTAAGATGAGATACTTGTTTTATTCGTGTATATGCTAAGCTTATTCTTTCTAGTTCACTGGCCGAGGCAGAGTTACGATATCATGCTGGTGAATGCAGAAATTGCCAATATGTAGTGAAGGGATATGAGACAGTAGCAAAACATATGCAAACGGAAAGTAGTTTATTGGAGGATCAAGTCGGAAATGCAACTGACGGCGTATTGGAAAACTTGAAGCGATTTAGAGATTTGCTGGTGTCTTTTAGGGTAAACTATTGAGGTGTATTTTGTGATGTCTTATTGCGTTGCCTATAGGATTTGGATGAACGAAGAGCAAGATTGTCTGTCAACCAGACAGACGTTATTTCAAAGCGAATTCAAGCAAATCGAAGCAAAATACATCAAAATAAAGGTGTGCCAGGTTTAGAAGCAGAAGTCCAAAAATTAGAAGAATCTGTTCGAGCTGTAAGGAAATTGACAATCAAACTGTTTTAAGAAAATAATCCTAACTTTATGAATAGGACGAGAAGGAATTAAGTCTTCAACAAGACCGAGAAGTGTTTATACAGTTTTGTTTATGGTCTGAATTGATCTATCTTCACAAACAACAGGCTTTTGTTTCTTCTTTATATCAGAACTTTACTCAAAGTACTATTCATTTCTCTAAATTGAGGGCTGACAATTGGCAAGATCTTGAAGAGCCTGCTTTTAATATGCCTTCCGACGTCGCTTCCTTTGAATGATTGTGCAAGTATCTTTACCTATCTTATTTGACTTTTTTTTTCTTTCTAGCTTTTTATTCTGTATATACATTCTATCTTTATGTAACAATAAAAAAAGTCCTTATTTAATACCTTGAAATATGGTTTACAATAAGAATTTTCCGAGAACAATAAAGTAGAAGACAGACATGCCTTTTGGCCTTTTCTCTTTTCCCTATACATAAAAAGTAAAGGAAGATTTAATGACAAAAATTATCCAGGTTCCTATCACATCAAAGCCTTTGCCTGCTCTCCTTGCGCCGCCCACGACAAACATGGAAGCTTCTTTCAGCTCATGTTATTCCTCTTCGTCCTGTTTTTCTTCGCCAATCCATTCTGCAACAGACGCAAGCAGCATTCAAAGTAAACTGCCCTCTGAACCATCTCCTCAGCCTATTTTATTACCACAGATCATGCCATCCACCACTTCCTATTATTCGGTTACTCAAGCACAATCCAAAGAAATCCAAGAACTTCGTCAGGACCTGATCAAACTTAATCAAAAGTACATTCAGCAAATCGAACGCATTCAAATTGCTGAACAAGCACGGCACCAAGTAGAATCAGAACTAGAGGACTTATCGCTACGACTGTTTGAGCAGGCAAACGAGATGGTTGCTGAGGAAAGAAAAAAGCGATACTATGCAGAAAAGAAGGTAGCACAGCTGGAACGAGAACTAGGAGCTGTCAAAGAGGAATTAGAGAACGAAAAGGCTCAGCTGAGTGAATTAAGAGAACGGTTTGAAGAAAATAGTACTGAAGAGCATGGATTCGCTTTGACCGAAAGAACCAGTCCATATACCAAAGCAGAAGATTCAGTTTCTATTATACCCCATACACTTGGTCTTTCTTCTCCCACATGCCTAGATAATAGCTGGCTCAATGTCTTTAAAGATTTCCTGACTTTGGCGCCTACAACACCTATCGAATCATTACATAAACTACCGTTTATGAAGCAATGCCTTGACCTTGATATTGAACCATGCCTTCGTTTTGGAAATGCAAGATCAAATAGTCGGCTTTCATTTCGCAAAGTGTTTGATGCCATTATTCATCAACCCTGCTTTATCGAATCAGAGCCCTCGGAGAAACGGCCCTCCCAAGACAATGAAGTCAAAAGACAAACATCATTGACAAGAAGACATTCTTTTGCATTTTCTTTTAGCAATAAATCACGTACGCAACCAGTGTACGAACCTATTCAGCATTGCTATGGATGTAGAACGGAATTAGGTAAAGACGCTTTGTTTCGATGCCGCCTAAAGGAGCAAGATCATGAATGGTTTTGGATTGATAGAGCGTGTCGTGATCGACTTGTAGCCGTGTGCAACTTTTATGTATTTATTCGTCATATACAATCAGGGTTACAAAGTCAAAAGACAATAGATTGTTTGTTTAGAGAATGCATCTGGCTACGACTCTATATGTTTTGGGCAAGGTCTGGTATTCATCATTCAACACATGCAATGGCTTTTTAAAACAATGTACAATAAACCTGTATACAACCCAATGATAAACCAACTTGACTTTGATTATAAACCTTCTGCCAAAATGTCTAGTGTTTTGCGTCATGACTTGTAAAAAAGAAGTGGCTACATACTGAACTAGATTATTTTATTATTATGACTTGTCGCTTTTATATATACGTGTCAAGAATTTAACGCTAGTAAAAGAAGAAGACCGAGAACGTCTTTGGAGAGGGTTGATAGCGAACTTCGTTTGGCTTTTGCGATTGGAATCGGTATCAAAAGGAAGAGTGGGCATTGTTTGACAGCTTGTGGTCGTACGTATACTTAAATTAGATTTAATGGAGGAAGACTCGTCATTGCTCTGGTCATCTCCGAATAGACTTGATGCAATCGAGTTTCTAAATAAGCTGTATCTTTTTGATTTTTGTCTTTTTGTTACATCTATAGATGTATTGGCTTGAGGTATAATAGTATTATGAGTGGAATCTTCTGAGGGTATAGATTTTGAGTTATTCTCGCTCTCTGCTTCTTGTGGAGTAGTACTCTTTTTCATAAAACTTGTAATCTTTTTAATCGATACCTGGAAAGCTTGTTTCTTTTTCTTTTGATCTGTCTTATCGAGTTGCTGATTATCTTGTCTTAAAGGAGGTGTGCTTTTCTTTTTTGTGGCTGGTTTATCCGCATAAGAAATGCTTTTGGATTTCTTGATAGGATGATAGTATATAGTTGAAGATGTCAATGAGGTACTTTCTGCTGTAGTATCCGAGATCTGACTTGATGGACTGCTGTTTCGACTAGGGGGGTTGGATGCTTGGAGTTTGGAATGTATCTGATTCTGATGTTCTGCCAAGGAAGAACTTCTTCCAGGTGGAGATATGACCACTATTTGGCCTTCTTTTGTCTTTTTGCATATCAGAGGTTTTTCCCGCTTGTTTTTCTCTTCCTCTTCTTCAAAAATATCAGAATTAGAAGAAAAGTAGTAAGCATAAACATTTCTTGTAATTTTAGACGAGGTACTTGTTGTTGAGAACGAGTGGGATGATTGATTTATGGTATCCCATGTGTTTTGTGCCATGGACGAATAAAGGTGTTGAAGTGACGATGATCTTGTACTTTGCTTAGAGAGAGATTCGCTACTCGATGCGTTTTCAAAGCAATGTTCTGATTTTAGGCTTTGAATGCTGCTACCATCTTCTTGTTTGTCGTCATTGCCGTCGTCGTCGTCGTCGTTTCCTTCTTCATCGTCATCATGGGCATTATAGACATTATGAAGCGATGTGCTACTGTTACTATTCGAGAAACTTTCATGCTTTCTCGCACCAGGCAAAGAAAGATCCACATTAAAATCCATGTCAAATAAATTCATTAGCTCACTTGCTAACGTAATGGTTGATATATCTGTGGAATCACCTTTCCAGCTTGCTCTTTTTCTTGTTATTTTACTATTATCCGAGTATTCTTGATCACTTTCTTGATTGAAAAAGTGATTCACGATAGAGAAGGGATACAATTCATCTTGCTTTAAACTATTAGTCATTTCTTCTTCGAAATCGCTTTCAATAGTACAAAATGAGTCCATAGATAAGATATTTGGGTCTGATTGAGAGAATAATGACCCATAGTACTGATTATCATCCTCTTCTTCTTCTTCTTTTCTTTCTTCAGCTGCTATGCTTGGTGCTGAAGAAGTATAGCTTAAATACAAGAACTGTTGGTCTTTGTGGCATTGACTAATAGATGAGTTGTAAATAATCTGTAAGTATCGATGAATAATTTTTTCAATATAGTCCTGTGTCACGGATTCAAACAGCTCAGGCCGAAAAAACTCCCATCTGACCATATTATCAATATACTCGAATGGTATTTTTTGATAAATATCTTGAATCAAGTTCTTTATGAGTGCTGTCTTTCGTAATGTGCCATTGCTGGTCGGTGTAAAAGTGATAATTGCAAGTTTGTAGTTTGAGAGGGCTGCCAATCGTGCCTGATTGAATTGTTTGTCAAAATATGACATAAAAAAGTGAAAATGATTAAAAAAAAAAAGGTGCAACAGGCCTAAATCTTTCTTATTAAGTCATTCAAAAAAAAGTCGGAGAGTTGTGATCGATATTCATTGTTACATTCAAGTATCACAGAACCATGTTCCATTACTTGTAACTTTTATGCAAGTAGACAATAGCATGATTTACATACAAATATACTTCTTTATGCTTGCTTTCTGATTGTTGACTCCCCTCAAATTTATGCTCATTTTTCTATTTGATGAGACGCATAAAAAAGAAAAGAGGTTCTTCAAAGATTTAGGATTCAATTATTAATTGCAGCACTCGATGTAACACAGTGAACTATATGTCTATTCTAGATTACATGTATAGGAAAAACACACTATGTCCTACTTGAAACTTATTGAAATTTGTCAAAGAACCAACTAATAAGGTTAGATCCTTCATTTTCCTTGTTATTCTTGTCAATGCATTTGTATATCGCACATGTTGATTATAGATTGTGCACAAATTAAATTTATGTATAAAGACGTTACATCTTTCTTTTTTGTACATTTACAAATATTGTTTCAGCATTTTAGTAATTAATAAAATGTGCTCCGATAGGCTTTATTTTTTTTTTTATCAAGAATTACACAAATTGAACAAGTTTGCCTTTTTTTTTTTTTTTTTTTTATCAAAACTTATCAATAAAAGATGCATATAGCATTTATTTCAAAAATGTGTTCCTGAAACTACAAGCTATTAAAATTATGAATTCTATCTGAGATACTCTTTATAGCTGGTGTAAACTGTGGAAAGTAGTATGATTCATATATAAATATTATTTACACTTTTTGATTATATTTTGGATTCTTGATTCAAGTTCATCACTCAATGGTTGTCCATTCAAGGCTTGTTCTAATAAAGAGTTCAGTATACGTCCCAAAAAAAAAGGTTTAAGTATATTTTACCCAGAAAATGAATGACTAGTTGTTGAACATTTTTGATCAAAGACAAGTTATCTACAAGAGACTCAACAATAGCCACCATATGTTCAATAAACAATAGGCTGAATGGTGCTTGTGCCATTTTCAGAAGTTTTGTCACAAAATGAACAATCAAACTATCATCTAAATCTCGTCCAGATCCACTAAAGTATCTCAAGACGGGAAGTGTATAATTCAGTTGAATCAAGTAAAGCATACGGTCCACCCAAGTTCGTTGCAAGGTTAACTATAGAATATCATTCAGCAAACTGTGTCCATATTGTCCTACTTACCTGAATCTCTGGTGCAAACGTATCTGTCTTATGCTTGATACAGCGTTTAATTACATGGAACACCATAGGTTGTTGAAGTTGATGACGGCTGGCAATTTCATCAAGAATGTGTAGTAAAATTGGCGTTTCTGTAGATCTGAAGTAAGTTTCAAAGTATGTAGTATGGATAGCCATATATTCAATCCACATCAAAATGCCCATGGATCCCACAGGGAATCGAATGGCACTAATGATATATTTCATGGCGCCTGTAATGCTGCCTACTTCTGTCTTATTGGCTAATGATGTATATAAATCTTTCAACACAAGCTGTATTTTCATGATATCGTCTTGTTGTTCCTATATAGACCATAAGAACACGCCTAAATGTAGACAGCTACTCACCATACGAGGCTTTGTATCATTCATTGTAGTAGCATAGGCAATCAAGAAAGTTACATCGTCTACTAAGTCAGCTCTTAACAATGAGCCATGTTGAGGAACATAAAGAGCCCTCAACATCTTTAGTATCAAATCATAATCACATAAATGATGCGCAGCAGGTGGACTTTCAGAAGAATAAAAGCGTCTTAACTATACCAAGATGTTAAAGAAAAGCAACAATATGATTAAATACATTACTGTAGCAAGGTCACCAGGTGTTATGTTGGGTGAAGTCATGATAGTTTTGATTGTTTTTGAGAGTTCAAGAGGCGCACTTGATGCGTGTGTATGCAATATATCGACGAGTGCTAAGTTTCCTTTCTTTTTTGCTGCAATTTCGAGTTCTCTGCGAAGACGAGTGAAAGGTATAGCACCAAACTCATCGCATAATCGTCGTATCAAAATTTGTGCATATAAATAAGTGTCTTCTCTTTCACAACATACTCTCTATTCAACAGATGTTAAATAACTAAAACTATCACACAAAATATAGATATTACAACAAGGTCAGGTAATTCTTCATCAAACTCCAAGTCGTCTTTTCCAACAAGCTCTGATAAAGCATCGTTTAGGATCAAATTATATACTTGAACATAGGTGGATGCTGTTCTTAATTTTGCAACCTCCTTATCATGGCCAGCCTCTGCAATACGCTATTTACACGTTATTCTTATGTTTCCACTTGCATGAATACACTTACAAGCACTGCAAAGTTAAGAAAGGCACATTCTGGATATTGCCCCAACAATTCATACATGGTCTGTCTCCAGCCTGAATCTTGTAGTAAGACATCAAGCCATTCAGGTGCCATGAGCTGCTCGTTTTGCATAAAATGCTCATCGCAACGTTGGGGATTGAATCGATCTTTAAGTTGTTGTCGAATAGCGTCTCTCATGATAGTATCACTACTGAGACCAATTGAATCTACAGAAGCAGCAGTAGCATTGCACATGGAAGGAATGCCAATATAAGATTCGGAGAGCATGTTGACAGCGTCCATAGGAGCGCCACCGAGATTCAAGTACTCTGATAAGACCTCAGTGTAAATGTTCTTTTCAAGAATGGCATCTAGGTCAAAAAGCATCAGCAAGATCTATCAAAACATGATTAGCTTTTTACCTGTTTGAGACAATGCTTTTTTGTACTCATCAATAGTTGATATCCTCAGTGGCTGACTGGTCTGATAGACGTGTTAGAGCTGTCATAAGACGCGATCCTGCTATTCTTGTTACCATAATATGTACTTTTGTAAAGGAGAAAAATGCTTCACTTTCGTGACCGCGTATCGAAGAGTGAAGCGAGTTTCAAATCAGTGTAACATGTTTTCAAAGCAGTAGCAGGAGTAGAAAAGCATTAGAAAACGACAGATGTACATTAGAATTTTACATCATATAGTATAGAGCTCAGGAAGAGAACACTAGTATCCCATAGTTTATTTAGTGTAGAAGGACTACTGAGTCTTGATTTTTTTTCAATATCTTTGATTTCTATTGGATTGGAAAGCTAATACCACTTTTTGTCCCCTTTTTATTTACGTGATGGTATGTAGTCTCTTGCGCTTAACAAAACACCTCAAACTACACTGATATTTGATTTTAACAAACTCTTGATTAAAGCTTTGTTCTTTTCTTATAAAAGATTACAAAGATGACATGTATAGCGACGTCAGTAAATATCAATGATGACACATACTCCCTCATTTTCGTCGACAAAAATGAGAATATGTTCTTAGTGATACAATAGCAAGAGCTTTGTATATTGTTTCCATAATCAACACTTCAATTCTTATGCTTGAGGAAAACTACATCGTAATTTCTTGCTTAGTATTGCTTTTTTTTTCTTATATTTTGCAGCTCATTTTGATGAATGTGTAACAATAAAGATAAAGTCCATTAGGACGCTTAATTGCCATTGACTTCCAGCATGCCATTTTGCATAAATCCAAAAAATTAATTTTTGTATCAACCAGTTCTTTTTTTTTTCCTAGACTCATACTCATTTAGCTTTCTTGCCTTCTCTATTGATCACTAGCACTTCTTTTTACATTAGTGGCTATAGATTCGTGCTACAGATATACAAAAAAAGTTTCTGTTTACTGACTCAGGTGTTTACCTAATCTGATGCCAAGCACAACAGTATGATCTTACTTTCCCATAGGATGTGGATCAGACAGCTTGTAAAAGGAATATTATCAAAAAAAAAAAAAAGAATTGGTGTGTGGGAAGAGTGTAAGTGGCTAAATTTACCATATGCAGTTTTAACAAGTAAAAAGAACAACCCTTTGTTTGCTAAGCTGTCTTTAGTCACAAATGTTGATTCTGCTTCTTTCCTTAAATGAAATTTTATGATGGCATTGTTTTATTAAATAATGTGGGGAATTAAGATGACAAAGACGAATTCAAATCCCAAAAATCTCAAAGCGTCCAATGCTGATCATTGTACAGGTTTCCATTTATACCTTAAATTTCATTAAACTATCATACAGGCTTGACATCAGCAAGGAAACAATAAGCTTTTACTTGCTTCATCCTCCGCGTATACATAGGCCAAAATAAGAATTTTGTTATAAGCAACTGAGAAAAAAATTATTTTTATTTTTTATTTTTATTCAAGTTTGATTCGTTTACTTCCTTGCTTGTCTTTTTTAAGCACACTTGCTGCTATGTACTTCTTGTTGTTCTTAAAGAACCATCTCGAATTAAGAATTTGTGGAACAAAGAACACTGTCTATTTTGAGCTGTCGTGTGAATTCTGAGAAATTTGACTTTTACCATAAACGTCCTAAAAGGAAGGTGCTTCAGGTACACAAAATTGTAAGAGGCAACCAAGAATTAATTTACACCAATTGCTTGTTGCGCAAAAGGAATAGATGACCCGTATTAGAACAGCTCAGAAGCTACAAGTCAATAATTAGTGAAATAATAATAAAAAAAAAGTTTCTACCGGCGCATTTGGTTTGAACAGGAAGCTTAAATATAAATATCTTGTGTGTTTTTCTTTTCCTTTTTATCTAAACCTCCACTTTTATCTTCTTCTTTTTTCTCCTTTGTCCCTTATGTCCGATACTTCAATTGAAAAGATTGACGTTAGCCATCAAGAATCTGTTGCTATCGATATGATGGATGCTCAAACTCCATTAGCACAGAAGAAATCTTTGTTTGCTCCTCCCCCCACTTCAGAACTTGCAGAGTTTCAAAAGACATTGATTGGTCCTGCTATTGGCTTTGCTGCTTTTGCTCTTTGCTCTTTTGTTCTGGGTCTTTATAACACAGGATTGATTACAGACATTCCTCATGTGGCCATCGGTATTGCTTTTGGTTATGGATCTATTGGTCAGTTCATTGCTGGTATCATTGAAGTTGTCCATAAGAATGTCTTTGCTGCTACTTCCTTTATTACATTTGCTAGTTTCTTCCTTGCCTTTGGTATCATGATGGTTCCCGGCTCAGGGTTCTTAAGCATGGCTACAGCTGCTGGTCAACTCGAGAAATGTTTGGGTCTAGTGGAAATAGCATACGCTATTGCTGCCTTTATCTTCTTCTTGGGCACCTTCCGTCAACCTATCTTGGTTCGTTTGGTCTTGGGTTTTGCTTTCCTTTCTTTTCTATTCCCTGCCATTGGTGCCTTTAGTGGCATCATCGCATTCACAAAAATTGGTGGTTGGTGTTCGTTTGCTTTAGGACTTGTCGCTTGGTACACACTAATGGCACTCATTTATAACGAAACCAACACTTTTATCCGTGTACCTTTCTTTTAAAAAATTAATATACCTCTTTACCTTATTGATATATCCCTCCCTTCAGCTTCATTCCAGCATCATTTTCATTTTATTTTGTACGAATTTGACAATAATGACTAATAAATGACTCATACAATTTATTTTGATTGTAATTTGTTTTGATAGTATGTTGTAGCGTAATCCAACAAGCTATTCAAAAGACCTTCGTCACTTCTTGGTTCCTTGACAAAAATAGCTGGCTGGCCTAGAGGAGCATCAACAGCCTTATAAGTACCATCCCCATTGTAATACTTTCCACTCCAAATATGGCGCCAAACCACATTATGAGCATCCTTGGGAAAGTAGACTTTAACATAGGTTGCAGAAGGTGCCAAAACAGGTGCAACCATCATTGAACTACCAAGCATAAATTGATTGTATGTCAATTCTCGAGCAGTTTTATCGTTAGGATAATAAAGAACAGGATGACGCATCACCGGCCATCCATATTCGTATGCCTCTTTCAGAACTGTTTTTCTGTATGCAGCAATCAGTGTAAATATTTTTGCCGTGTGGGCAAGATGAATATATGTATCTTTGAAGAATATTGAGCCTTACTTTCGTGAGTGCGTTTCTTACCTTCATCATCATAGAATTGTGCATTTAAAGAAGGAATGATACCCTCAGATGTTCTGAAAGCCGGAGTACATGCTGAAAGTTCTAACCATCTAAATAGCAATTCTTTTGTACGAGCCATCTTGAAACCTGGAATGTTACTCAGAACAGTATTATACCCACCAGCATCACAATGTGTAACTGAAAGACCTGAAAACCCACCGGAAAGCATGCCAATAATCTATATAGTATGAGTGTATCTCTCTAGAAAAAATCAGAAACTTGTTGCTTACTGCACTTTTGATACCATAGTGTTGATCCCAAGTGACGTTTTGATCGCCTGCCCAAAACAAATTCATGTTGCTTTGTGAACATGTATAAGCTGAGCGGAAAAAGCACAACGCTTCTTCTTGTTTTCCAAGATCTTGTACAACTTCTTGAATTAATTGTGCCCATTCAACAGGATATTTGTTGTGATATGTTGATGCTTTCTCCCCAGAATGCAAAATGACCTGATCTGAACCATAAGGCAGATGTTCACCAAAATCAACCATCATGCCTAGCAAGGTAACACATCAATGTATTGTTTTTTTTCTTCATCCTATTTATATTGTACCTGATATATGCTTGCTCCAGAACTGGTCTTTGAGTACGCTCTTAAACCATGTTCTAGCTTCTGGATTTGTCAAGTCAAGCATGGCTGCCTCAACATATGTTCCAAATTTGATCATCAAAGCTTGTTGTTCCGAAGAGTTTGATTGTGCACTTTTTACCAAATACCCATTCTTGTTTGCTTCTTCAAACAAGTTTCGTTTGACTTGGCGTTTACCTTGTGGATTCGATAATAATGGATTGACATAAGAAATGACGCGAACATTGTCATTGTTAAGTGACTCAACAAACGCTGACCATTCTGGATATAGTTCATCGGCGCTTTCCCAATTCCACCAATGATGCGTAATAGACACACCTCGACCTGTTTCTTGTAAACGAGCTCCTGTCCAGTCTTGTAAAAAGACAGCAGCCAACGGGACATTGTACGCACGTAATTTTTGAATGATTCCTGTTGTCTTTTCCTTGCCACCTTGAATACCTGCAATGATACCATCAGAAACCCAGTCAGGTAAAGGCTGCATGCGGCCAGCATAAGACGTGTATTCCGTAATTAAATCCAGCATGGTCTTTCCGTCCAAAATGCGTCCTATTTATGAAAAATTGAATGAGCGCCTTGTGGACATTATACGCTGCTTGCCTTTCATTTTATCAGATTCTAAACGAATGGTTACACGGTCTGGTAGTGTCATATCAAAACTCATGTATTCGGTGTTCTCCATAAACAAACATCGAATATCACTCGAGATATATTGCGGAATAGATGCATATGTAGCAAAACTGTCTGTGGAATTATATCCTCCAAACACACTAAATGCTGAATCCTTAAAAGAAGAAGCCTAAAAGAAAAGGATCAGTCCAAGTTTTTTTCTACTAATAATGGTGTTCCATTTTACCGTAAGAGCGCCTCGTCCAGCACCTTGCTCTCTGATGTTGAAGTATCAGTATAAAAACAAGACTCTACAAAAATGACTCACCTTACAAGAATAGGAACTTTACAACCTTTGAGCGAAGCATAAGAAAACTGCTCACCAAACCCATAAAAGTGTTCCTCAGGTCTACTTTCATAAATCAGTATGAGCCGTTCAAACTTTTCCATGACGGAATCCCTTTTCAGAATTTCTGCAGAAAATTCCAACTGCCGCTGCGATACTTCTGTAAAAGTAAATACATAATCCATGTGGGTTGGTAACACCAACTTTGTACCAAGGCCACCATGAATCCTTATGGTCGAGTCATTGACACGTTCAATTTTGGTGATCGTTTGGAGACGCGTTATTGCTTCTTCATGCTCAGTTATCTGAAATACGCCTGCATTTTCTCCAGGTATAATGTCACATTTACCAAGTGAACTAGCAAGAAAAGGTTGATTATGTAAAGCTATCATCATCATCGTAATCATCAGTTTTCTATTATACGCAGATACAATACTTTACATCTCCAAATTGTACGTCCATTTGGGTTCTTTACACTCACAGTTAATGCTTGTGCATCCACTTGTATCTTGAAATGACCAGTTGAAAATGGTCGATCATACACTGTGTTCCCAATAGACAGCCGTGGTTGAATGTAGTCTTCTGTAGATGAAAGCCCAACGTTTTTTAATAGACTTTGCCACATAATGTCATGCAACTATAACAATGAGAGATAGAAAAGAAAAATGTGATATTTTTTTTTCTCGGTGAGTAATTTAATGCGAAATAGAAACGGTCATTCAATTCTTTTATTGGATATACATTGACCCCCAAATAAAAACTAACCCAGTTTTTTTATCATTCGAACTCAGTAACAAAGGTATCATGATCCAAGGGCCCTTTCATATGCCAAGATGATACTTAAACGCGTTCGGTTTTTTTTTACTGATGATTTGTTGAAATGTTCGTTTTAAGATGATGTAGTTTGGTACTTGGTAGTGCAGCCTTTGGTATCAATCACAGCTTGTTATTGGTTGGTCATATGATGTAGTAGTATGAATGTAATGATTGAAGTAATTATGCAATTGACAAGATAGTGGTATTCAACTGCCTCCTCATATACATAGACTGGTTAATGTCTATTACTAATTTATTTCTCTTTTATTTCCCTTCTATTCTCTGCTCTTTCTGATAACCTAATGCAAATACTACTTATGTATCTCATGCTCTGCTTAGTTTCTAGAATTTAATTTTTGCTTATTTTTTTTTCAAGTCTATTATTACTCTCCTTTTCATTCACTCTTTTTAAAGAGAGAATCATCACGAATAGCCTCGTAGGCTTCACGCTTTAGTGAGTGTTTGGCGACTTCAATATCTGTCTTGATATCACGAATAAGAGCGTCTAAAAAGACATAAGTAACTGCTTTAAACTGATATTTCAACTTACCAAGAGAAGGATAATTTTGTTCAGGACGAATATAGCCTACTACTATGATACGGATAGATTCACCATAAAAGTCAGATTCAAATTCATGAAGAATATGGACTTCCTTTATTTCCCCGGACGTTAAATTACTTTTCTCTTATACAACTTCGACACTTACAGCAGATCTCTTTTCATTCTTGTAATAAGGATTCCAACCCAAACTCATGACCATAGGATAAACAGTCGAATCTTGATCTCCTACTTGGGACCAGCCGTAATAAACACCAGTTTCACACTCGTTAAACATTTCATTTAACGCCTCTTCATTCAAGTTGGCTAGATATAGAATTCAATACTCGGCTGTTCCCTCCATCTGTTTACCTGTAGGAATACCCAATTCCTTTGACCCACGTCCAAACCCTTTTACAACAGTCCCCGAGACAGAGATAGGATAAGGTGCTTCAAGTTCTTTTGGTCCAACAATCAAAGGTCTGTCAGTATTAATAGTATCGTTATTCATTTTTTATAGAAAGAAGAGAAAGAGAGTATATAAAAAAAAACTCAAAGCAGTTTATTTAAATATAGATGATGACAAAGCATTTCAAAACAGATCTATTGTATTTCTCAGCAAATTTGAGACTGGCTTAGAGATAAATTTGAGAAGATAAGGCGCGGCTCGGAGAGTATGTAGCATCTTGGAGTATATTGCATTGAAACCCTTTTGCTGCATAAGATAAAGTTAAAAAACGGTAAAGCAATCTGTTTCGCTGATTCATATCTTATTGTCATGTATCGAACTTAGAGATTCGATTGGGCTCGTACGTATTAGAGAGAGAGCCCTTCAGTTTTATGCATGCAATCAACCCTTTAGGCAAACCAGTCACTACTCACCGGCCATGGAAAATGCCTTTGAAACCACATTGCAGACATATGTGTACTTAACAGCCATAACCATGCGAGCATAGATACCAAGCGTGTAAATGCAGTAAAATATTCGTTTCATCGTCTATGTCAACAAGAGTTGGTTTGTTGTTTTAATGCATGTCGATACCAATTTTAAACGTCGTCACAAAGCAGTCCACGCATTTGACCTTTTTTTTTTCTCGTTTAGAAGGAAAAATAAGTTTTTAACCCTATGCCACCTAAAAAGACCTCTCAGAAGATCAACAACAAGGCTGCTTCCAAGTCTGCCAACAAGGCGGCTACTAAGAAACAGAACAATAATAAAAACAATAGCAATAACAACGCTACCAATGGAAAGAAAAAGGAGTCAAAGGTAGCATATAGATCTGTTTGATATACAAACTAAAGTTTTTTCTTTTTTTTTTCTAGATACCCGAATATGTAGCAGTGCCTGAAAACGAAGACGAAGTTGCTATTTCTGATGAAGACCTTGAGTTCTTTGCTGAGAATAAAGGATTTACTTCATTTTTGACAGGTTTAGATAGTAAAGCTCTCTCCAAGTAAGTAGATCAAATAAAATGTGATGATTATCTCATTCTGTCTCGATAGAAATCCTGTCAAACAAAAAGAGAAGAAGGTGACAAAGAAAGAACCCAAGAAACAAGAGCCTGAGGGTTTAGATAGTTCAGATGAAGAATTAGATAATTTTGAAGAATTAGACGAGGAAGAAGAAATGGCTTTATTAAACCAACAATTTGAAGATGAATCTGATGAGGAAGAGGAACAAGAAACTGTCAAAAAAGTACAACACACTACCAAGAAGGAGCTTCATGAATCTGACGAAGAAATGGACTATGAAACAAAGCCTAGAAAGGTAGCAAGCGAATGGACACGTAAGGATTATCACAACAAGTTGCCCATCAAATTGCCTGGTGGTAAGATTCATCAACGTGAAGACGATGAAGAAGAGCAAATGAGTGCATCCGAAGATGAAGAGAAAGATCAGATGTCAATGGAATCAGAGGAAAAGCAAGAAGAAGAGGAGGAAGAAGAAGAGGAGGAAGTGAAGCCTAAATTGAGCAAGAAGGAATATTTACTCCAGAAAAAGGAAGAATTAGCCACTATTGCCAATGACATTCAAGGTGATCCTGAAGATAACATTGACCAATTAAAGAAGCTTAGATCCATCAGCCAAGATAACAATGTTCTAGTCAAGAAATTAGCTTTACTCACACAGTTGGCTGTCTACAAGGATATTATTCCTGGCTATCGTATTCGTCCATTGACTGCTACAGAAGAAGAAGTTCAAGTATCTAAAGAAGTGAAGAAGACAAGAGAGTATGAAAAGTCCTTGTTGACTAATTACGAAATGTACTTGAAGGACTTGAATTACTTGGTTTCCAGTAAGTCGTGCCTATTCTAGATTTGGGCTTAAATATTTATTTATTTTTTTATCTAGAGAAGAAGACAGAAGAAGATGCCTCTTTGGCTTTGGTAGCTACTCGTTGTCTTTGCGAACTTTTGGTTTCCAAGATTCACTTCAATTTCCGTCTAGAAATCATGGTAACTGTAGTAACACGTATGAGTACAATGAAATGGAATGAAGCAGCCCAATTATGCAGTGAAGCCATTGTTACTGTATTTGAGAATGACGAATCGGGTAAATCCTCTTTTGATGCTGTCAAGATGATCATTCGTATGGTCAAATCCAAGGGATATGCAGTGAACGAAAAGGTCATTAATGTCTTTTTGCGTCTTCGTCTCAAGGATGAAATGGCTCATAGTTCAGTCAAAAGTGATGAACCTGAGCAAGTAGGCAAGAAGAGAAAGAATAACAACAAGCCGTTTTTGACAAAGAAGGCAAAGAAGACATTAAAAGAAACCAGAGAGATTGAGAAGGAATTTCAAGAAGCAGAGGCCATTGTCAGCAAAGAAGAAAAAGAAAAGAACCACACAGAAACACTCAAGTTGATCTTTGCATTTTACTTTAGAATCTTGAAGAAGCAGACTTCTTCACCACTTTTACCAGCTGTCTTGGAAGGTCTTTCTTGCTTTGCGCACTTGATCAACGTAGATTTCTTTGACGATCTTTTGAACGCACTTCGTGATGTGATGCATGCTTTCGAGGATTCGAATGACATTTCTCGTACCAGTTCAGGCACACGTAAACGATTGTTGTGTATTATCACAGCTTTTGAACTGTTATCAGGACAAGGTGAAGCATTCAACTATGATCTCAAAGACTTTTACACCGAAATCTACAAGATTTTATTTAAAGCCAGTTTCCATACAAAGATTGAAGAGAAACCTGAATCTCAACAACAAACAGAAAGTGAAATGTTGATCCGAGGATTAGAGTTGATGTTCCTAAAGAAGCGACAAATTCCTATTAATCGTTTAGCTGCATTCATTAAGCGTTTTGCACTGGTTGCACTTAATATGCCTAATAAGACTGTGTTACAGTGTCTTGGGTTAGTTCATAGACTTGTTCAGGTTAGCTTAGATAATATATGTCTATCCGTGGGTATTCATAATTTTATTTTAGAAAGATCATCGTTTAGACGCCCTTTTGCAGTCAGAGGATAGAGCATCGAGTGGTATTTATGCTCCATTATTGGAAGATCCCGAACTCTGTAATCCTTTTGGTACAAGTCTTTATGAGCTTTTCCTTTACCAAGTAAGAAACCATCACACAACAATAAAATGGATGACTAATATGTATTTGTATAGAATCACTATGATCCTAATGTTAGAGCTATTGCAAAGAACCTGCAGATGACAACACAATTATAATAGAATAAACAAACAAACAAACAAAAATGATGGCATGATTACAGATAAATACTAGTAAAGAAAAAAAAAGTGTGTAGTACTTTGTGAATATGAGAAACTGGGTGATTATTGGAAACTTTGATCAATAATAGATTATACACATCATGATGCTACGTACCACAGAATAAGGGATACACGTGGAGAATTACACGAACATAACTGTATATACTTAACGGAATTTCATATCTATCCCTCTGCTTACCGCTTCTCACGAAAAGACATTGAGTGATTTTATGGATTCAAAGACGACGATGACTGTTTATTTAAGGGGGGGGGGAAGAGTGCTAAAGATTAACTTAACGAATCAAGTTTTATATGCAAAAGTTTAAATTTTCCAAATCCAGTAATTTTACTATGGAGGAAAATCTATTTATTATTCTATCATTTTATATAAGAGGGTATATTCTTTTTAAGCAAGTTGTCTTTTTGGAGAAACAGGGCAATTCTATCCGAGTATTATGATACAGCATTCGAGACCCTGTTTATTACTTTACCTTGGTCTGATGTACTCGAGAACCACATATAAGACAGAGGCATGTAGCATTTAATTTTGCAGAATGCATAAACAAGGCCATTTTTTTTTTGAAAAAAACAAGGAAACGGGAGCAAAAGAAGAAAGAAAAAAGAAAAGAAAAGAAAAATAATGACAGGTCAGACTCTTATATACATACAGAAAAAAAAAAAGTTGCTCAAGTGCAACATTCATAGTAATACTCATTCTTTTCTCTTTCACAAATCAACAAAGCCGCTTTCAAACAAATATGATCAAGCTATAACATACATGCTTACTTTAGAATAAGTCTTATCAAAATCTTTATTTTTCGACAAAAAAAAAGCCAGGATCCCGAGTCTGATAGAAGCCAAGAAAGTATAGCCGTGTCCCGGCTTCATGATATCCTTAATTTAACAATACGAGTGTCATACAAGAGGGGAGAAAAAAGTCATTGTACTGATCACAAAAAAGTTGAACTGTTTGAAAATCATGTTCAATAGTTTTCGCACTTGTGTAAAAACTTTGTTCTTTTTTTGTATGTTCTCTTCAAATGGTATGTTTCTATCAATTCTTTTTTATAAACAAAATATACATGTATAAATGGGTGATCATTAGACAATAATTTATAGAAAAAAAAAGGCATCACAATGAGAAATGAGAGTATGTACGTGTATGATAATTGCTTTTTCTTCTCTATCCAAAATGGAAGCTGAATCCACCAGGTGGTTGACGTCTGCCACCACCGCCAGGGAATCCGCCGCCACCACCGAATCCGCCACCAGGGAACCCACCAGCACCACCAGGGAATCCACCCATACCTCCGCCTCCACCAAACATTTGGGCAAAGATATCATTTACATCGACACCTCCCATGCCTCCACCAGGGAAGCCACCAGACATACCACCCTCTAAATCAACACCCGAGTCATATCTAGCCTTCTTTTCGGAGTCACTTAAAATGGCATAAGCTTCACCCACTTCTTTGAATCGAGCTTCTGCTTTAACATCACCTGCGTTCTTATCTGGATGGTATTGAAGAGCGAGTTTACGATAAGCCTTTTTGATTTCGCTTTCTGATGCTGATTTAGTTAATCCTAAGATTTTGTAATAGTCCTTGCGTTGTGATTTCTTTAATTCAAGCTCTGCTTTGCGTAATAAGTTGTGGTATTCTACAAAGCATAGATAAGTATCGATGACTTAAACCAAGTGTCTCTTTTGTATTACCTCTGTTACCTGCATCTACTTCAGTTAATTTTCTATAGTCTCTAACAGCTTCCTCGTACTGTTCAGTTTCCATATAGCAACCTGCACGTCTACTGTAAGCCTTGTAAAACTCTTCATCCAATTGAATGGCTTTATCACAATCAAGCAATGCTTCTTCAAACTTCTTTTGTTTCTGCAGCACAGCAGCACGGTTAGAATAAAGACGTGCGTTCATGTGATTGTTGCTAGAATCAATTTCCAATGCAGCAGTATAGGCTTCATAAGCTTCATCTAATTGGCCACTCTTGAAAGCGTTGTTACCAACTTCTTTTTGTTTTTCAATTGAACGGGCTGTCTTGAGTAAGGCACGAGCTTTTGCAAAATCAGGGTCGCAACGAAGCGCTTCTTGACAATGGGCTACTGTCTTTTGATTATCACCTTGACCATAAAATACACGAGCACGAAGGTACAATGCATCAGGATTTTGGCTATCGAGACGAACGAGTGAATTCACAATACGGCTAGCTTCAGAATAATTCTTTTCGCCCAAAGCACACTCGGCTTGTAACACTCTCCATTTCAAAGGCAGCACATCAGCATCAACAAATGCGATAGCACGATCGAGACTATTACGGGCAAGACCCCATTGATTGTTGGCCATAAATGTGTTTACCTGGTTCATGTAGTTGTATACGTGTTGCAAGTTGTTGTAGTCACGTTGTGTGCTATTGGGATCAATTTCAGATGCCATTTTGAGTTGGCGACCTGCTTCTTCCAAGTTGCCCAAGTTAAGATGACATTTACCAGCTCGTAAATAAGCCTTTACGTTTTGAGGATCTAATTCAAGAACTCTACGACAATCATTGGCTGCGTCTTTGTATTTCTTTTGCATCACTAAAGCAGCAGCACGGTTGTTATAGTATGTGGATGTTTTTGGTGAAGCATCTAAAAAAAAAAAGCCTGTAAGCGAATCGATCTTTTTTTTTTAAAAAAAAACAGCCTTACCAATGGCTTGAGTATACAGCTTGACGGCCTCATCATAATGGCCTTGCTTGTATTGTTCGTTGGCCAAATTCTTGATTTCTTCAGGAGACCTGTTAAAAATATCGAATCAGCATGCTTATGTAATAAACATTCTACTTTACATTTGAGGAGCGCCGTCCACTTCCATAGGTGAGCCTTCAGACATATTGTAAAGAGGGAAAAGAAGGAAAGTAGAAGGAGTTTTTCAGAAAAAAAAGTTTTATTTGATAAAACTAAAATAAAAAATAGTCACCCTTTGAATCTTAATGGTTCATTAAGGATCGAAGTTGCTAGAAACATTAAAATGGATTCAAATTCAGACAGTCGCAGTAGCCATGGATAACTGTCTTTCGAAATCCAAGTAAGAACCGTTATCGATTTAACTGGCACAAAAAAAAAAGGGAATATTGTTTAGATACATTAGTTCAAGTTGAGCCTTATTTATCACTTAGTTTGATTTTTTCTTACAGTCTAATCAATATCATTCTGATAGGAATGATATCTAAATATTTTGGGTGTTGCTCATTGGGCGATCACAGCGTATTCGACCAAAGTAAATATCTTTGAAAAATTAAAATTGTCGCCCAAATAACAAGACCTTAATCATCTGGTCGCCAGAAGAGGTCAATAGGCTTACATGCACAATCAAAATTCTTCCCTCAAGTAATCCTAATCTTAAAACCATGTTGACACATCATTGTTTGATACCATGTAGATAAAACATAGAGCATTATTTATCATTTGCCATTAGGGAAGAGATCATTGAAAAGGTTGCGAGCTTGACATTCATTTTCAAAAATTTCATGGTACGAGATTTCTTCACCTTCGTATTCTCCAATAACAGTAACAGCAAATGGCTTTGCTATGATTTGACAATCACGACCTCTGCCAATAGTTTGGCTAAGATTACCATTCAAGGAGTAGACAAAGGCACAAGTAATATCAGGTTTAGGGTGGTTACCACCATTAGGATTGCATTCCAATTGATAGTAACTACCAGAAGCTTCTCTTGTAAGACCGATACCAAGTTTAGTTAAGGGAATGACAGACTTGGTCTGTGCCATAACAATTGGCATTAAACAGGCCGCTGCGAGAGATTAAAGAGTGATTGATGAGACCATTCTCCTTTGCTATAGATCAAGTCTTAAAAAAACAAGCTGAAATCTATCAAATACTGTGATATTTATAGTTCCTCTCTTTTTTTGATACATTCTTTTTTTCAAAGACGTATCTTAATATTTATGTTTTGCCCACCTCAAGAAATGTAGCTTTGCTTCTTTTGACTTCTTTCTGTTTCGTTTCTTTTATTTGCATACGCACCACTCCTCATGATACATCCTCTTTTTTAATGGTCGGCTTTCAAAATGAAAAAAAAAGAAATGCAGCCATTTGACAATAACTTTATGATTTTTTTCAGTAGCCTGAAATCTGATTGCTATCTGATGTCATATAAGGCTACCAGATGGATCACTTTGAGCTATAATTGAATTCATGTATTTTAGGATATTTTATTCTGACTCGGTTACGATAAAGTGTTTTCTTTTTCTCAATCGAAGAGCTAAAAAAAAACTCGCCTAATTATTGAAATCCATTGGATTTGGTACATCAACCAAAGAAAGGAATCAAAAAGTATCAGGCGTAGATTATATTGAGCAAGATGACAGCACTTTTATCAGATATAAACATAACTGCATTTACTTGATCAAATGAGACATAAAACTGCATCTACTAAAAGGAAAAGAGCAATCATATGAGCTCTTATAAAGCGGCTCCACTTACCTTTCGTGTTTCTGTATCTTGTTGTTTCCTGCCTTCTGACTGATTGCTTAGGATGTTGAAGTCTCTAGGAACAGTAGACACAGGTTTGAGATGTATCTTTATTTTAGTGCCAAAGTTGCCATCCTTATGCGCCTTGTAGCTTTGTCTCAGTTCTACTTACCATTGCATAGTAACAAAAGATGATAGTAATCAAACTTTGTGTTGAGACTTAGCTGCACTATAGTTTTCATAGTTTACTGTTGCAGAATAAGATCACAACTTCCCAAACCTAAGCAAGTCCAGAATATAAACGCAATGAAATATAGGTAATTTATAGTGACACAAGCATCGATGCATAAAATAAACACAATTGTGTGTTATAGAAGCCTTCTTCAGTTTTTCAAATAAGCCATAAAGAATAGTTTTCATCAGAAACTAAGTCTAAAAACACAAAGAAAAAGGGAAACTATGATGATAGCTTCAGTCAATAGATTTACAATTAAACAGCCAACAGGCCTGAATACTTTCAGTGCTCTTGCTCTATCATTACTCCCATCAAAAATAAAGGAAAGTTGACATATCATTCAGCTTCTCTTTGTTTCTATCAATGCAAGTAATTACATTATAGCTACTTGTAGCCTTATTTGTGCGTTCGCATAGTAGAGGCCTACGCTTTGTATACTTTGTGTCAAGATATTAACATGTTTAAAGCTGTCCCAGATTGTCTCAGACGGACTTTAAAATATTAATTTCAGATTTGTCTGAAGCATTTACAATCAGCTTTTGTTGTAGAAGTAGTTAAAAACAACCTTTTTCCGTCTTGTCTCATTAACAAGAGTTGTAGATCTTTGTATTGCGCGTATAATGACACTAAATATGTGCATACTGTGCCAGTAAAATAATGAGAGATATTGACAAAGAGTTTTTCGTGTTTTTCTATCATAACATGTCCTAAAGTCGCGAAATCTGCACGCAAAAAAAAAAATATTTAAACACCATTTGGTGCTACAAGGATCTAAAAAAGTGATATTGTCGGAGATTAAATAAATTAAAAAGGGATTTATTCAAAGAAAATGATACAAAATGACCATTTTTCCATACTACCCTTTTTTTTGCCCAAAACAACACTAAAATGTTATATATATTGACGCAAAGTATCTGTAGAGATTTGTACATCTTAATGTGCTAGGATAGGCTTTATTTTGCGTTCCTAGATTCGATAAAAAAATAGTTTTAAACCAGCATGATATACGTCTTTTTTCTTTTTTAACGACGAAACAATGCCTTTTCTTTCAAGAGATGATGCTCTATCCATGTTATTACGCGTTTATATGGTTTGTCTATGAATAAATGGCCTCAGCATTCGAATCGCTAAAAAAAAATACTTCAAAAAAAAGCTTAAATGGTTGTTTCTTAGCATTTTGACAGTTTACTACAATAGGAAATATTTTTAATCATCATTTAACTGATGAGCTCATTAGAATGGGGTTGATAAAGAACAATAAGAATGAACGTATCTGTAGTATCTCTTCACAAGTAACACACATATACACACACAGCTGACCTGTCTGTAAATTTTCCCCGCTGTCTTGAACTTTAATAAATTATTACTGTTTTGTTTCGCCTCTTATCTTTTCTTATTCTTATTTTATGAGTAATCAAGAAAGTAGTAACTTTAGCAATTTCTCGGAAAGTGAGACAAGCCCAAGCTTAAGCGACGCTAGTATAGGCTATAAGCGAAGAAGAACCAACGACACACAAGTTCAACCTACTGACTTTCTGAATCTCGACTATGACTTTTCGAACGTTATGAACCCTAACCAAGACTTTAGTCTTGACACAATACCTCAAGATTTTCTCATGTTTGTCAGTGATAGTAACGATACCACCGTCGGTGATTATCAGCCTTCCAGGCCATTGGATGCGCCTATACCACAAGTGACTTCTTTACCACTTCATCCTCAAGGATTTTCAACAGATTCATCACTGTTCGTGCCACCACAACCGCCGCAACCACCACCAACACAAACAAAAAAACCCATTGTGGATACTTATCGACAAGACGATGACCCACCGAACCAAGCAGTACATACCATTGTTGTAGGCGGTCGAGTCTTTCGTCTTAGTTGGGAGTCACTCAAGAGTGATGGACCCACCAACTTTTTTGTCGAGTATTTTAGAAGAAAAAAGACCAAAGTGATGCATATCGATAGAGATCCAGATAGTTTTGAATTGATTGTGCGTCATTTACGAGGCTATTATATTCAACCTACTGAAGACATTCAAAACCAATCTTTGCTTTATGATGCACAGTATTATGGTCTAAAGCGATTACAGAAAACACTCCAAGAATACTTGTTTTTAAATGTAGGCGGAAGAGTCTTTCGATTACCATGGGAACTATTCAAGAAAGGTAAACCTGCCAATGTTTCTTTTGAACAACACTGATAGTTTTTTTTTTAAAAAAAAAAGATGGCGCAAACAACTTTTTTACTGGTCCCTTAAAGCACTCTCTTCTTTCACCGCATACAGCCAACGATGGTACTGCACCACCGATTTACATTGATCGTGACCCTGATATCTTTGAGGACATTGTCAATCATCTTCGAGGCTATACGATTCATATTCGAGATGAAATGCATCGCAAAAACTTATTAAGAGATGCTCAATACTATGCACTTCGACAACTGAACGATAAACTTTTGACGGCTCAACAAACAGTAGCTGGATTTGGAGAAGGAGCGAATCCCGAAGTTTTGTTGCTTTTACAAGATATACGGGCAGTGAACGTATTGCCTCCCAAAGCCACTCAACCTTACCTGCTGAGTGAGATGCATCGACCTCAAGATTGGAGTCAGACACAGTTACAATACAAGCGATTTACGGATAGTCCAGTCCATGCCCTCTTGGTCCAAGTGGCTGACATGACCATCTATATTCACAAGACACAACACCTTCGACTCTTGTTTGACATGCATGAACTCGACATGCAAAAGATGAGGAGTATTGCCAAGACTATCAAGGCATCTTCAGTCAACCAAGAGATCTACCTAGACTCTTATTGTGCTATTACGATTGATGATCATCACCAAGTTCAGTCACTGCAGTACTGTTTAGACCATGACATGATAGAGACACGCTGGAAAGAGTGTACTCAATGTACTGATTGTCAAGTATCTCAATTCATGCTTCATAGAGCCATTTGTGGTATTCATCTCATTAATGGTATGGTGTCCTTAAATGCATTACGCCTTGAGGCTATTGGATCAAGGTTTAAATTAAATTTAAAGCGACAGTTTCTCAAATAGTAGTAAAATCTTATCTAGACTGATTTGATTGGTTGTGATAAGCATTTATGGATTCCTTTTAAAGGAAATACGTCCCAGTATCGACTAATCAGAGTGTTTTTTCTCACACAGTGTACAAGATGGTGTCTATATAAATAATGACTGATTTTCAGTTTCTTTTTTTTTTTCTTACGTTTTATTCAATATGCCTTTCCGTTGTAAATGTGGTAGAACCTTTGAAAAGACAGATACATTTGCATCCCATACTTCCTCTTGTGCTCCTTTCCATCATCGTCGTATGTCAGACACAACTCAATTGTCTACCAACAACTATCCAGCTTCACAACCACAGCGTCAATCATTGCCTTTTATCAACACATCTTCTTTTTCAAGAGGCTTCTTATCTTCTTCACCACAGAGTACAACATCTACTGAATCTCTTATGGAAGACACAAGTGATTTGTCAAGCTCTGCACCTAACACAAGCACTTTCTTTATGCCTACTGCGCTTTCACTTCAAAATGCATTTGAAGGTGCCAGAAGAAGATCCATGTCTTATGGTTCTTCACTTAAATAGAGAAAAAAAAATACCCTTTTCTCTCTCTCTCTCTTTTTATTTATTTATTAAGAAACCATAAAAAAATTTTTTTTCTTTACTCTTTCACACATATCCATACACTGCATTCTGTCTACCCTAAATATTTATATGTATATATATATATATAATAAAATAAAAAAAATTGATAGCTTAATTAAGTACCTGGTTAAACCAAAAACAGAAATAAGGTGTGATATCATACCACTTCATCTTTTATTTAGAAGACGTAAAAAGATACTATTTCGGATATAAAGCTATGTCAAACAAACAAAATGCGTTTTTGCATGAAATAGTTCATGTGACTTGATTTATGCATTGCCCTTTTGGTATTTTGTACAAGACATGTGAGATCTCTTTTGATTGGTTAAAACGGAGTATTTATTTCACTCAAGAATTTTTTTTTTGTTTCTATATTACATGACAGAAGAGAGTAACAAGAAAAGAAGAGTAGACTATACCTGTCATTATTGCGATAAGACTTATAGAAAACCAAGTAAGCTGACTGAACATGAAAGATCGCATACAGGAGAGGTAAGTAGACAAGGAATGAACTCATGATTCACATCAACAGAGACCATTTGTATGTACATTTCCAAGATGCGAAAAAGCCTATTTCAGATCTACTCATTTAAAAGTACATGAAAAGAGTCATTACAACATCAAGGACTTCCACTGTTCATTTGAAAATTGTGAAGCTTCTTTTTCTACTCGACAACACTTGCAACGCCATGAAAAGATTCATATCTCACCACTTATCAAAGTAAGACAAATCTAATAGGATCATAAACTCATTCAACAAGTGTGATTATCCAGGCTGTTCTGCTGAATTCACAAAGCGTTTTCAGTTACGTTGGCATAGAGCAAGTCATGAAAAAGGAGCCCATGTGTGTCCTGTCTGTTCAAGTGCGTTTGATTCATTACCTCAACTAGAAAAGCACAAAGATAGAATGCATGATAGTAAGTACCATCCATTTTCATCATATCACTCAACACAAAGAACAGATCCTGTTGTTTATCATTGTAGTACATGTCAAGATACATTCAATAAATGGTCTGAATTAAGAAAGCACTCACTAACTCAACATCCTGCTACATGTTCCATATGTCATAAAACCTATTCAAAACCAAGTACACTTAAACAACACTTTAGAGAGAAGCATACAGAACAAGAAAAAGTAACATGCGAATGGCCTGGTTGTGAATCTGTTCTTCAGACAGTAAGTAATAGAGAGAGAGAGAGAGAGAGAGAGAGAGAGAGAGAGAGAGAGAGGCATATACACTTATACCATGTTAGAAAAAGAGCTATAAGATGCATATAGCATTAGTCCATGAACAAGATACCCGATTCAAATGTGATCAATGCAATAAAGGGTTTCCTTATAAATCCATGTTAGAACGCCATAAAGGATCTCATACACCTGTAAGTCCACTACATGCTAACATCATTACTTAACCGTCTATAGAAATCACCAATTCCATTAAAAAAGAAAAAGAAATCCATAGCAGAACAGTTAACAGGATATCATCATTATACTCAAAAAGAAAGCTTAGCATGTCCCTTTTCAGACTGCCAATTCAAATTTACCAACAAATACCTACTTCAACGCCATTTAGAAGGCAAACATCATACAGAAGATGTCAAATCATTTGCACTTTTGCTTCCTATCGCTAATAAACCTGTTGCTTAACATCACTTTATTGTTGCATTACTTCTGCTGGATTTTGAATGACTACTAACAAATAGTCTTGATCTACATAGAGCATAAGCTATTAAAAAAATATATATATAGGATGTATACACGTACCTGGAGCCACCATCACTTCATGCTTCTTGGTTCTGATACGTAAGAAAGTCAACTCATTCTACATTCATAAATAAGCAACATGTAACATATGTTGATTTCACTTACTTGGTCATCCAAAGTAGCCACCATAGTACGTGTCTGTTGAACAAGACCAGCAATGAGATGACCATATTGTTTACTTAGTTCTCTGTCCAAAGTAGATCGAATCGTTTGTCCTTCATTATTGATGATAACAACTGCCTTAACACCTTTCTTTGCAGAAATGCGCTTTAAAGTATCATCTACGTCTACTGTCTACACTTGTCAGTGTTTATTCTGTCCTTCTTGACTTTACCATGATGATGATGAGGAGGAGGAGGAGGAGGAGGAGGAGAAGGGTATAAAAGAAAAATAAACAAAAATAAAACGCCCATTTTATATATACATATATATATAGCTATGGGCATTGCAGAGCTATGGAAAGTCATTAGTCCAAGTGAGCAAAAATACACACTCGAGCAACTAGCAGAAAGCACACTTAAGAAGAACAAAAAGAGTCTTCGTGTTGCTATCGATGTTGCCTTATGGATATTTCAATCACGTTCAAGTGTTGTTGGCGAGTAAGTAGATACCTAACGAATATATACTTATTGCTTTTATAGTGCTAGTGAATTACGATCCTTATTTTTTAGATTCATCCGTCTTTATGAACTCGGCATTCGCCCTGTCTTTGTGTTTGATGGATCCCATCGCCCTGGCTATAAACGCAATAAGTTCATCAACACAACACCCATTGATAATGAGTTTAGGAGACAGTTGATTCAGTTAATTCAGCTTTTTCAATTCAGTCAATGGCATGCCTATGGTGAAGCAGAAGCGGAATGTGCTATGCTTCAACGACTTGGGTTTGTGGATCTGGTATTCACAGGGGACAACGATGTGTTCCTGTTTGGTGCTCAACGTGTGGTACGACAATGGCCAAGTAAACGAAACGAAGCCGTGAGTTGTTATGACATGCGATGGGTATCAGACACAGTAGGGCTAGATCGCTCTGATTTGATCTTGATGGCTCTGTTGCGTGGCTCTGATTATGATACCAAAGGCACTAAGGGCATTGGTATTCAGGTCGCTACTCAGCTAGCCAAATGTCGGTTCCATCGAGGCTTGATGGACGATATCCAGTTGACAGGCAGACATGTCTCCTTGGATGAGGAGCGTGTACAACACCTGTATGATGATCTAACGTATGAACTACAGCATAACAACACAAAGAACCTGACCAAAAGACATACAGGTATTGTTCTGGACCCTACGTTTCCTGATTTCTCTATTGTCACTGACTTTATTCATCCATTGACCAACATATGTCGGCCTGAATCCAAGCTAAAAGCACAACGACTGGCCTCTTGTTTAGACCATCATCAAGAACCCAATTGGACTGAACTTGCTCACTTTATTCAACATACATTCAAATGGCCAGCAGAGTATGTATTGAAGCGATTTTCTTCTTTGTTGTTTCCTGCTTTTATGAAGAACAAGATTAGTCAACAGTACCATGAACGGTATCGACCTACACCCAGAGTACAACCTACAACACAACCGAGATTAGAGGACTATTATCGACCTACATCTCGTTTGTTTCGAGATAGACAGCCTAGGATCGTCCACATCACGCACAAGAAACAAGCCCTGTGTCGAGTAGAATGGCATAAATCATGCTGGGAACAATTCTTAAGCCTACTCAAGCCAAAATTAGACTATGAACTCTATCAACAAGAAACAGACGTACTGGATCAAGAAGTCATGGATTACAAGCAAGAAATGCAAGCCAATGATATTTTTGATGCCATTAAAAGACAATGGATAGCTGTAGACCATATTCAAGCCCTATACTCTCACTTACAGACAAATGCACTTTTTATTCCCAAAAGAAAAAAAATAAATTATTGATAGAGTACACCAAACTTTCGTTGAAACTTGACTAATTCTCGATCAACGCGTTCAAGGATATCTAAACACGTCTCTTCTCTTTGCTTTGTAGCCTGAGTAGAGGCAATAAAAGGTATAGGTGTGATTGGACTACTGCTGTTGCTACTACTGCTGCTATCTTCTGTTGTAACAAAATCATCTAACAAAGGTACAGTAGATGCACTACTGAGTGAAGAACAGGTAGATAGTGATCTTGGCCTTGTAAAATACTCTTCTGTATGTCTCTTTGATAGACACTCTTCTTCTGACCTCAGTTTAGTGATACATTCCATGATTTGCTTGGCACGCTTATTCATGTCTGAAAATGACATTTTTGTATGAGGATATTTCACTCGAGCAGGAGGTGAGCTTTCTCTTGCAGGCCTTCCATCTGTATAATCCCAATAAGGCTCATCTAGTTTTATGACAGGCGATTTTGCTGGTTCTGTCTTTGTACGTCGTTTGATATCCTCTTGCCTCAGTTGTTCTTCTGTGGGTTGTGGAGAAGGTGTCTTTTTACGCTTCTTGATGGATTTTGAATCGGAGTTGGATACAGACGGAGATGAATCAGGAAGAGCAGCATGATACAGTCTTTTAGACCTATTTCTGTTATAAACATCGTTGTATTCAACCTACTTACTTTCCGTTCGATGTCTTGACTACTTGGTGATTCTCTGGTTGACATTGATCACAGTAATAATGGTCTGGTAACTTGTCTTGTAAAAGACCGATACATTCACAGTGTTGCCATACTTCACATTGATCGCATTGGACCATTAATCCAAGATTATCTATAGTAATAATGACGCTATTATTAAATTTACTTTGGTGCACACACACACACACACACACACACAGACACACGCACACACACACAGACACACACACACACACAGACACACACACACACACACACAAAATCACTAGAGAACGTACGTGATTCACCACAAATACACCTTGTTACTGAGCCTACATCAGAACTATCTTGATCAGAACTATCTTCTGTCAACTGTCTATTGGGTTTCTTTATTTGTTGTTGTTGTTGTTGTTTACGAGTTCTGCGTGTGGATGCTATCCTATCATTAGATAAAATACAGTTGTAAAATACAATACTTTACTCATCATAAGAAAAGAAAAAAAGAAGAAAAAGGGTATATAGATATGTATATAGAATGAGTGGTTTTACAGCATAAAAAAACAAGAGAACAAAGAAGAAAAAGAAAAGAGAAAACGGGTGAGAAAACCGAAATGAGGACATGAATTGAAGGTCAGCATCATTTATATTTATTTTGGTACAAAATCAAGTTTGACATGAATCTCGCCTGTTCCTCTAGGCTCTAAAGACAGCCAATCATCAAATGATGCAACCGTATTTGGACGAATCAGAGTGGATAAAGAGCCTGTCCAACTGCCTAGATCACTTGAACTAAATGTGTGTGCATCTTTTAGTTTGATACCCAACATCAGATCATGTTGTTGATGGATTGTATAGACTATGCTTTCATTCCTATTGCGTCTATATTAATCTATCGTTTTGGTATATCCATATATTTTACCATGTTGGAAATGTTGTCTTTTTGATCTTTTTGGTCTTGAGTAGCTGATGTCCTCCAAGAGATACAATGGCTTGAGGATTCATTTTTTCGGCATGTTCCCCCGTCAATTGTCTCGCTTGTATGATATGAACATGAAGTGTACCATCAAACACGCTGTTCTCTTCAACAGAAGCTAATTTATTTTCTACAGCTGACAAAGAAGAGTTTGACTGGACTAGATTTGATAGACTGGAGGAGGTGGATGTGTTCTTGGGTGGTTCAGCAAAATTAAAGGCTGTTGTACCCATCTTGGTTGTCACTCGGCGTGTAGTGCCCATAAAGGTCTTTTGTGTCTTTCTGCGCAACAACAGTTGTGGTTCCCATTTAAGTCGGACCCTTACTGTGCCTGTATCGCCTGCCTGACCATCCAAGGGAATATCAATATCATGAGCACAAAAGCTTTCTACCATATCACCACGAATAGTGATACCTCCCGAACCTAGTCTATGTGAGTCTTTGTTGTTGCTGCACTGATTTACCTAATGGAACATCGCCTGCAATTTGATTCCAATCAAACACCTCAATACGAAAACTGGCTGTGACACGAGATACCTAATAGGGTGAGTTTGGTCTTTGTTTTTTTGATTCCTTGATCTACTTTACAATAGGCACTTGCATCGTTTCATCTTTCCAGACAGGGTTACATGTCTTTTTGATCACCGAACTCTTGTGAACAACATCTCCGTCAATAATGAATTTCACATAAGGATCACTAGTGCCTGATTTATCTGCAGCCCTTAAGCCTTTCGCATGCAACAAACTGACGGTCAATATGCCTTGATTTTCGAGACTTTCATTGGGATCAATCGTGAAACTCAATAAGGGCGAATAGCCAAAACTAAGACGAATCTGTGCTTCTCCTCCTACAGGTTGTAATAAGTTGTACCATTCACCTTCATCATCATCTGAAAATCGACACATCTCACTCAGGTCCACCAAAGCACCCTGTATGTGTTTCTGTCTTGCACGTCGTTGTATCTGTCGAATGATCCGTTCCGTACTTTCATACCAATACGCTACTTTGTGATCGTCTTTTTCTGTTGTATCTGCAGGTTTGAGTTCAATGGCCACACGAGAGAAGCCTGCGTCTTTGACAAAGGCATCTGTGGTTGAATTGAAAGCCAAGGTGCGTCCTTTGAGTGTTTCTGTCTTGTGCTGTGCAGTCAGTGAGTCAACCATGGTACGACAGTAGCATTCATAGACAATATTAGCCTTCACTTCATGGACCTTGACGGTCAATACACCACTACCATACGAATAAAGATCAATGAGATCATCAGGCGTATAGCGAATAGGCAATCCATGTAAATCCACCAGTGGCAATGGTTCTTTGGTCTGCTCTTCATCTTCATCTTCTTCCTCTGTTGATTTTTCAGGTAAGGCCATAGTAGGATAGAACTCAGCTGTATAAATCAAGAATCCCTTTTGTGTATTTCCATGATGAAGAGGTACTTGTCGATCCAATTTCTCTTGAATGGCTTCATACCATACTGTATTTCCTGTCTTGTTTTCTCGAATCACATTGTTCATCTCAAGCACAGTTGATCCAATCAGCTTATCCTTTGAATTGGCACTCCATTGCATGACTTCCAACACAAGACTTTCATGTATGGAATGAATAGGCACATAATGATGCTCACCCCATTCAGGATTGGTGGTATTGTCAATGATTTCTGTTTTGGCGCGTGTCTGATTTCCTGACTTGATACGCACAAACGTATCCAGCGACTTGGTTGTTATGTCTTCTGCAGACCAGATAGAGAACCGAATTACACCTACAGGAGGCTTATAGATACCCACACCGCCCATGCTGGCCAGCCCCGACATGACCACTGGTTTCCATTGCACACTAAACCTCAAGCGAGCCTGGATCTCTTGGCCACGCTTTCTAAGGTTCCACCAATACTCTCGGTCTTCTTGGTCTCGCATGATATCGACCAAAGAAGCATCCCATGAACCCAACGACGTATTTTCAGCAAAATCAATACTGTCAATCACACTGACACGAATAAACACTTCTGTCTTGTCAAGCACAAGGATTTCATACGAACGTTCAAACTTGGGGTTAGACGTACGTTTAAAAGTAGGTGTCTTGAAACGATCCACACCATTGATCTTGATTGTAGCATAAGGGTTGACTTTATTGGTTCCCAAATATTTGCATTCATGAATCGTGACACGAACAATACCCGAGTCTAAAGAAAATTAGAATCCAGAATCAGAAAAATCAATAGGCTTACTGGAAGATTCTGCTTCAGTAAAAGTACCGTCTTCATGCTGAATAGGTTTGGAAACAGGAAAGTAACGCATGTCTACTTTGAGGTTTGAAATCTGCTTACCGTGTCTCAACATGGGTAGCGTTCTAATGAAAAAGAGGTTAGCATGGTAAACTATAGAGAATGACTTACAAATTATCCAGTTCGTTGTCTTGTTTATGTTTGATGTCTTTCAAATCGAATTGAGCAATAGCAAGTTTTTTACCTGCTTTTTTGGTATTGTTGGTGGTTCTTAATTCCATATTCAGTATGGACTCCAGGTTGTTAAGCAACAAAAACTTGGTTTCGTTCCAATGTGGTGTCATGGTGTTTTCGCAGATCGATGTCTTTTCTAATTCTTGTGCTGCATCCAGATAGAAACGAATAAAAGGATTCAATTGAGCATCGGATGATTTGATCTTGGTACTTGAATGAATTGTTACTGCTAAAACGCCATTGGCTCGATCTAATACATACGATTAAAGATATATTGACTATGCGTCAACTTACTGATATCCAATTCACCCGAAAAGAACTTTTCGATATCAAACGAGAATACATTGGGATAATACAACATAGGTCCTAAAATAGCATGCGCTTGATCACGAACAAAGCCTTGAAGACCAGGAATCTAGGGCTATTAGTCTCAATCTGTTGGCACCGACTTACATTATTCACATCAAACCCAAATGTCTCTCCACCCAAAGGTTTTAATACATAATCAAACGTAGGCTTTTCCATAAAACAGGCACTGGCAATTTTGATATGCGGCATTTTACTGATAAATTGGAGTTTGATTCGAATTCGGCCCGAGAAACTCATATCTTCCACAAGCACGGGAAATGCAGTCCCCATCAATCCTTTACCAAGACGAATGTTGAGTACTACTTTGGGGTTGACTTTTTTATCGATTTGTTCCCTTGTCATGCCAAATGTGTCGTTGGGTACAAAAGAAACAGACCAGTCCATACACTAGATTTTTTTTTTTTAAAAAAAAGAAGTTAATATAGAGAGCTTCTTGTAAAAAGAGAAAAAATTTACCACCGTGTCTCTTTCTGTATCTGGAAAGCATTTGACATGTTCTACACAAAACGATTTCGAACCCAATGTGAATGTAGTCAGTCGCACAGAATCCAGAAACCCAGGCAAATAATCCACAAGATAGGTATCAATGTTCTCAATCACATAGGCACTCAAGACAGGTTCAAAAATAAGCCAGAATTTTTGAATGAACGTATTTAGCCATGTCACATTCTCAAATTCACAAGAAGCCAGATCCAATTGAGCAAATTCTCGCTTGATATCATCTTTGGTGCATGTCTTGAACCTATCTGAGCTTAGCCTGTAATAAGAACCTAATCCTATGTATTTAATTACATAATTTTTTAAGAATGCTTCATTTTACCTACAAAAAACAGACAAAAGATAAATATGCCTGTACCAGCGCCAAGTTGAACAATCAACCAAAACCCAATACCAATGACAAAAATAATTCCAAAGTCTTGCCAATGTCCACCATACGGTGGACTTGTCAAAACATGAAATGCGCGCTCGGTTTCCGTTTTTCCCTTGTTTTTCTCAATCGCCAAAATATTCAAGGACCCACCAGGATTGAGGGCATTTGAAAAAGCGGTCCAGCCAATCCGGGAAGTGTCAGGCAATGGCTTACTGACACGGTAACCGCCAATGGTATGAACAACAGGTTGTTTTCGTTTAATGTACGATGCTGTTCGTTTCATAGGCTGAACGTCTGCCTCAAGTGGTTTTTTTTGTGCAGCTTCAATAGCTTGTTTGATCTTGTCTGCATCGCTTGAACCGATTTCAGTTGCAAAACCCTCTTGGTGACGACCGAGACTACGAAAGTCAGGTACTTTGCCTTCCGGAATAAAAGTCTCACCAGTATCTGAACTGACAGGCTCAAGTGGTTTTTCTATCTCTTCATTGGGTTTCATTGTTTAATAATAAAAAAACAAAAAGAAAATAGGTGCCTTTTTATACTAGTGTTCATGCACCGTTTCGCCCTTTTATCCTAAGATTCTCCGCTTCATTACACAAGGGACAGAATTTTAGCAGTCCTAACCACATTATAAAACACCTAGCTATAAGATAGAACATTTTGACACAAAGTATACAAAGCGTAGGCCTCTACTATGCGAACGCACAAATAAGGCTACAAGTAGCTATAATGTAATTACTTGCATTGATAGAAACAAAGAGAAGCTGAATGATATGTCAACTTTCCTTTATTTTCGATGGGAGTAATGATAGAGCAAGAGCACTGAAAGTATTCAGGCCTGTTGGCTGTTTAATTGTAAATCTATTGACTGAAGCTATCATCATAGTTTCCCTTTTTCTTTGTGTTTTTAGACTTAGTTTCTGATGAAAACTATTCTTTATGGCTTATTTGAAAAACTGAAGAAGGCTTCTATAACACACAATTGTGTTTATTTTATGCATCGATGCTTGTGTCACTATAAATTACCTATATTTCATTGCGTTTATATTCTGGACTTGCTTAGGTTTGGGAAGTTGTGATCTTATTCTGCAACAGTAAACTATGAAAACTATAGTGCAGCTAAGTCTCAACACAAAGTTTGATTACTATCATCTTTTGTTATTATGCAATGATAAGTAGAACTGAGACAAAGCTACAAGGCGCATAAGGATGGCAACTTTGGCACTAAAATAAAGATACATCTCAAACCTGTGTCTACTGTTTCTAGAGACTTCAACGTCCTAAGCAATCAGTCAGAAGGCAGGAAACAACAAGATACCTTTAATTTTTTATAATCCTGAATGTCCCTCAGTCAAGAATGGTCGTAGTATAAGTGAAAGAGATAAGGTATCTAGCTTTAGCCATTGCGATCTCAGGCATAACCACTTTGCTCTTTCATGAAAATCTTCCTGCTTTCTCCTTAAACGTCAGTCGCTCCAATGTTGAAATAAATCTGAAAACGGCAGCCTTCTGTACAAGAAGCGGTGTATCGGTCAAGAGTCTAGTATCTCTGTAGCGGATTAAGTATTTCATTTAAAGTTTCCGTTACACAAGGATGACATACTGGATAAAATGAACTGAATTAGTGCCTTCTCTGCCAACATCATGATGCCTAGAATAAACGGATATCTATAGGCAAATAGGACTCACAGTGTATATAGACATAATCATAAGCAAGATGGTCTCAATGACAACTTCTCTCTGTTTATTTCGACTTGACAACCTGATATTATACCACGTCTTTTTTTTATGTGATTGTATACGTTATTTTCTATATGTCAAAGAATTGTTGATGCTATGTATTCACTCATTGTTGCTGAAAGAACAAGTGCCTTTTCTTTCATGCTCGGCTAATTCGTATTTCCATCAAGAGACTTGGTGGCTTGTTGTGATTTTTATTTCGAAATGCATAAAGTTTTTTTTCTTTTGTTTTGTTTTTATTATTATCATGTCTTCTTCTTTGATTGCTAACCAGATAGAACAAAGTAAGATATATGATCTTATATGTATTCAGTAATTAATAAGACAACAGCACTTGCTGAAAAAGAACACTTGGCCGAAGAAATATTCATCAATAAACAAGCTGCAAGTAGAGTTTTGTATTTCATTCAAATGACTCACGCGTATATAGGTCATTGATTATGACAGAAAGAGAAATAGCAACCGAGAGGCTTTATCGCAAATAAAAAAGACACAAGGTAGCATAGAAAAAAAAGAATTGGATGAAGCTTATGTGATTTATAGACGAAAAACTATGGACATTTTTTGGTGACATGTTTATCAAATTACCAACAGAGAATGTCAAGACATTAATTCAAAAAGGTGAAATAAATACACTAAGAGGAGATGTACTCATCTTGGCTTAGATCAAGTATTATTGGATGAAAAGATTGACACAGCAAGAGATATCATGAAGCAAAATACATTGGCTATTCAAAGAATTGAAGGCAAAAAAGAAGTACATGGCTTCAATCTAAAAGGAATGACAGCCACAGATTTATACAATAATAAAGTGTAATAATTAGGTAAAGATAATTAAAGGCGTGACAGTATCAATCAAAGTGCCCTGGAGTAAGTTTTCATCCTTAAGATAGTCTTTTGGAAACACCACCAAGTGTCCTTGAATCTCATTCAACTGATCCACAATTTTTTTTTCTGACCAATTTGGATCTGCAACATGGTTTGATTTGACAAGGGCAGGATCAGGTATAAATTTACGGTGTTGTTCATAAGTATGGATTGTATCGTCAGGCACACAGTGAAATAGTTTGCGATAGATACGGGTATTAGTCGTGGCTCGTTTTAGCCAGATATGATGGTAAAATCGATCCGAAAGAGGATCTAAAGCAGCTGCATCTTCTCGTTTGGTATGACGGTGCTTGTGAAACGTGTCATAGAAACTAAATGTACGACTGGCTTTGTCAAGCATCTTGACAGGCTCATCAGCTTCAATGGACTTGATGTCTTGAGCATTGTTAGTGGATCGAGTCAGACTGGGATAAGCATGTTTAGGTTGAGGCATGTTTAGATGGTCAGAACGAGGCTGATGTTCCTCCTCTTGTAACAATTGAGACCAGTCTTCAAAGTTCAACAGACCCAAATGTTCTTTCCATAATTGCATTCTGAGTGTATGAGCAAACTTGGATGCTTGAAACTAGAGTTCATTTGATGTGAGTTTTATGTAGCGCATAATGTTTGTTTTCTGATTACCTCTTCACCGTTCATATAGGACGGCACCATTTCTGTATCTTCCACCAGCATGGCTATTTCAGAATCACGATTACCAAGCTGAGATCTGTCATTGATATTGGCTGAACCCATCAACACAATACGATCATCCACAATCATCAGTTTATCATGAATATAGAGTAATTCACTAACATAATCATAACGATCATCGTCTACTTCAGGCTGGTGTGTGCTTTGTGAAGATCCTCTTTTACCTTCATTGAATGGGTTCTTTAACGAATGTGCATTAGACTGGTTAGTCTGTAATCGAGAAAGTTGAGGTTGATCATCAAATGGGTTCTTGGTTGAGATGTCATCACCAAATACAGTACCACTATCATTATTGGATGTTGTGTGGAATTTAGGAACTTTGATTTTACCGTAATTACGTAGACTAAACCATGAAATATAATCGTCTGCATTAATACCGCATTCTTTTAGCTTTTCAACAATTGAGTGACCTCCTCGAGAAATGGTGATGTATTGAAAGTGCATTACATTTCTATGATACATGGTTTAGCTTTTTTTTTTTTAGTGATATGTGTAATTTACCTTGCTGAAGATGCCTCACTGGACGTCAAATCACCTTCAAAAGCAGGAATTAAAGGTATCAGGACAAACACTCTGAATTTCTCCTTGTTTTTATGAGCTCGTTTGATTCTTTCTACAAGTGCTTCTGCAATTCTATTACGTAATATTTTATCATCTTGTGTTGCACTGACTAATTAAGACAAGTTAACAATGCTTATTTTAGAAAGAGACTTACTGAAGAATTGGTTTTCAAAGTAAATGTAGTGCTTTGAATGAGCAATGCATTCCATATAGGCATTATAGATGGAGTGCTATAGTATGTTTAGATCACATGACCCATTTTTGTTTGACTTACTTCTCTTTCAATATCTGAACTCCATCGAGCAGAGCTTCTCAATAACTGCACTCGACATGTACCTGTAAAATTGGATTCATCCCGTGCAGCCACATATTCACCTTTAGGCATCAACAGTGGTACATTGCGCCGATGCATACTCTTTTTTGACTTGATGAAATTCCATCGTTGAATAAAATGACGAGCAATATCACGGGCAATGGGACCCACCTAAGAAAAGCAGTCAATAAATACATTCAAGTGGTCTATCTACTTTACCACACCCAAAGTAACATCATGCCATGGCATACGAGGAACTTCTTTTCTATCGACTAACGTCTTGGCATGTTGCACAACTATATGAGTTAAGTATATCATTTCTACACTTTGCCTCTATGTACCATCAATGAAATCTTTTACTCGAGGATTAGAATAATCTTGACCGGGAAATACTTCACGATCATGTGTATCAGCAGGAAAATCAGATAAAGAATGGCTATGTGTATCATATCGACTAGAAAAGAAATGCTATCAGACTCAGGGCAAAATCTTTTTTTTTACCCAAAACATAAATCTAAACCGCCTATAAATGCCAATCGATTATCAACCACTACAATTTTCTATATAGGCAACAATAGGTTAAATGTTATGTGATGTTATGTGGATTGTTTACTTCATGATGGGACCAGAACAGGACAGTATTATCGTTGGATAGTTTATGATCAGGATGGCGTTGCACTAATATATAGGATGAGATATAGACTTATGAAAAATAATAGCTTACCAATAATATTAGGATGTAAATTTTGTAGCCATTGTTTTGTATGTACAGAGTTAATGGTCAAAGCTAAAGACATATCTTTATACACAATGATATACACTTTGACGCCTTCTTTTGCTTTACGATGTAAAAGACGATCCAATCTAAAATCTTCGTTCTCTTCTGGCGGTCTTCTTAAATACTATCATTATCATCAGTATCTTCCCATGCAAAAGATACTCGCTTACAATTTCAGGTGATAACCACCAATCTGCAATATAAATTTCTGATTTAGCAGACAAAATGGCTTCTGCAACTGCATTAAAATGATCTAACAAAGACCCAGATCAACTCATGCTCCACACGTATACAGTTATGTCTACCTACTTTCGCCATCCACAAACCATTTGACTTTGGCATTATTTCTCACTGGAGCAAATGAACCAAAACGGTGGTTTCGTACCCAAGGACTCTGTCGACGTACTTTTTCAATACTCTCAATCCACTGATCAATTTCTCGTTTAGTGCCTTTGATTTCAATCTTTCTTGATTCGTTACTAAGCGTAATATGATAGCTCCCTAAATACACTCGAGGTTCCTGCATTCGAATCTTGAGTGAATTATCAAACAACATCACATCCGTAGGTGTCTGAGAGGATGTATCTTTACAGAATGCCATATAAGAGTCTCTCAAGATGATCCATTCTGTCTTCCATCGCTGTGTTTTCCAAAGAGAACAACAGCGAGGCGAGACATAATTGATACGGTTGCGCAAATAGCCTTCTTTACCTTTCCATCCCATATCCTGCACAATACTAATGGCCGATAGTTCCAGAAACTCACAAATATCTGAACTTACTGTCATATGAGCACGCAAAAGAAGTTTGCGCAAGTATTGTGTGAGTTCAATGCGTCGATGAAGAGCCGCTTTGTTTTTGATGTTGGACACTTGTTCCTGAGTGAGGTTTGGATCTTCTTCTTCTTCTTTAAGGTGAAGACCAATGGTTGATTTGGCTGTATCAAGCAAGTTGGATAGCTGGTTTGGGAAATTGGGTGGATCAGGCATATAATCATAAATATTGGATTTGACCTTAAGTTTGATATGTAGTGACATGAAATCAGCAATGCCTCGACGAATAACCCATTTAACATCACCATATTGTAGTTCTACTCGAAATACCCATTGGTTTCCACCATGAATATCTTCTGAATCAGTAACATTGACCTACAATATAAAAAGACTTTTGAGTTTTTATAGAAGTTTTGGGATAGTCGAACTTAATTACATAAATGCATTGTAGCAAGATGGGTGGCTAAAGTCAGTTAGAATATATATATATAATGTTGATGTTACACTAGTACCAATTTTTTTCCATGTTCGTCTTTTGTAAAGGCCGCAAAAATGGGATCAAAAGCAGGCGGGTAATAAGTAGCTAATGTATGAGAAGGACCATCAATCAGTGGAGCATGTCCAGCAGTAGGATGTGAGGGCTGCAGGTTGGCTATCACTTTAAGTCGATCCAGCGTACGGTCCCATCGATCCTTAATAATAAACCGACTTTCTTCTTGTTCGAGATCAGGCACGCCTGTCTCTTGCAGATGTCGACGAGTATGCATCGCAGGTGTCTTGGCAGGTGAGGGTACTTGTAACTCAGGTACCTGTTGCTTTTGTTCAGACTGAAAAGGATGTTTAAAATAGTTGTTTTCTTCGAGCAGATCATTGAGCGGATCAATCTGATCGTTTGCCAAATCATACGCTGAAGGCAGTTTTTCTTCTTCCAGTCGTGGCATACGAATAGTCATCGTAGGATCTATCTGTTCATGCTGTGAATTCTGGCGAAGTGAACTGGATCGCATTTTCGTATGGCTGGTACGCATCAATTCAAATGTGTCTCGGTCGTCTTCATCGTCTGATAACTGCTGCTTTTGTTGTTTGGTATCTAAAGGATTAAGGAACGAAATACGATTAAAGACACGCTGCCACTGAGAACGCCTGTCAAAATTGTCAGTGTGTTGAAACGTGTTTCTTGGGGAAGAAGTATTCGAACTATAAAAAGAGGCTTCATCCTGATAAGGATCTTGTTGCTTGTAGCGAGCAAAATATTCAGCTGTATCAGCTATTGGATTCGACATAAAAAGAGAAAGAGAAGGGAGAAAAGAGAGATAAAAAAAAAGGTACCAGACACGAGATTATATATGAATTTATTTGACTACAATTGTTAATTTAGAAAAAAAAAGCCTAAAATAGACTATGGCTTGGTGTTGTTGCAGACCAAGGATTTTGTTGAGGTTGAACATTTGAGCTCAAGTAAGAAGGTGCGTTCATTTGAGAGAATGGATTTGAGGTTGGTTGTTGTTGTTGTTGTTGTGGGAACAATGACATTGTATTATTTGAAGGAAAGCCTAAATTGAATGAAATTAGTTTGTAAATTGCAACGTTACACATACCTGAAGAAGGTGCTGATGCGGAGAGATTGAATGGGTTAGTAAACACTTGCTGTTGAGGGAAACCTGATTGGAATGGTTGCTGTGTTTGAAATGATTGCTGTACCTGAAATGGTTGCTGTACCTGAAATGGTTGTATTGATTGGAAAGGCTGTTGTTGTGTCTGAAAAGGCTGTTGTTGTTGTGTCTGAAAAGGCTGTTGTTGTTGTGGTGATTGAAAGGGTTGTAACTGCAAAGATGGTTGTTGTGGCTGTGCAAAGGGATTATGGGCATTGACAGTCGTGTTTGAAGCAGAAATAGCAGTATCCATTGAGAAGCTATTATTGTTGTTATTAGTTAAACCAGGTACAGAATTAGATCGAGTTGCTTGCTGTAACAACTGGCTTTGACCAGCAAAAGCCATATTCTTTGCTTCATTCAAAATAGTCAAGGCAATATCTACATTTCCTCCTGCACGACGAAGAGCATCCAAATTACTGTTTCTATCCAAAAATCCCAATTTAAGTAATTGGTCCAATTTTTGCTCCTCTGACATGAATTGAACAGGTTGTTGTTGAGGAACAGATGGCGGTGTCATTCTAGTCAAGAGATCAAGACTACCTTGTGTTTGAGTCAAGAATGGATGGTTGTCTTCTTTCAATCCCATATCACCCAATTGCTGTAACTTGGCAATATTGTTTTGGTTCATGACAGGCACAGATGAAGATCGCTTAGGGAGGGTCTGTAGGCGATTGACAGCAGGACTTGCTTTAGGAGTGGAAGGTGACTGAACCTTTTTTTTTAGTTAAAGTATATATCAACACAGATAAATTTACCATAGACTGTCTGGTAGGGTCAATCATAAAAGCACGCTTTTCCCATTTTGCTCGGATGTATCTTTCAAGAGCACTAAACAAATAGGAAATTAGTATTTCCGTCTTTTCAACATAGTTCTCACTCACTGCTCATCATCATTTGTAATAGGAAGAGGATGATTACCAGGGTTAGGGTTCACTTTGCTGTTCACTACAGTATTTCCTCCTGAGTTACGCATCACCTATAAAGGAGAAGGAATGAGCATCATTACTGCTTTTGAACAAGTCTGGAGTTTATTTTCATTACCTCAATTTGCTCTATACTCCATTGGTCCATTGTAATTGACTTGACTTTGGAGATATGTGTACCCATTTTTCGATGAATACCTGCACAACGAATACAGAGAAATGCACCAAGTGAATAAGAAGCCCAACGGGGATCTAGTATATAAAAAAAAGATGTAAGTAGGTCATCTCGAAGATGAAGCTTACTTTTTGCACCACAGTCAGCACAATGTTCATTTTCAGGCTTTTTGGCAAGTTCATTTAATATGCGTTCATGTCTTTCCTGTACTGCTTTTGATTGTCTTTCACTCATGATAAATGTAAATTAAAAAAGAAAAGAGACTCTTGTGTTTTCTCGAGAATTTTACCCCGCTTCAATCGCAAGTTGAAATAAATACGCGCGTGTGACTCTTGTTTATTTAAAAGGTGCTTCATCATGAACACAGTTCTCATAAACTTCATTGACTGAAGCTTTTGCTTTCTCTAACCCACAGTGAAGTTCAGTTGATCTAACAGCATCGTTCCAAATACATTCCTTCTTTTTTCTTTCGGGTGTCATATCAGCACATTGGCCTAACAAGAAGTGAGTTTGTTGACAGAGACTATGTTGGCTTACCTAATGCACTTGCTCTTATTTCTCCACATGCAACTAAATGACAAATACTCTTGAAATTGCCTTTTCTTAGTGAGTCGAAAGCATGTGTCAATTCATGTACCAGTGTGTCTTCTAAATCATCCCTGGAACGAATATAATCACAGCATAAAACGACTCTATACAGTGTTCGTCATGAAGCTGTCAATGCAATGTCTCTTACCTTTTATACCTTGCATCATAATACCCCATACGAGACTATCGAAACCATAAGATTCAAGTGTATTTTGGGTTGTCCCTAATTACCTCTTGATTTGTGCCTAAACAAGGTCTGCAAGTAATGCCTCTTCTTAGTGCATCCTTGTTGAGTGCCTGAATACCTTTTAATAAGACAGCTACTTTGGAAGAGCTCTTTAATATACGATCGAGTTCTGCAACACACTTTTCTTCAGAATAACTATCAAAAGAGTCAACAAAGAGACATAAAACTATTGACTTGACTGATTTACGGTGGCAATGGAGGAGGTTCATACAACCTCATTCTTATTGAATGAAGAAATAAAAAAAATAAGAAAATTTCCAAGTCTTTTTTTTGGCTTTGTTGAATATTGGCCTACTATCTTTTTTTAGGCCTAATGCCTATTGCCTTGGACTCTAACTCTGTATGAAATGCCTCTCTATTACTATTTCAAGACAATTGTCCTATATCTAACCGTTGTATAGCACACTGACAAGGCTTATCTACACGGAAATGATTCAGCTTATTTTAAATAACATATATTAAGGTATGTCAAGGTCTTTATGTAGCAGACAGCAATGACTTTCCATAAGAATAAAAAAAATTATGCAGATAAAGTTGATGTACATATTCATTTACAAGTGAATCTAAAAGTAAAAAAGAAAAAGGGAAATTTAACCCCAAACATCACACAAGTAACGCTTTTCATCTGTCAACTTGTCAATGAACTTATCAGCTTCTTCATCATCCGCCGCAATACCAAAGGAAATAGCCATGTTGCAGAAAGCACGGCAAACATCACGACTCATAGCACCACTACCACAGATATAGACAGCGGCAGGCTTCACATTAGGATCAGAAGGATAAATCAAGTTCCAGATACTTCCAGCTTGAGCAATAAGAGCATGTTGAACATATCGGATAGGTGATTGTTCCTTGTTTCTAGAGAAGGCAACATGAAGATAAGTGAGGACCTTTTCAGCAGCATATTGCTCAAGTTCGTCTTGATAGATGTAATCTTCATCTTTGTTACGACAACCAAAGAACAAGACAGTCTCGCCGACATTTTCACCAGCGTCAATTTGAGCCTTGCGTTCTTGAAGGAAACCACGGAAAGGAGAGAAACCAGTACCAGCAGAAATCATGATCAAGGGCACGCTAGGATCAGCAGGCATGCTAAAGGTGCTCTTGGAAGATTTCAAAGAAGCACGAAGCAAAGTGCCATCATTGCCACGCTTCAAGAAGGAAGAAGCTAAACCCTTATAATGTTTGTCGTTCACAACATCGTCGACAACACCGACAGTTAAGTGAGCAGAGCGAGGATAAGCCAAAGGAGAAGAGGCAATAGAGTAACGTCGAGGCTGAATGACAGGCACACTAGCCAAGAATTGCCCAATGTCCAAGCGGTTGACTTGAGGGTAGGCAAGTTGTAAGTCCAAGAGGGTACGGTGCTTTTTGACAAAGGCAGGGTATTGATCTTGGTGAGCAGTATCAGGCATAAGCAAAGTTTCAAAAGTAGCAGCAGTTTCAGGAGCAACCTTCTTCAATTGAGTAGCAAAACAACCAAGAACAGCGCGGGAAGGTACAGAAGTAACATCTGCATAGTAAGTAAGCATGTTGCGGACAGTACAAGGACCCTTAATGTTTTTAGCTAAAGAACGAGGTGAGACGCCAGAGAGTGTTTCTTGATCAATTTCAAAAACTGAATCCAAAATCCAACCAAAGTTCAAAGCAATAGCTTCTACAGTAGTGCTATCGTTTTCGGGCATTACTTCCAAGTGGTCACCAGCGTTATAGAGACGATCATGATCACCTACAGGAGTCAATTGAGAGATATCAATTTCAACATGTCTTGTGCTTCTTGGAGAGTTTTCCTTTTGAAGTTCGCGGTTAGTGTGCATAACAGCCTTGGGTTCACCATAGTTGTTCTTGGCAGCGCTTTCCCAAGCTTCCTTGTTAGTAGGCTCAATGAACTTGATGTTCACAACACTTTCTTGAGTAGCTTTCGTGGAAGCAGCAGTAGGGACAACAGGCTTAGACTCAGAAGCAGCGATACCATAGCTGTCTAAAGTGTGGGTCCAGAAATGAGCACACCATTCGGTGAATTGAGCATCCATATCATCATTAGCATCACCTTCACCATTACTAAAGAAGCGTTCAGCACCGAGTTCTTCCAAATGATTAGTGACCTTGATGGGGAAGTGTTGGTATGTACGCCAGTTCTTGTTACCAAGACCAAAGACTGCAAAAGAGAGACCATTCAAGAGAGTTTCATGACCGTCTTCCTTGGTCTTGTTTTCAATCCATTGATCGAACTTTTCGGCACTATCAGGTGGTTGACCGTTGTAAGTGGCTGTACAGATCACAACAAGCTCCTTGTCCAAACGCTTGCTCTTGTCGTCAGAAACAAATTTGCCTTCTTGAAGTACCTTCCATTTATCCATATCGCAGAGAGTAACCTTGCTAAATCCAAAGCTCTTGGCTTGATTGGCTAATTGATTGGCATAGTCTTGAGCAGTACCGGTTTGCGTACCAAACAAGAATGTGATAGGAGGCAATTCCACATTGGCACGTGAAGCAGCAACCACAGGCATGCTAGGGGCAGTGGACTTGTTTCCAGTGGCATCAGCGGCCTTCTTTGCTTCGGTAGCTTCATCACTAGGTTGAGGGAAATTGGTACGAGGATGTACAGTCATAAAGAGATCAGCAGGCTTTGTAGTAGCCATCTTAGGATCATATTGAATAGGAGGACCGTCATAACGGAATTCAAATCGATTTAAGAGCATGGCCAAAACTGTCTTGGCTTCTTGCAAAGCAAAGGCCATACCAATACAACCACGAGGACCAGTACTGAAAGGCAACCAAGCGAAACGAGAACGCTTCTGTTCTTCTTCAGGAGTCCAACGATCAGGATCAAAGCGGTTGTGATCAGGGTAGACCTTTTCATTATGATGAAGAGAATAGACTTGTATAGAACAAGCTGTACCAGCCTTGATTCTGTAACCACCGGGCACAATACAATCCTCCTTACAGTACTTACCAAGAACACGGACTGGTGGGTACATACGGAGAACTTCCTTGAGGACTTGATAAGTATACTTCATGTTGCTCACTTGCTTATCCGTGGGAAGTACATTGTGAGTGATATGATTATCAGCGATTTCTTGAAGAACCTTGGCTTGAATATCAGGGTTTCGGGAGAGTTCATAGAGTGTCCAGGCAAGCGTATTGGCTGTAGTGTCATGACCAGCAATTAAAAAAGTAACCACTTGATCTCTGATGTTTTCATCTGTCAAACCCAAGCCATGTTCGTCACGAGCATTCAACATATAACCCAACAAATCCTTTTCCATATCTTTTGCATCAGGGCTGTTCTTTCTTTCTGCGATAACACCATCCACAATGTCGTGCATCAACTTGATAGATCGATCAAACTTGCGGTTGGCTTCAATAGGAAGTGATTTGATGAATTGTGCTTGTTGAATACGTTGAATAGACTGTTTCAGACAGTAACCCATTGCCTCAATAAAAGCATTAGGTGGCTGGTCGCGAGATGTAAGCAAGTTGAAATCATACCCAAAACCAATACGGCCAATCGTTTCAAAAGTAAGGTTGGTAGTCCATTCAATGATTTCGACAGGTTCGTTAGGTTGGAATTGTTCAAGGATCTTGATGGTTTGTTGAGTGATTAGACCCATTTCGTTTTGATAGACCTGGATTGTTGCTCAGTATGTTTGTTGTTTTATGGATCCATTGCTTACCTTAATAGCACGAGGACTAAATGCGGGCATTAAAAGCTTGTGGGCGAGCTTCCAGTCCATTTCATCAGTATCTGTGGTGAAAAGACCTTGACGACCAAAAGCCTTGATTTCGTTGAGACCTGTGGCGCCGACTTTTTTGGTGAAATATTCAGATTCTTTGGCAAAGAGCTCGGCATACACGGGGTCATTTGTACCAATGATGTTTCTGCCCAATAAATCAACTTGAACAAGAGGACCGTGCTTTTCAAATTGACGAACCCAACCTTCAGTACTATGCAGTCGTTAATGTCTTGAGACAAGAAATATTATCACTTACATGTTGGGAAGCATTTCATAAAGACTGCCGACAAAGGGGAGACGAGAGGGACCGGGAATAATGTCCTTGATGTGTTGTTTCATATCAACATAAACGACTTGTTGATTTCTGACAGCGTCAATACCATCTAACAGTTCACCTTTGCTATTTAATAACTGAATATCAGCAATGCCACCAGCAATACTAAGTTTCTCAGCAATCAAGCCGCGAACAGTATCCAAGTTGGCACCGTTACCGAAACGAATGATGCGACCATCTTGTTCAACGTCTGCTGTACCCTTGAATACAACAATTAAGGAAGTTGTGTTATCTGTAGACATGATATTTTGTATGATAATGTAAAGTTTTAATGTAATAAACACTTGTAAAAAAAGGTCAGGAAATGAAAAAGGCAATCTATTTATATTAAAAAAGTTAATCAAGCATTAGTCTTACTAAAGAAAATCTCGGGAAAACCTAGGAGAAATAGTTCTGCCTCAATAATATGAGTCTGAAAATGTAAACACCAATTTCCTAAAATGGACAAAAAATGATGCTGGCCGTCATTTCCTGGCTTGCACTTGACCTCCCAATTAAGAAAAAAAAGAAAGGGAAGCCACAAGGAAAATACATATCTCTGATGTTGCTAAATTTGTTTCAATATAATTTAACAGAGTCTCTTCCTTATATTGATCTTGCATATTTTATTCTAGAAAGAGTCTATCTATCTAATTGTTCTCTCTTCTTTTTTTAGATCTGCCAGAAATATAGATTTGTCATAAAATATAGCAAAGTCCGCTCCGCATGGTCTATTGCTAGGATTATTTATGTGGTCCCAAGGCTAAAATATATGCTTACATGTTAAATCGCGGAATCAGGATGATGTAAGATTTTCCGTTCCATGATTCCCTTTCTTGAACGGATGATTAGATAGGATACATGTATCTTATATTGCAATAAAATAATAGTCAGCAAAAACAGCTATATACAATTGTTGGTTTAAATCAAATTTACATGCTTTACTTTTTAAATAGCAAATCAAGCAACATAGTTTAAACATGCTAGTAATCAATCATGGGTATCCGTTAGCTATTAACCAATAATGTGTCTTGATTTCCCGGCCCTGAAAGATCTGACTTGTGTTCTAAACTGTATCTCGGACAGAATGAGGTTATATTCAGCCTTTCTGACATTTCCTGTTCTGCAATATCGTTTACTTCTTTTCATCCTGTGACTTTCTTTCTCTCCAAAGCCAGTGCTTATGATTTCTATGGCAGCCTTTTATACCTCTTTAACGTAACTATGATCTTCTCTAGTTTTCTTTCTCACTCATCCATATAACCCCATTTCGGACAATAAACTAGCAATTTGTCACCACATTGTTCACTCATGTCACAGAGACGCCAGACAAACAAACGCTTCGGCAGTGAAATAGATAACGATGCATACACATCTTCTTCTTTACTTGGGCGAATGAAGGTATTGTAAAGCTTGTTTATACACGCACAGAGACGCTAAGTGCATTCAGGTCATGTTTGCTGACATCCATAATACTTTTAGAGTTGATTTGGACAAAAAAAGGCGATATGGAAAGATTTTGGTTAAAATGGCCTTTTGACCAAAGGGTGGTATTCACGAAAATATTCATTCTGGAAACTTTCAATCTTCTTTTTGACATTACAAGACGAAAAACGGAGCTATTGACAAGCTCAAACACTCAAAATGTATCAATGTGCTTGCTAAACAGTTGTACTATAAAAATGGTATGCAAGGAGCAAAAAAACCTCATAGACATTTTCGCCTGTTTGCTCAATATTTTAGTAGCAGATCTGTTGCTTTCTTTACATCAATACACTCGAGTAACAAACACCTACAGCATTTGTTAATGCACCAATGCTAAATAACTGCGTCTTCATGTAGTTCTCAGCAAAGGCCGGATTTCTGATGCGGCCGGATGAAGAACCGGAGTTGTTCCTTTTTCAATCTTCGCGCCAAAGCCATCCTGTATGTCCTACGTTCATTCGCCCCATATTTTCATTATCAATCGACCCTATTTTCGCTTTTGTATATTCCTTGGCACTCTAGATAGCATAAGATAGTTTAGGAAGATCCATTGCTAGAACTTTTTATATGACATCAAGGGCAAAAACGTTCAAATCACAGCTAAAAGGAGCCAATCTCTAATTGAGCATTACTCGACACTACATTACCAAAACATCCCGTTTTTCTATTTAAAACATGCTCTTTTGAGTCAAGGAATCGAATGGTACCATTGGTATGGCTTCTAGGGGAAATTCATTTTTTGAGAATTTTTGGAATGACCCAATGTAGGCCTGATCCAACCGAAATGAGGAGAGATTATTTCTAGATAATTCTAGCAAAAAGAAGGCGACTTTACTAAGACAAAAAAAAGACGAGTTGATTTGAGCATCCAAAGTTTATTTCATACTGTGATCAGTGCAAAAGATGTCCTTTTTAGTAGATATTGACTAGTAAATAGTTACTTATTCTCACACCATTAGATGTGCACAATGTAAGTAAGTAAGATGTACTATAATGCATGACACTCTTGAGGTTAAAAAGAGTAACTTTGAGCACAACTAACGATAAATGCCTTGTACAGTCGACGAAAAAAGGTTGGCCCAATAAAATGTCATTCAATCCTAAAAAAAGTAACCAATTTCTATTAATACCATGACTAGAATGACTTTCTTGAGTCATTATCGATAGTGAAAGATTTATAAAAGCTGAAAAGATACGTATAAACACTAAAGGGTTCGGTTGATGCACTTCCAAAGACACCGTTAACAACAATATTGTCTATTTAAGATCTAACGCACTTTACAAAAGTTTGTGATTGATGAGAGGTTATGGGGACGACAAAAATAAGAATGATAGCAAAAACAAATATTTTTTATTCATTTTTTGGCACGAAAGTAGGCTGCTTTTGCGCTATCCATCTTGGTGTACTTTTTGAATAGTCCTTTTTCTTTTGCAAGTTCAAAGCACTTTTTCCAGTCCATATCTTTACCTTTTTCTTTGCGGTAAGAGTCAACAAATTGCCAGTCAGGATTTATTTTCTGAACACGGACAACTGAACTAGCAGTAGGTTCGTTTGCCACATCAGGAGAATAAGGGCCGAGCTTGTGTTTCTTTTTGAAATCATTTATAAATTTAATACCGCTATCAAGGCAATCGATAGTACGTTTGCGAGCGGCTTCATCAGAAACATCTTCAGCTAATAACCTCTTAGCCATAGCTAATTGGTTATACGATTCATTGCAAACTTCTTCCAAAGCATCATCTTTGTCTTTATCAGCATCGAGTTCACCTTCAAATATACGCTTTGCAATACTGTAAAGAAGTTGAACAGTAGCATCATCATGTCTTTTGATATGAAGCAAAGAAGTCTTTTGTTCAACAAAGAAATGTGCAAGAGCAACAACTGGTTCCAAAGGAGTTTCATCTTCGAAGTTCAGGATTGATTCTTTGTTAATCAAAAGACAAGACTTAGCCCAACCATGTGAAGGCAATTCCTTCATAAAAGATATGCGATCAGAAACAGAACTCATTTCAAGAAGTTCATTGGAAGTATAGTGAACACAGATAGCTATCACGATTGGTGACACGGAGTATTGCTCCCAAACTGATAAAGAATACTTCATGAGTCTTCTATAGAATTTCATGTTTGCGGTGTGTTGTACTTCGATCAAGATTGGAGGAAAATCCTTAAGCTCTTTTTTCTGGATCGGGCAGTAAAGAACATCTGACTTCGTATAGTTTGGCCATTCTGTTGGTTTGGTAATATACTTGTCTCTTGCAGCTTCGCCTAAATAAGTTGATAGTAGTTAATGATTATTCAATTTCCACGGTTATACTTACCAACAACTTTTGTAACAATGATGTTTATTACGTGATCGTCATCTAGAATCCATTTGCTCATTAGGTCAGTGCCAGGGGAATATTTCTTAGATAAAGTAAAAGACCAAAGATTTTCTGAGTCAGGTAACATGGGGAGGTAACAGTTTGAGGTAACAATACAAGGTAAAAGAGGTAACAGAATTCGTTACCTCACAATAGCCCAGCGGTAACAAGGTCCGTTACCTCATAATAACTCAGCGGTAACAAAATTCGTGACATCATAATAGTCCAGCGGTAACAAAATCCGTTACCTCATAATAACTCAGCGGTAACACAAAAGAGATAACATAATATGTTACCTCTTACTAGCCGCTTATACTCGTCCTTCGGGAGAATTTGTTTTCTTTACGAAGGTAGAAGAAAAATTAAAGACCGTCTTTCAGCTTCGAACAAATGTTTGAAAACGGAAAGAGTGATATATATTCTATGATCATTTATACGCTGAGGCAACTTCTGCTCGTGATTGAAAGACTTTTTTCAAATCTGGCTCCTTGAGCTCCTTATGATATTTCAAATAGACTGCGAGCCAACTAAGAAATGCAGAAATCTATTTGAGAATTATATAGAAAAAAAAGTGAAAGACAAAGGTTTTTCAAGTGAAATTTGTTCAGGAAATTGAGAGAACAACTCTGCATTCGCTTTCTTGTATATACATAAACATTTTTTCCTTGATATTTTTATTTCTTTTTACTTTTTTCTTGCCCAGGAAAAAGTGCCTCCCAAAAACCCTCAATACCACTTTTCTTAAATCGAGGCAATCCAATGCCAACATAATTTTAACTACGGCCTGGCGACATGGCTTGAATGATTTTTGTGCTAGATTGGCTTTGTCTAAATATATAAGTCTTGGATGTTGAGATTTAGCGTTGTGCTCATAAAGTCAAATTGTCAATTGTATAAGTGGCGTTAGCACTGGCACTATTTAGCATTTCCATCAATACTTGAGTAGATTTATTTGAGGTATTCCAAACATGAGATGGCTGTTGAAGTTGAGTCTCTCAATAGTGCAAAAAACTATATTTCCTAACTTTCATGGTTGCTGTAAATTCAACTTGAGAAGATCATTAGGAATATTTTATAAATAAGCTTCATTTCACATAAATACGATTCGGTAAAATAACGTGTTTTCAAGTTAAAAACGAAATAGTTAATACATTAAAAAGTATATAAAGTAATCCTCAAGTTGAATTCATCTCGCTGGTTGTTTCAAAACCACATTAAGTTATCTAATGCCACCAAAACCTCCAAAGTTAAAAGTAAATTGTTACACATCATCTTTCCTTTTTCTCACAAACCTTTATTGAAACACAATCTTAAACTTTTTCTACACTTCAATCCCTTCATTCTTTGTAAGCCATCGTGTCTAATAGAACAACCACGATTAGTTTTTTTTTCACTGATCCAAAGCCATAATTTAATCCACCATCTTCCACTCTCGAGGCTTTTTGGAGTCCGACACTTTGAACGAATCATAAACAAGTAACTCATGAGTGTGCCTTACAATAGCTACAATCTTTGTTTCGGTAGTATTTGAAGTACTCTTTGTTTTTTTCTTGGTACACATTTGTAGAACTATTTCAGCACTAATTTGATTGTATCCATAATAATTAAAGACGATTTTCCGTAGATATTCCAAAATTCAACAAAAAGAAGCTGATCTAAATTAGCCCACCCACTGTCGAATTCCCTAAAAGATTAGATCAAACCCGATATAAATTATCGGGATATGGACAATTACCATTGGAGAACCAGAAGAAATCTCAAAGTAACCTTCTAAGGGTATACAAACTTTATACTCTGAAATAGACTTAAAAAAAACAAATGGTTGGGGTTAGTTTCTAAAAACAATCTTACCGAAAAAAAAATAAACATTGTTTGGTCCCTACAAAAAAAAACAAACTTGATTTGATTACAACGTGTTATGGTTGACAAGACATCTATATTCTTCGAACAAGTTCACTGAGATTTAACTGATTTGAAGATCCCTATCTGGTTTTTTTTCCCGTTTGTTATGCAACAATATACACTGAGTCCAAACTTTTTTTTGTTCCAAAACAAAAAGCAAGTGGCTCGAGCCTTTTTTTTTGTAGGTCTCTATATAAAGCGAGTTGGTTTGTCTCTTTTTTTTTTCTTCCTGCTTTCCCATTTTTATCATTATGACTCAAACACTTGGCAAGACACCACCTACATTTAAAAAAGAAATTTCACCTGGACGTGTGCTTACAATGACAGCCGATGGTACAGGTCTCTCGGTTCTGGATCCTTGGTTGTCTCCCTTTAACGATGCTTTAAGAGAAAGGTATGTCTGTGGCAAAAAGAAACGCGTTTTAAACAACACGATAGATATGCTACATTCCAAAAGTATGACGAACAAATCAAGAACACATTAGGCTATGAAGAATTCACAAAGGGTTATGAATATTTTGGTTTCCATGTCCAACTTGATAATAGTATTATCTATCGAGAATGGGCACCTAATGCAGTTACTGCTAGTTTGGTTGGTGATTTCAGTAAGTGCTGGGAAAAGAGGGACAGGTGGGAAAGCGGGTATTAAACTTGTAATAGACAACTGGGACGTAAATGCCAATGTCATGACGCGTAACCAATTTGGTGTGTTTGAAATTGTTGTTGAACCTACAAAAGACAAAAAGGTGGCCATTCCTCATGGAAGCAAAGTGAAGGTAAGTAACTTGATTTATTGTATGATAATTAAAAACAACAAGATTACCATGACTTTGCCACATACTGGGGAACGTATCTATCGCTTGCCTGCCTGGATCAATTATGTAACACAGGACCTGAATGTTAGTGCTACCTATGATGCTATCTTTTGGAATCCTTCCAAGAAATACACCTTCAAGAATCCTCGTCCTAAGAGACCCAAATCAATTCGTGTTTATGAAGCGCATGGTAAAACAGAAAAAAAAAATTGTGTTACTTGTCCACAGACATTAACTTGACCTTATCTCTGTAGTTGGTATCTCATCTCCCGAGCCTCGTTGTGCAACTTATAAAGAATTTACCAAAAATGTGTTGCCTCGTATTGCTTATGACGGATACAATACAATCCAACTTATGGCTGTTATGGAACATGCTTACTATGCTTCTTTTGGCTACCAAGTGACTTCTTTCTTTGCTCCTTCCAGTCGTTATGGTACACCCGAAGACTTGAAAGAATTGATTGATACAGCACACGGATTGGGCATCACTGTATTGCTGGATGTTGTTCACTCTCATGCATGCAAGAATGTCGCTGATGGTTTAAATATGTTTGATGGGTCAGATCACTGTTATTTCCATGAAGGAGGTAAAGGTCGCCATGACCTTTGGGACTCTCGTTTGTTCAACTATGGTCACTATGAAGTAATGCGTTTCTTGATGTCTAATTTGAGATACTGGATGGATGTCTTTATGTTTGACGGTTTCCGTTTTGATGGTGTTACTTCTATGTTGTATAAGCATCATGGTATTGGTTATGGCTTCTCTGGCGATTATCATGAATACTTTGGCGATAATGTTGACGATGAAGGTGTTATGTATATTCAACTTGCCAACCATTATTTACACGAGAAATACTCAGAAGTAATTACCATTGCTGAAGATGTCTCTGGTATGCCTGGTTCATGTCGCCCCGTGCATGAAGGAGGTTTAGGCTTTGACTACAGACTTTCAATGGCTATTCCTGATATGTGGATTAAAATGCTTAAAGAAGAATCAGACGATGATTGGAAGATGGGCCATATCGTTCATATCTTGACTAACCGTCGTTACCTCGAAAATACCATTGCTTACTGTGAGTCACATGATCAAGCACTTGTAGGTGACAAGACGTTAGCTTTCTGGCTTATGGACAAGGAAATGTACACCAACATGAGTGACTTAACACCTCTTACACCTATTATTGACCGTGGTATGTCCTTGCACAAAATGATTCGTATGATCACACATGCCCTTGGTGGTGAAGGCTATCTTAACTTTGAAGGTAATGAATTTGGTCACCCTGAATGGCTTGATTTCCCCCGTGCTGGTAATGACTCTAGTTTCCAATATGCCCGACGTCAATGGAATGTTCTTGATGATCACTTGCTTCGTTACAAGTATTTGAATGAATGGGATCGTAGTATGCAGTTTGCAGAAGAGAAATATGGCTGGTTACATAGTCCTCAAGCTTATGTGTCTAGAAAGAATGAAGGTGACAAAATCATTGTGTTTGAGCGTGGTGGTATCTTGTTTGTCTTCAATTTCCATCCTACACAATCCTTTGCTGACTACCGTATTGGTGTTGAAGTTGCTGGTAAATACAAGATCGTTTTGAATTCAGACGATAAGCAATATTTGGGCCATGGAAGAGTTGATAACAGTACTGAATTCTTTACTACACCTGGAGATTGGGACAATAGACCCAACTGGATTCAAGTCTATATTCCTAATCGTACTTGTTTGCTTTTAGCTCCCATTCAATAAACACTATTTATTTCATATACAATGTAATCAAATCATCTGAAGCCTCAAGATGGCTCATTTCTTCTGTTATTTCTAACAAAGTTAATTTGACCACACTTTCAAGTAAAAGTAAGTTTTGTGGTTGCTTATTATCAATAACAGGATCAGACGTCTTTTTGTCTTGATCATCACTACTGTCTGTACTTTCTTCATCACTATCATCATCTATTGTTTGGCCATTTGTCCATAATTCAATGGCATACCAATCATATTCTTGTAATTCTTCCTTGTTGATCTCTGGTCGTGCATCTTTAATCTCGACCATAGACTCATTTTCTTTGGCTTGTTTGGCTACTTTGACCACAAGCACTGGTGACTTGGCATCTTCAATATTCAGCAATTCTCCACTCTGTGTGTAATACATGCGCTTGATTTTACCAATATCAATGTTGAGTTTTTGAGCGTCTGATCCTTCTTCATGATACAGGCCATCATGTACATCCTCCACTAAAGCCAATTCATAAGTATACTCCTTATGCTTATTGATCTTGAGTTCTGCTTTATGGAATTCTTCTTTCCAGCTAAATGCTTCTGCTGCTGCTGCTCGCTGATTGGCAGCAAACAAAGAATACAGTCGGATCTTGAGAGAATAGCTTGAAGGATCAGTCACAATGCGTGAAGCTTGAATCAATTTAGAAGGCGATAAATTAGTTTGACCTGTTCTGTTTTCGATGCTACGTAAAGACAGATGTAAAGAAGGAATAGCATCATCCACACTTTCTAACAGACGTCGAAGTTGGAACTTGACTTGATCTGGATCTGTCATGTTTTGCTTGGCAAACAGTTCCATCTCCGTTTTCAGGTCATTGCACATTTCCAAAGCTGGTTCAAGATCGGTGTTGCCATCAGCTACACTTCTTGCAATAATATCAATAGTAGGCTAGTTTTTTTTTCTGGTAAACATAGACATGAATCACTGGTCCTTTTTTTTTTACCTTTAAGTTTTTTATCTTTAGGTCAAGTTGACGTTGCAGAACACGTATTTCCTTTGAGTCAGGTTTGTTTTTTGGGAGTTGTGTTGTAATATAGGAAGTAACATTACGCTGTATTTTATATGCTTAAGAATAAAAGCGAGTGCCTGAAAGACATACTTACGATAGCAGCATTAGTGGCATGGCTCAATGCTATTCTAGACACTGTTGTTACTGTAGTTAGAGCGAGTTTACCAAACAAGTTTTCTATGCTCGACATATTGAAAGAGACAAAGTAGAGAAAAAAAAACGTCATTATGTGTTGATGATATTTTGGGATTTTTAGTCCACTTTTGGAAAATCAAAATTAATGCAAACACTAGTGAAATAGACCAAGTTCATGGCTATTATTGAACCAAGCTAGAAGCTATATTTATGATAGCAAACTATTTATTATTGTTGTCAGCAAATAATCACTGTCCATAATATGGGTGTGTACTTTGAAGAGGATGTTGTTGTTGTTGTTGTTGAGGGTTAAGAAGAATATCCAAAGGATTGTTTAGTTGTTGATGCATTGGAGGCGTAGCAAGAGGTGGATGTTCTTGAGATCCTCCTTGCAAGACACTCAACAATGAGTTTCGACGCATATTATCTGTAGTCAAAAATGCAGGATTTTGTTGTTGCTGTTGTTGCTGTTGCTGTTGTTGCTGTTGTTGCTGTTGTTGTTGTTGTTGTTGTTGTTGTTGTTGTTTGAGTAGTTCTTCAACAAAGGAAGCACGATGAACATGTGTTGGTTGTTCTTGCTGAGGGTTTGTAGCTCTTTGAAGTAACTTCAAAAGATCTGGCTGATTTTTAAATTGCTTTGACTCTTGCTCAGCAGGCGTATCTTTCGTAAACATATGAAGAATACTCATTTGTTTAAGTGGGGGATTTTCCTCTTCCTGCTCAGGCTCCTTTTGTTGTTTGGGTTCCTTTTGCTGTTTAGGTTCTCTCTTTTCAGACTGTTTCAATATCTGTAAAAGATTGGGTTGCTCTTGCTCAGCAGTCGTATCTTTCGTAAACATAAGAATACTCATTTGTTTAAGTGGGGTTTCTTCCTTTTGTTGTTTGGGCTCCTTTCGTTGTTTGGGCTCCTTTTGCTGTTTAGGTTCTCTCTTTTCAGACTGTTTCAATATCTGTAAAAGATTGGGTTGTTCTTGCTCTTGCTTTTGGTTTTGGTTTTTTTGTTCTGATTGTTTCAACATCTGTATAAGATCTGGCTGTTCTTGTTTATCCTTTTCTTTTTGCTGCTTTGGACTTTTTCGTTCTGCTTGCTTCAACATTTGCAAAAGATCTGGCTGTTGCTGCTGCTGCTGCTGCTGCTGCTGCTGCTGCTGCTGCTGTTGTTGTTGTTGTTGTTGTTGTTGTTGCTTTTGCTTAGTGGCCTTTGGTTTAGGAGAACGATGTTGTTTTGGTGAATTTGACTGCTGTGTAGACAAAGAAGGATGAAGTAATTGTTGAAGCATATTGCCATTGACTTGAGGAGGCTGATGATCTGGATGAGGTTGAGATACAGCAGGAGAAGCAGCAAATCCAGAAGATTCAGAAACACCTAAAAGTGACTTTAGTGCGTCGGAGGATTCAGTTGGCTTTTGAGGTATATTTTGTTGTTGTTGTTTTGGTGTTCGAGGTGAAGCATTGGACTTTTTGTCTTTTTTCAAAGCCTTTTTACGCTGATTAACAAATTGCTTTAGTTTACTAAAGAATCATGTTACTTTTTATGATTTGTATAATATTTCTTACGCTATGAATGGAACAACCATATAAAAACGATGAGGTCCTGATTTAAAGTAACTGTAATTGGCACTGTTCACTGACTTAGACTCATGTGTTTTATAAGTAGGTAAATCCTCCAATTTAATCCAAGAGATTTGCTATCCAAATAAATAAATACGTTGCATAGAACCCATGAGTTGCTTACACTGATCTCTTTTCTCGTTCTAGGGACAAATTCAGTATCTTCAGAAACGCCTTGAATGACATACAATCGAATACGTTGTTCTCGTATTGTACGTTCAATATAATCCGCCTTCTTCAAAAGTGGACCAATATCAAACCCTGTTTCTTCCAGCACCTTGTATCAAAAGTCAGAAAAGAAACTAGCATTACGCAAGTCTAGTTTACCTCTCTCACAGCACAACAATCATATTCTTCATCTTGATTTATCTTTCCCTTTGGAAATCCCCAACCAGACTTCGAACTCCAACCTTTGACCAATAAACACTTGTCAAGTGTCGTATTCAGAATAATAGCACCACAAACAGGAATACGAAAACGGTACTGCATAAAGTCTGCATACGCGCGTTCATGTTCGTGAGCCCACTGGTGCAATAAAGGACAGTGCCTGAATAGTAAAAAAAAAAAAGGAGTTAAGGATAAACAAGTGTTAGAGAGATGAGGTTAGTATGAGCAAATATACATATATATATATATATATTTGAAAAGGATATTTCTTGCGGAAAAAGTTTTGAGCTGAAACGAAGGAAGCTCTGGTTTTAATTCTCTAATAAAGTCTTCATAAAACCAATGTGCTTGTTCTACTTGAAAGCAAATACGCTCGACAGAAGCAAGTTCTGCTTCGGGAACGTTAATAATAAACCGACTAAAATAATAAAAAAAAAAAATATGAGATAAAATACTTGAGATGAAGATGTCATATTCACCTCGATAGATCATCCAAGATCTCTTCAAAAGTAGCATTAGCAAATACTGCGCTAGACTGCATAATAGTAAAAGATAAAAAAGAAAACAATATAAAGAAAAGCGCGAATTTTGCTTGCTTACGTCTTCAATTTCGGGTATTGAAAGCATGGACAGTATCTTGAGAAAACTCAATGCCAATCATTTATGCAATATAAGGAACAATCAAAGCAGGTCAATATATGCAACTTTATAGCAGTACTTATTTATTCTGTCTCAATAGAGAAAATAATGTTTTCTTATTTTATACAAGGCAAATGATGCAATTCATTTCTTAACAATGAAAACAATAAACATATATAAAGACAAAGTTCTCTTTTATTCCCTTCTAACATGATCTTATTCATTAGGATTAGTATAGCTCTAGTTGTGCCTTTGTCCATTCATGCTCTCACACTATTTACAAAAGAAACAGTCAAGCTCAAACCTACTATTAGGGTAATGGTACTCGTTGAAGGTGTCAGGAAATATGGTCCTGTTTTACTAGAATGTGATCCTAATGGAACAGGTTTCCCTAACGCAGATCAGGCTTGTGCCAAACTACAATCGATAGACGGTATACTAGATAGTCTAGAACCAAACCCTGCTGAATGCCCAGATATTAAGAAGGAAGTCACTGTTACTCTAGATGGAAACTATGGAGGTTCTTTTCTCGTATATAGAAGAGTCTTTAAGAACGAAATATGTGCTCGCTCTACGCTTGGTCCTCTTTATCCTTGAACAAAAGCAAGCATTGTGAAATGGATGCTATCAATTAATACAGCAAGTCCTAATTTGGTCTTAACATAATGATTAAATTTAAAGTTTTGCTTTCAGTTTGCAGACATGAATGTTAGATATCATATGAAATTTGTTGGTTCAAGAATTGACTTGATTTCATGGATAGCTGTTTATATCTGGAGTTTAGGAGAATTGGCTAAAGAACACATAATTTACTCTCAAGGATTTGTATATACTGAAGAAGTTTTTCAATGAGTTATTGATTGCATAGACAAATGTCTGTCACCATGCTCTACTTACTGATTATAAAACAAAAATGAGGATCTATCAGCGATACGGATGAGCAAGCAATTTTGGTGTATGAAGCCTTATTATATAGAAATATCAGTAATTCAAGGCAAACTGGAGAGATTTTGTAGAAGAGTGACATCTTTTAAGTGTCTATGTGTTGAAAAGATGATCAAAAGCTTTCATGAGATGAAACTCTTATTCAGTAATCGTTGTTAGAAATAAAATGTGTTGTCTCAAAAAGATGCTTGTTTGCTTCTTCGCAAGATACCAAGATGCTTTATACGCTCCTGATTGACTTGTTCCTCCAAGATAACCAATCGGAACATAATTGATAACTTGTAGTTAATTGCTGAAAGTGAACTCTTTTTTGATTCAATGCACAGAGTCACCAAATTTGAAGCCAAGCTAACCAATGACGAGGAAGACCAGAAGAAAACTAGCTTTTAATTATCAAGATAACTGCGTCAATTGTGTCACGCTGAAAATATTTTTTTTTTAAATCGTCAGTCAAAAAAATATCTCTTTTCCTTTCCTTTTAATTGCGACAATGTCAAATAAACAAATATACCATCAAGACAGTGATAGCAGCAGCAGTTTTTCCTCAACATTAACTGAATCCACACCTCTTATCGGACACAAGGATGTAGACCATACAACTGTTCGACAAGAACTAAAATGGTTATTGACCAACAGTTTGCCTATTATCGGAACATACTTTTTACAAAATTCATTCCAATTAGCTTCTATATTTACTCTGGGTCATTTGGGTCAAGTAGAATTAGGTGCTTCTGCTTTGGCATCCATGTTTGTTAATGTATCTGCATGGTCTATATCATATGGCATCACTTCAGCACTTGATACACTATGTTCTCAAGCATGGACAGGATCAAAGGATAAAACAGTGATTGGTGTTCATTTACAAAGAGCTTATCTTGTATTGCTTTTATTGTATATACCAATTGCTTGTGTCTGGTGGAATGCAACACCTATTATGCTATCATTTAATCAAGAACCTGATGTAGCTAATTTTGCAGGTAAGAGTTTTTTTTTTAAAAAAAAATTGTTCATCTAATTATGATAGGTCTGTTCTTAAAATACCTTTTGCCAGGTGCACCTGCCTATATGGCGTTTGAGGCCACAAAACGATACCTGCAAGCACAAGGAATCATGCATGCTTCCACTCTCTCTATGCTTGTCACTGCTCCCATCAACCTTGTCTTGAACTACATGTTTGTTTATACACTCAATCTCGGTTTTATTGGCGCACCACTAGCCACCAGCCTCAGCTACTGGCTCATGTTTTTGCTTTTGTTGGCCTACATCAAGCATGTCAAGGGTAGCGAGGGCTGGAGTGGATGGTCGCAACAATGTTTGACAGGATGGTGGCCATTTCTTAAATTAGCTAGTAGTGGTATTGTGATCATATGTGCTGAATGGGCTGCTTTTGAAATGTCTTCATTAGCCGCCAGTTATTTGGGCACTACAGATTTGGCAGCACAAAGCATTCTGTTGACACTAAGTTCAGCAACGTACACTGTGCCTATGGGCATTGCAGTGGCAGCAACAAACCGAGTGGGCAATTGTTTAGGTGGCGGATTTGCGTATAGAGCACGCACGGCATCTAAGAGTGCTATTTTGTTTTCAATCTTGTTTGCTCTTGTGAACTCGGCCTTCTTTTTGCTGACACGCCATCAGATTGGGTACTTGTTTACTTCTGAACCCAAAGTGGTCATCATGGTAGCTCATGTATTACCTTTGTGTGCGATCTTCCAAGTGACGGATGGGATTGCTTCTGTTGGAGGAGGTGTTATTCGTGGACTGGGTAGACAGAGTGTGGCTGCAATGATCAATTTAATTGCTTATTATGTGATTGCCTTGCCTATTGGGTTCTATTTGACCTTCAGAGCCTTGTGGGCACTCACCGGTCTCTGGACGGGTCTGTCGATTGCATTGTTTTTGGTGGCAGCTGGTGAAGTCATGTTTCTGTACAAGGTGGATTGGTTCTTAGAAATGAAAAAAGCTCAACAACGGTGTATCAACCATCATGAATGAATGAATGAATGAATGCCTATGTGTGTGTGTGTGTGTAATTATATCTCTTTTGTACAGTGGTCAATAGATGGACCTCAAAGATGCAAGACTGTATGCTATACATCATTTTGTATGCTCTCTGGATTCACTTTGTTTGTAATATAATAATAATAATAAAAAGGCTTGATTTTGTTGCCCCCCCCCCTCCCTCCCTCCTCCTCCTCCTCCTCCGCCTCCTTTCTTTCTGTCAAATACGGATGTATCAGCTCAATCCAGCCAGAAATAAGCTCAAACAACGCATTTGTAGTGAAAACAAAAGCAAATACGGCATGAAAAATCCCTTCTGTCTCCTTTGATGTTACATGTAACTCCTTTCATGTTCATTTTAGCCACGCGGTTCTTTGTTGTGCAACCTCAGCAGTTTTTTTTATATATATTTTTTTACTTAATTGTTACAAAAAGTATATTTTTTAATTACTCTTTTATTATTTTCTTAGAAAGAGAAAAGAAAAGAAAACAAACTAATATTTTGAACGAAACAGTTACTTTAGTAATTTTTCTCTCCTGTTTTACTCAAGGTACCGTAAATAAAAAGACATCTTTTTGTATATGTATGTGTTGTGTTTTACTTTGTTGTTGAACTCCCTTTTCTCTCTTTTTTTTTCTTTTTATATATATATTTTTTAATTAGTAGGTTTTATTTCTTTTTCTTTCGCCTGTGTCCTTTTCTTTCTTTTTCTCTCTTTTCTTGTTCATAGTTTACGATCACCATGGCAACATCAGAAAACCATTTAAGTTTAATCCCTCTCCCGGAAAAGGAAATTGAGGATTTACTCTGCTTACACCACACAATTTCATCTGTGGATTTACACTCACTATTTCATACAATCACTGCACAAATAGGGTATTGGCTAGAACAAGTCCATTTATCTGTATTTACACTAGAACAACATGTACAACAAGAAGAAGACTATGATATGAATCAGCTGAACAGCATTAACCAAGCCATGATACGAATGGATCCCATCATTACACTCTTGTCCGGTGATGTTGCCGAAATCATGTACGAAAGAGAACAACAGATGAAGATCACTAAAATACAGTCAGAATGGTCAAGTCTATACCATTTTGTGACTTCAGTCAAAAGCCAAGTGATGGCACACCAAAATCTAAAGCAATTATCAGAATCCATAGAACAATTACTGTTGGACATAGACGATGTCTCTTTGATGATGTTTGAGTTCCAGGAAAAGAAACACAAGTCAGTGGTAGCAGAAGACTTGTTTAGTCCGGGACAACCTTGGGCTCAAAGCAACAACAAAGATGACCAGGCAATGCAAGAGATTGATACTGCTTTTGATCCTTTATTAAATCGTATGGAACAAATCTATACCCGAGTCTCGTCAACACAACAACAACTGGATCCCACTCTATTACGTCGATTTGAGAAAGCCAAAGAAAAATGGGAGAATTTACAGGGAGAAAGAGATGATCTTAGGCAGGAACATAAAGAAGATCGATGGTTGACTGTCTTTAGACGAGTAGCAGATCAAGTCGATGTCATGATTGATGGATTAGACCGAAGCGTAGTTCAATGCTATTCACTTATTCATCAGACAAGAGACTGGCAACAACAAGCCTTGGAATTCAAATCTTCTAAACAACAATTGCTTAAATCCTTCAACTACCATCATACCAATGTGCAACCCTTGCCTGTCGATAAAGAAAAGTTTCGATCCGCAGAGAAAAGCTTTGAAGCCAAGTACAAATACTATACGCCAAGTATTGATAGAATGCTAGGTATGTTGGGCAATGGTATCTCGGCCCGCGCATCACGCGATAACAGCACATTTCAGCGTCATGAGTCAATGCTTCAACGATGGCATCACTTGAAAGAAGCCATGGATGAATTACGCATGCGGGGTTTAGTAGAAGCAGAACGTATTATTTTATCAGCCACGACTTCATCCAATTCATCCACAACCTCCACCAGTTATCCTTCCACAGCAAACACAAGCCCTTCTTCATTAGGCAGTGGGTGGCGCCAAATTCGTTATCGCACACCCGAGCCATCATCACACGATTATGCAAAGAGTAAATACGACGAAATTAGGACTAGAAGTGCTACACCAAATAGTGCATATCACAAACTGGGCCAGGTATCGCCTCGACAGACAAAATACACACAAGAATACACACAATCTTCATTGCGAGGCAGTTTATCAGATTCAAGTTCAGTGGATTCCACACCACGTACAAGGCAGACAAAGACACCAAGACCTACACGCCAAGGATCCTCCACGACTTATCAAGAAGACTTTTATGATGAAGATGAACGCCATTACGGCGTAGATATCATGAAACCTCGTCGGCCTCCTTCTGCAGACAAAAAACGAACCAATTCACGGTCCAAGACGCCTAATCCGCCAACAATCAATCATAAATCTCCCAGTCTAAGGTCCAAGAGTAGCATGGGCGATTTGTTAACCCACCGAACAGTGTCTCCTTCTTTCAGTCGAAGGTCAGTTACCCCTTCTTTGATACCAAGACCCAAGACACCCAAAGAAGAAGCACCACAACCTCGTCCTAAGTCCCAAATGATGCGTCAACAAAAACCTCCTTTACCTCCTGTGCCAAAACATGCTGTACCTAGACTTACTAAAAAACCAAGCATGATGCAAGTATCTGTCAAAGCATCGGATTGCAAATATCGACCTGATCCCCGAGATCCATTGGACGCTGAAGTGGCGCATATTGTCAATGCGAGTCCTATTCCTATCCAATGTCAAAAGAGTGATCAACCAGGCAAGTATTACTTTGGTAATGAGCTCAGTATATCGTCTATGGGAGGCAGAAAACTGTATACGTGTAAACTGATGACATATGGCGATCGACGAGGTGGACAGTTTAAAAGTAATAAAGTTTTGATCCGTGTGGGTGGTGGTTGGCAAGATTTAGAATTCTTCTTGTTGGAACATAGTTCTCTCATGGCCAGTGATGTGGTAGTAAGGTCTTTTACACCTACAAAAACTGTAGTTGCTGCTGGCGGTGGAGGTTGGCGAAATTGAATTGATTATAATAAAGGATTTATTTTTATTTATATTTTTTACATGTCAAAGCGATTGGTAATAGTATTATTGCTTAGCCAATTCAGTTCATCTTGGAAGCGTTCAACAATCGTTAGTTTGTTCATAATAAGGATGTGGTAATCACTGACTGTTCTATTCGAATTCAGTCCCAATGAAAGAGGTATCTTTTAAATCAGAGTGAATAAGAAATACATGTTTAGAATGGCTAACTTACATTTGATAAAGTGCTTTCAAGACAGGAAGCATCAGGGAAGTAAGTAAACAAGAAAGGCACTCTTTTTCCAGGAAAGTATTTTTCCAAATCATTTGATAGTTTATCAAGGCGTTTTTTGTTTTCATTCCAGTAGAATTGTCTAACATATTAGTGAATGAAACAACAAATGCTCTAATTTACCTTTGTTGCTGTGTTTGTTCTCTTGGTGCTTCAGGCAAAGAAAAGATAACAGCACCAGTTTCATCTACCCATTGACTAGGGAGATCCAGTTGAGGAGTTACCATACGGGTAACAATGTCAAATGCTTGATATCTTTGTTTTCGACTGTTGAATTCTGTATCAAGACCAAGTTTATGCGAAAACCAAACAGAAGAATCAAGGTGTATATCTGCAACATTGATTATCAGTTGCCATGTAGGTTTAGAAGATATGATAGGCATCTTATTTTGAATTCGAGGGTATATAGAGGAAATAGCAAAGTCTTGAGTTTCCCAGATAGTTGTTTGAACATCTTCTGAAATCTAGTGAGGTATAAGTAAAACACAGAAGAGGGAAAATGGTTCAATTTACCTTGACATTTTCCAGAGCAAATGCTTCTGCTTGCAAGCTTTGAGCTACACGCATTCGAATACCTTCTGGTGTGGAATGTATAGGTCTTGCTGTCTGAACAGGTGTATTTATGTAAGGGTTGCTACCATTAATGCAAGCGTTGAAATGCCACATACGATGGCGTTTTAATGCATTTGCGTTACGCTTCTCGATACGCTGACGAACACGGTGAACCCATGGTTGAGTATGATGTTGAATGAAGCGTTGCGTCTTTTGACTCTTTTTAGCTCTTTCAAATGCTGTATCCATAATTGCTTTTTCCATCAATTCATTCAACCAACGATTGCATAATTGAGATTTGACAACTTGACGATGCATAGCAGCTACTTGTTGATCTCGCTGTTCACGACGCAATTGTTCTAATTTAGCCTTTTCCGCAGCAATCTGTTGCTCTCTCCGTATACGTTCTTGTTCAGCTTCTTGGCGTTGGCGCTCTTGTTCTTCTTCTAGTTGACGTCGCCTGGCTTCTTCTTCTTTTTGTTTCTGTTCTGCTTCTTTTCGTTTACGCTCTTCTTCTTGTTTCTTTTGTGCCATTAAGGCGTCCAGTTTCTTTCGTTGTGCAGCTGCAGCTTCTTCAGCAGCATTCACTTTGCCTTCCAATTGCTCCAATTCACGCTGCTTATCTTGTTGTTGTTTAGAGTACACCAAATCTTTTTTTTTAAATTGAGCCGGTTCACCTGTAAGTTCAGAATAGGTAAAACTAGCTGAAACAGGTGCTTTCGGTTTGAATACATTGGTGATAGAGATAGGTTGATGGACATTGGGTTGAGAAGTGAATGGTATGGGTTGATGGCGTTCGAAATGGGTTTGCTCTCCATAAATAATACTTTGGAAGCTTTGTCCATTCTTCTTGGGTTCAACAAGTTGTATGGACTTCTTTTGAGATGGATTTGAGAGTGGTTCTATATCATGTTAACATAAAGACATAGCCACTCAAAAGAGACTTACCAACAAAGATAGGTGTCTTGGTACGATAATGTTTCTGGCCAAAACAAATGGTAGGTTCATCTAGTGACATGTCCAGAGGAATACCATACAGAGCAACTTCATTCAAAAGATGCTTGAGTGAGTCATAAGCAAGTACTTGTCGAACATGTTCAGCTTCAACACCACCAGCCTTCATCATATAAGACACATTCATGGCTTTCAATGCACCTTTTCTGATATCAGCAAAATGACATTCCAGCATACAGGCCATTAAGAAAGGTGTACCAGGATCAGCAATCAGTTTAAAGAACTTGGAATAAAAGTTCTGTGATGCTTCTACATTCTCTGGCTTATTACGTCTTGAACTGGTTTCCATGATTTCGTTGTTTCTTTGAGCCAAGCCAAAGAATTCAATAGCGCGTGTCATGTAAGGGTGTCGAAAGATATGTACAGGCAATGTTTGTGCTTGACGTACAACATCTTGATCACGGATATGACTGAGCATATGATAAGCACGAAATTCAGGTTCATTTTCAGTTTCAATGCCTTCTTCGCGTAGATCGTCATAAAATTCCATTAAACTAAGAAGAACTACAGAATTATATGAGTAAATCAAGAAGCAAGTCCGCATTTACCTTTGCGCAATTGCTCTGTTTCTTGCTGTTCACTGAATTTTGATTCATCAAGTTCACACATTTCATGGAGACATAAGATATGGAAACGAGCAATGCGTTCATGTACTTGAACAGCAGTAACATCTCGAATATTTTGCAAAGTGAAATCTTGACGTATAGATCTTGTTCTGTCACGAATAAAAGCATGACATTTCTCCAAAGGTTGTTGTGCCAACACCTCATCAATCAGATAGTTCAAAGTAGACTACAAGAGAACATTAGATATATGTGTATATAGACATTGCTAACTTACCACAAGAGATCGAGGTGTTCTAACATCAGAGGGTAAGGGTTGTTCATTACCAGCAGCAGACCTTCTATAGGCTTTAACTACTCTATTCTTGTCTGCATTACCAAACGTATCCATTTCAAGGGCATCCAGACCATTCTGAATTTCTCTTTCGAGAATTTCAAAATCAGGACATTTAGCTTCACAAGTACCACGGAAATCAATAGCATCTTCCAGTCTAACAGGAGCATTTGGATCAGGAATAAGACCATCTTCAATAGCTTGTTGTCGTTCAGCCACACGATTCTTTTTCATCTATTCAAACAATATTAATAAAAAAAAATGAAAGGGTGAGTAAAGATCTGTGATAGATAGTAAATCATGATTAAAAGTTATACTGATGACATTGTTTGATGTATAATTCATTCGTTTGTCGTAAGCCAAAACCATCATCGAAGTATATCTCTTGTTCCAATTAAAAAAATAGTACTAACTCTGTCATAATCAGCACTTTTGCTAGTTGATCCAAACCGCTGCGCTCTATCTGCAGCTGTCACACGCGACTGTTTGTCTGTGTCGTCTACCAACATGGGGCTGGCCTTCTTGGGTTGGAATGATTTCTTTTTAGTAGGCGTAATAAAGCTAAAAGTAGGCTTTGGTGTGTGATTTTTTTCTTGAGGTTGACCAAAAGAAGATTGGCCAAGAGCTTCATTGAGAGAAGCATCAAAGTGATTGCTGTTGTTGTTATTGCGGCCACGCCCACGTTGCTTGGTGTTTGGGTTACGAAACATAGACTGTTGCTGATGGTGTTGTTGAGGCTGTTGTTGTTGTTGTTGTTGTTGTTGTTGCTGAAAAGGTTGACGTTGTTGAAAACCCTGCAGCTGAAAGCTTTGAGGTTGAAAGCTTTGAGGTTGAAAGCCTTGTGGTTGAAAACCTTGCGCTTGAAAACCTTGCTGTTGTTGATTAAAAGCGTCGTGTGAGACAGCACTAAATACACTGCCTCTTCCACGTCCACGCTGATTAAACACCATAATATGATAAAAAGTAAAGAGGAAGAAAAGAAGAGCGAGAAGGTTTATTGATAGCGATGATCATCTCATTCGAAACTGGCGCCAGTGACGTGCAGTGAAAATGCTAGGTGCGGACCGAGACAGATTAATGGCACGTGACTTTTTGGCACTTTAAAACTCCATAATTAGATGAAATATATAATTTACAGAAACAAAATTTTTAGGATTTTTTGCTTCCTTGATGCTCGTTTCGCGAGCAAATTGCTGCTCCTGAAGATCGTATCTTCGAAGCGGCGATTAGACCAGTAAAAGATTTCAAATGATGATAAAGTCAGCCATATTTGACGAAATAGATAGGGACATTGGCGAAGTACAAAAGTGCATATGCCATACCGGTATCTTCTGACGAAGTCTTTTTTCTTTTGGTGTAACCAAACATTAATAGTACTCTAGCAAAATAAGGATATAAAGCAATTAGATAAATTCACAGCGATTTTGTAAAGAATTGTGATAAGTTACCCAAGTCAAAATATTTTTTTTAAAGATTTTATTATAGCTCCGCAATTCATACGGAATTATATTATGTAATTATGCTGCAAATGAACTAGATAGGATGATATGAAAGGTATGCCACTGCTATAAGTGGAAAAAAAATTAAGAGAAGAATTACAGTCTTGTGTGTACTTGCTTTTCATCTGCAAGCAGCTGTAAAGCAGTACGTGTTTGTTGTAGAGTGGAGTAGGCATCAAGAGACGTTGTCAAAAATCAATCTCCAGTGTGCTTTCCAGACTTGCGAGAGGGCGGTAATGATAATGTCAGCAACGGTTAAGTGTTTCTTTCGTGAACAATCTATTCTGGAGAAGTTTAGTGTAACAAGTGCCTGAATAATATATCTTCGACAGTGGTCGTAGGCCAAAGAAATTCGAAAATGAGATTGTTGCAGAAAAACTTCTTTGGCGGACACTAGAAAAGGAGATGTTGTTTCATTTTCAAGATGAATAGTGCAAATTGGACAAAGAGGCGAGGGGAACGTATCAAGAATTATAGAGTGAAGAAATTGTCTTGTGGGTAGCTTGGAAACAAGGAATCGGTACAGCATATTACGAGCAACTGGCAGCAGAGGCCAACTCCAAAAATCGACCCAAAAGACACTAAATATAACTTATAACTTGTAAGCGCTCTGGGGCAGATGTAGCACTCTGGCAAGTTAACTGAAATTCCTTTGTCGATACCCTGATGATTGGTTCAGTCAGAGTCGCAAATTGGAAGGAGTTTACAAATGGAACAAAAGATAATAATGGTGCTGATAGTGCAGTAGGCAATACCTCTGCAGTAGGAGGTTGGCAGTGTTTGACAAAGAAAGGGAAGAATTGGTACTTGTTATTTTCTAGCCCTCGGATGATCTGAAGATAGAATTTTTTGAGCTCTTGCGAAATATGATCTGGATGTTTCCAATGGATTGACTGAAGATCTTGGCTGAACAATATAAATGCTTGAACTGGAACGAATTGAATCCTTTTAGGTAATGAAGGAATTCGTGGTCTTAAAGATTGTAAAACGGCCTTCATCGGTAACCTAAGACATGCTTGGTGAGATAGCGTCATCTGGCCAAAATCTCGAGGCAAGCGATCTACTGCGGCATATAACAGATCGATTGTTGAAATACGTTTACCGCACCCAAAGTGAGAAGTTCTAGTGTGCCTAGCCAAAGGAAAGAGCAAAGGAATAGCTACCTCATAATAGCCAGAAATATTTTGAATGTGCCTTGCGAGTATACGATACCAGTGTGCATTAGTAGAATGATTCAACAGAGGGAAGACTCAGCAACTACAAAGCGCATCTCTGCAATAACGTATCAAGAACTCCCAGACCACCATCTTCTTTCGGCAGAATCCAAGTCGACCAAGCAATTTTTGGAAAGATCTTGAAGTTTAAGAACTGTTGTGCTAAAGACCGTATTCGGAGAATCTCAGTCTTCATGAACGGTGTTACACGAAGAAGATACCAACATTTGGATAATATCAAGGTGTTAACCACCGTGGCACGGCCTAACGCTGACAAGGAACGGGCAGAGTGTATCGAGCAGGCATTTTTTATCTTTGCCAGTAAGGTCTCAAAATAGTTTTGTCTTTGTGCAACTGATTGGATCAGTGGAAAGCCTAAGTAAACGATAGGTTGTGCATCAACAGAAGACTGAATATGTTGTATCTGTAGGGGTAGCAGGTACCTATGCCAAAACGACCAGGAGTTTGTACCAGATAAAGATAGAGCCTCAATCTTGTTAAAGTTGATTTTTGCATTTGATGCACTACAATACGTTGCCATATGTCGTTGTAGTATTGCTAGATCATTCGGATCATGTACAAATACTAAAGCATCATCTGCATAGCAAAGAATTTTAGTCGCTATAGGAGCAGGAAGGGAAGAGTCAGGTCTTGGTGTTTGCAGTCGAAACTGATACCCTTTAAACCCAACATCTTGTATAATCGAGCGTAGAAATAGGTCAAATGTCAAGTTATACAAAACTGGTGATAGTGGATCACTTTGTTTTAATCCTCTTCGTTTCTTGATTTTTTTTTTTTGTGAAGAACCCATTAACGTTAATTTTGATCTCGTTTTTTGAGAGCAATTTGTGTATTGTATCAGCAATCACTTTCGGGAAACCATAGCCTATCAGCGCTCTTTTAAGGAATGTAAGATGTACCCGATCCTATGCCTTCTCTTGATCCAGTAAAAGCGCTAAATCGTGGTCACTACTTCCGCCCTGTCTCGTATCTTGCTGTACTCTGGCTTGTGCGTCTTCGATTATAGTCTGGACTATTACTTCATTTTCTGCGATAAATCGTCCTGGTATAAAGCCAAGTTGGAATTGGGAAATCAATTGTGGAGCAATCATCATTATACGCCGGTTTAGTATCCTTGTAAAGATCTTATAGTCCGTGTTAGTCAGTGTAATCGGTCTATAGTTCTTCATATCGGATACATTGTCTTTCTTGGGTAGTAACACCATCAATGATTCATTCCATGACATTGGAAGACTACCAGCTAAACTATCATTCTACACATCCGTTATCAATGAATGAAGACTTGGGTGTTTCATGATAAGATTCAAGATTTCATATGGAATACCATCTGTGCCAGGGCTACTTTGTCTTGGAGTTCGTTTGAATTCTTCAAATATTTCATTCATAGAGATACTCAACATCATAGTGTCTCTTTGACTGTCATTCAATTTCACACTGTCAGGAATTTTAGCAATCAGTCTGTTCATAGCATGGTAGTTAGGAAGATCCGGAGTATATAAGTCAGAATAGAATTGTTGTACTATTCTCTCTTTAGTCTCTTGATCTCCACAAAGTTCACCACTGACAGAATTTCGTAGATTGCCTACCGATTTTGATGTGTTCGTACTTTGATCAACCTGTTTAGAAAGCCTGGAGACTTCTCGCCTTTTTCACTCCAGTTTTTTCCTGCTCTCTGAGCGTCTATTTCCGCAGCTTCTTCTTGCAATGCTCCCAATTGTTTTTCTACTATGGGTGATGTCCAATCCACTATACCACGATGTTTCTTATTTCGAAGGATTTTGTTACGTCTCCGTTGTAGCCGTTTTATCTGTTTATTTCTCCAATTGACTGTCTCCAATTGAAATGACTTGGTAGACAGTTTGACTTCAGCTTTAATCCAGTCCCAATTTCTCTGAGCAGTGTAATGTTTTCTCTGATTCTGGAGTTGCAGAACTAGTGTATCCAAGAAAGCAGCTAATTGTTGTCTAAAATCTTTCTTTTTCGACAGCTTAGGATTTGCCTTCCATGCTCCTGGCCCTCTAGTACTTTCTTTGCTCAAGTTAAAGTTAACTGCTAGTAGAGCATGATCTGTCCAAGTACAAGAAATAAACATTTGTTCCACGCTCTCTATATTAGCCTGCAATCTATGGTAGCAATATACGTAATCAATGATAGAAGACGCATTTGAACCTTGCCATGTTATCTGTTTGTCATTGAAAAAGCAATCATAAAACGAAGTCTGCAGCAAATCTATCCATTCTGCCGGTGGACCATAGACAGATCCATCCAAAGTTCGTTTTTCTATACTATAGTTGAAATCTCCAAGAATGATAGTGTTGTATAATTCGCTGGTCAAATATAATTGTACCATTACATCTTCCATCATGTTGTTGAAAAACGTTGCTTTAATCCGAGCGCTTTGAGTTGCTGGAGCATATATATTTAAAATAGAAAGAGTAGGAGGGACTAGAAGAATTACTCGTATTCTCTTCTACTAGGTATACAGCCGCTAGAATGTATCTTCTCGCCACATCCGTGCATACTAACTTGAGCATATATTGAGATTGAGTGAGACAACTCCACAATGTTAAGTCCATAAAGGAGTTCGTCTGAAACTGTATATTTAGTTGATTCATATTTGAGCATTATCGGCATGTGTTTTTGGAAAGCGATAATGTCAAGTCTAAGGAGCGAAGATATCGAATAAAAGTTTTTGTTGAGAGAGATTGGAGGTTTTTCGTAGGCTGCGACAGTTGAGTGTCGCAACTCTTATTTTACATGTATTGGACATATTTAATTGATATTGTAGTGTGTTTAGAGTTGGTCGCTAAGACCACCTTGTCCTAGTTCCATAGTCGGAACTGAATTCATAAAGGCTAATTGTGCTTCTGTGAATTGATGCCTGCATTGCTAGTTGTTCTAGCTGCTCCCAGCTCTAGATACTGGTTGCTCGTTCTCTAGCATCCGTATCTGTTCGCTTGTCAAAATCAAACGTTGTTGTTTCAAGAATTGGATCTACTCAAAGTTCCAATTCATTGCGTTTCAGTAGGACGGTCCTGACTAATCTCATCTCCTGCCTTTTGTCCACAGAAACGCTCGTATTTGCTTAGAGTCTCTGATGCTGTAATACGGAGAGAAGGAGAAGGAGAAGGAGTCTCTTGAGCAGCCTTTGGCTTCTCGGGTTCAGAGGTCTCAATATCCATGTTATCCTCTTCTTCCTCTTTTCCTCAACAATGATAGGAGTGACTTCCTTAGGTTTTGCAGTATTTATCGGCGTCTTACGGACCTTAGAAACAATGGTTTTGGCCTTTCTGTTAGGAGCCGTAATCGTCTCAATTGTATTATTATGAGGACATTGTCTCATCATATGACCTTTCTCATTACAATTAAAGCACTTCATGTAGTTTTCTCAAGTCAGGACAGTCTGCACGACAATGATTAGAAGCTTGACAGAGTCTACAGAAGTCTGGCATATTTTCCTATTGAAGTAATACTCGGCGAATCTTCCCATCATCGTCCATTCAAGGAACGACCCGTTGAAGCGGTTCAAAAGGAGGGTCATTGGCGTTGGCTGGGGTAAGGTTCAATGTCGCATAGCCTTGCCAGTAAAACAGCCATGACTTCTATTAATCCCAAGATCCAACACTCGACCATAATCGGACAAGCAATTTTCCATATCCTTCCTCAATCGTTGAGGGGCCTTTAGAGGAAGTCTATCCAATTTGAGGCGCACAATCTCTGCGTTGGCAGGTAAACTAGGGAAGCCTTTAACGAAGGTTCCATCCTCCAAACGGATGTACGTGTTCAAAATGGCCTTATATCCGAGTGAATCTTTTGTCCATGCAGTTTCAATAAATGAACGATTAAGATATCTGCGGGTAGAAGGGAGTCTACCGCAGTAGTCGTCGCAACCAGTTTCTTCATCAGCATCTTTATTGAAGGCTTGGACTGCCTTTCGCAACATATGAGCATCTTTGATGTCAGTGATTTCATGAGTATAGAGTTTTTCTCGATGCCTTTCAAGTACTGTTTGATGAATTCGACTGTTGGTTCATTGGACGATGAAGGGCCTTCATCTGTATCCTCGATTGCTGCAGTTGGACTGGGGTGAGGATAGTAGGTCGGAAGGAGTGAGTGATACGTGCTTGTCCAGAAACAACTTTCGCCAAGAGAAGGGTGAGTTTTAGGTGCTGTCTTCTTGCCTGTAATAGAGGCAGAAAATGCTAAGGCATGGATCTGATTATTACGTGAAAGAACCATGGGGACTTCTCATGAATGTGATGGATTTACAAAAAAATATATATGTGTTTTAGATTCTGATAACATTTATGCCGAAATTACAAGTATGCCATTTGTGTACATAGAAAAATATTTCTCAGAAGAAAAAATAAAAACCACTGCTTTAAGATAAATCAAGAATATTTTTTGTAGTGAAAAAAAAAAAAAATAGAAAAAGAAAGAATTTTCTAATTTTCTGCTTGAAATCTAAAAAAAAAGCTTGTTTTTCAATTTTTCAGTTTTAAATAAATAAACGAGTCTACCAGATAATGATCTTACTGCTTTATTCTAGAAGATAGATTACTGGCTGGTAGACTCGTTTTTTATTTTTAAACAGAAAAATTAAAAAGACAAGCTTTTTTTTAAAACTTTAAGCAGAGAAATAAGAAATTCCTTTCTTTTTTATTTTTCGTCATTGCAGAAAATATTTTTGATTTATTTTAAAGTAGTGGTTTTTATTATTTTTCAAAAAACATTTTTTTGAGTACGAAAATGGCATACTTGTAATTTCGGCATACCTGTTAGTATTTCTATTATTTTTGAAATGCTTTTTTTTTGTAAGTCTATCATAATGATCATAAAGGCCTGAGGCACACAATTCTTCCCATAGTTTTTTTTCATTGCTCTAGCTACTTTTTTTTTTTTAGAGATATAAGTGCCTACATTGTGGTGTATGGTTGCAATGGTTGCTATGGTTGCTATGATGCTATGATGCTATGATTGCTATACTCTATTTGGCTTCGGGCTCACAAGTCAACTACACCCTTCTCTTGGATAAATTTTAGCAGACTCTAATCAAGCAAGCGTCAGATGAAAATTTAATTTATAAAGCAACTGTCAGCCGTCGACGACGTCTTCACTTCCCAAATGACAACTCCAGTAATTTGAACTCGTTCTTGAATCCTTTTGATTATCAATTTTTTGACCAGATTTAACCTTACAGAATGAACACAATAACCATAGACGCCATAGACGCCATAGCAACCGCCATAACAACCACCATAGGGATCATAGTAACCATAAACAACAGTATAAGCGTTTACATTTCTCCATTAGTGAAATAAACCTTCCGTATTCGAATAAAGATTTGGTCAAAATTTTCCATCTCCAAATGCATAATTCTTCCACTTTTGATGAAAAACTTTTTCTATCGCTTACGCTGTAGCAATATCTCTACAAAAAAGTAGCTAATGTGATAAACACTACAATTAAAAAGACAAAATAAAGTCAATCAGAACCGAAAACGGCCAAAAGAAAGTTGTTCTTTATTACACTCTGTTGTTTCTCTCTATCTATATAAAATATAGCATCCCTTGAAGGAAATGAATATCTTTTCATGAATTCCATTGAATGTAATCGTTGGTGTCCTTAAGGATGAGGGGCGCATAAATCCCCTACTGTTTATTTTGTAGCGATAATTAGTCTGACGGTAAATAAAGAGACTGCATAATTTAGAGTACAGATTCACGGTTCAGTGTCAACTTCACTCCTGAATACTCCTGCAGCCCATTACGGTGCAAAGTCACTCTAAATCATAGTCATGTAGATAGCCGTGTATACAACAGCTAGAGCAATGAAAAAAAACTATGGGAAGAATTGTGTGCCTCAGGCCTTTATGATCATTATGATAGACTTACAAAAAAAAAGCATTTCAAAAATAATAGAAATACTAACAGGTATGCCGAAATTACAAGTATGCCATTTTCGTACTCAAAAAAATGTTTTTTGAAAAATAATAAAAACCACTACTTTAAAATAAATCAAAAATATTTTCTGCAATGACGAAAAATAAAAAAGAAAGGAATTTCTTATTTCTCTGCTTAAAGTTTTAAAAAAAAGCTTGTCTTTTTAATTTTTCTGTTTAAAAATAAAAAACGAGTCTACCAGCCAGTAATCTATCTTCTAGAATAAAGCAGTAAGATCATTATCTGGTAGACTCGTTTATTTATTTAAAACTGAAAAATTGAAAAACAAGCTTTTTTTTTAGATTTCAAGCAGAAAATTAGAAAATTCTTTCTTTTTCTATTTTTTTTTTTTTTCACTACAAAAAATATTCTTGATTTATCTTAAAGCAGTGGTTTTTATTTTTTCTTCTGAGAAATATTTTTCTATGTACACAAATGGCATACTTGTAATTTCGGCATAAATGTTATCAGAATCTAAAACACATATATATTTTTTTGTAAATCCATCACATTCATGAGAGGTTTTTAACATCTACGGCTATTAACGTAATTATTCATGGCTCTAGCTTTATTTTCTGTATATACATCACAAATTTTAATGGCTTCCTGACTTTCCATATCTTTGATCTATGTTGGCGTTGGCCATACACGCCTCATTGTTGATGAGTCACACAAGTAGTCCTAATTCATGAGAAGGGCAGCCCGACTGATCTAGTCAATTACTACTTAATTACTCGGATTACTACTTTCAAAGAAATGCTCAAAAAATGCATCAAGGGACTTCTCCAAGGCCAAACATCGCCCTTAGACACTGCTCAAGGTAGTTTTAGAGAATGCAAAAATGTTCTTGACCAAGCTCATAAAAACACTCAAGACTGTCCGCTCTGTACTTTATTGGAGTACCAAATGGACCTCTATAGGTTTGCTTTTATCCCAAATCACCTTTATGTAACGTGCTGTCACAAACAATCTACTCCTTCTAACATTCAATCAAATGTTTCCATTTCTCCTATAGTTATAAACCTACGCCCAGACACACCATTAGATCAACACTCTCCTTTCTATTCCTTTCTTGCCCTCTTAAGGTATTTTTAGCTTAGTATAGCAATTCTAATGAACTGACCGAGTCCGAGCAGTCAAAGGCCACATCGGGTCATGTGTTCAAAAGAATCTTTTCTATAAAGCTAATAAATCAACAGATTTTGAGTACGGATTTGACGAAATTAATACCAATGCGCAAGTATATTTTTGTCAACAGAAAAGCATTTCTGGAAAATAATTACTTGTAGATCAAAAACACACCCTTACCACAGCGTAAGTAATTGCATCTTTCTTCCATCGATGGAAGCGACCTTCTACATTTGAGTAAAAAGTTAGCTAAAATTTTCTATTTCTGCATTCAATGGAAGATTTCTTCCATCACTTATGCTATAGTACTTTTAGAAGAATCAGATTAAATAAAGAAATGAAAATGTTGTCAAAAACATTGATATAAAATTTGTATAAAATTTGTATAAAATTTGTATAAAATTTGTATAAAATTTGTAAAAAACTAAAAAAAAAAAAAAAAAAAAAAAAAAAAAAAAAAAAAAAAAAAAAAAAAAAAAAAAAAAATTCTGAAGTCCGTTGCTAAGGAGTAAACTAATTTCGAAAATCCAAAACACACACATTTTTTTTATTATTTTACTCATCCATGTTCATCTTTGCTATTTCTTGCTAGCTTATCAATGTCGAAATAAGAGCGAGCAAATTAAAATCAAACAAAGAATGCGGTTTATTGAGTCAAATATAGGCTCATTTATAGATAATTGCTTATATCAGGGTGCAGCATGATTTGTAGAGGCCTTTATTCCATACAGAAATCTTGAATAGTAAAAATTAATCCAGATAACTCACTGATTACTACTGTACAAGAATCTACATTAGATAAGCCAATCAATATACAAACAGCTCGGTGTAATTGACAGGTTGATATCTAATATTTCTATTTATTTTGAGGCATTTTATCAATAAGACAATGACTGCATAATTAGACGTACATCATTTATTGTCTATTGAAGTAATTGTATTAAACCATGCAAATGACATTATAGCTTTTGAACTGGTTGCATCTTAACTATAGATAAAGCGAGTGATTGAATCAGAGCTGTAAATATATGGTAATGTATAGCCATTTGAACCAGATTTAATGCATCATAAAATTTTCCAATAGTTTGACACTTTTATGAGCAAACATTCTTTTTATTTTTATTTAAGTGAAGTAAGTGTTTTTCTTTTATCAAGGTATTCTATTCAAATAAGCTACTTGATGGTACATATCTTATGCATATAATAAAGATCTTAGTCAAATAAACGTTCTAACAGTAAAAAAAAAAAAAAAAACGCGACAATTCATATAAATTTTGTTCTTTTTAATAGATATATAAAGATAGTACAGTGCTTCCACCCTCACTTGGATACTTTTTTGAAAACATTGGCCGGTTTTTAAAAAACAATTGGTCATTTTTTTGAACTCAATTGGTCATTTGTTTGGACTTCAATTGGTCAATTTTTTTGAATCCATGATGTTCCTCAAAAAGTTTCAATTTTAAAGATGGTGTCCCGCGGTGGCTCTCATCATTATCATTATCGCTAGTAGTAAATTGTTTGATTTAAATTGTATACATTTATGGAACTAAACTATGTCTTTCATTTAGCGAAAAGCAAGTATTTAGTGAAGAAAAGCCATATCCTGTTGGCAAGTCATTTGGAGGCATGTTTATCCCTTCTGAAGAATTTAAAAGCACAAACCCATACTCAGCATAACTTGGACAATACTTTTCTCCTCCTGAAAGCAAAGATGATCCTCTCTTGATTCCCCAGATATGGGATCATTTTAAGAGTAAAAGAATATATACAGCTAATTCGATAAATTTTCTATTTTTGGTCTTCAGTTTTCTTGTGACTGTGATTCCACTCAATTCCACTCAATTCCACTCAATTCCACTCCCATTCCACTTCAATTCCACTCGATTCAACTCCTGTTGATCAGTGCAAAAGTTTAACTTTGATTATGCCAACAACACCGAACGGCGTTGAATAAGCAGATATCAACACACCCGCTCCATATATGTCATTGTTGAATTAAACAAATGGTTATCATAAGTTTTATTTCATAGTGATGAGGATATAAAGTGTACAAATATATGTGTGCATATCAACTAAAAGCGATATGCATGTACATGATGATGATGGTGGTGGTGTATAACGAATAACTCAGGAGAATATTTTGGATAATCTTTCTTTTACCACTTGATTTGCAGCAGCTAATGAAGAGTTCATTGTTTTAGCAATTGATTGAAGGTGTTTATCCAGATCTTTGTTACCAATTATGCTGATACGTTCATTTTGACCAAAGAGTTTTAGTATTTCTTTTACAGTAGTTGCAAGTTCCCCTCCATCATCTTGATAGTTTTCCAGCGCTTTCTTTTCAATAAAAGAATCGACATTATTTTTAATTGAATCATGGACATTTGATGCAATTTTTTGAAATATCAGAGAGCCATGCTTAGCTTGTGAATCCATTGTTTATGCCGAGTCATAGTCATAAAGAGTCCAAATAGTATAAGGTTGATAGAGATGGCCGAGTGTGAATGTCGAGCTAGATCTACAAGTGAAATAGGTTTCTATTCTGTAAAATTTTGACCTGACTTGTTTGCATTGATTTAGAGTGTCATGAGGGTATAGTTGAGAGCAACCCTTATCATTGAATAGCTTCTCTGCCGCTTCTATGGATTTTTCATGGAGGAATATTTTGGTGTAATTTGATGGTGTTGTGATGATATGACATTAAATAAGTCTTCATTTACATACTAAAATATATCATAATCAATTTACATCAGAAAGAGACATAAAAGAGCCTCTTGTACTGAATGAGTCAATGTATCTTTTAATAGATGTGATGATCTGACATTAAATAAGTCTTCAATTACATACTAAAATATATCATAATCAATTTACATCAGAAATAGTCATAAAAGAACCTTTTGTACTGAATAAGACAATGTATCTTTTAATAGATCAAGACTTATAACCGAAATCCATAATTTACATTATTTAGTTAATTTAAAGTAGTCTATGATAATAAAGACTCAGTCATTTGCATGAACTCTACTACTACTTACTCCGACATCTCTTCATGTATAAATATGCTAGAGTAATTTATAGTAAAAAAGAACAATAAAATTGTATAAAACAGTCTCAAAGTATCTACCTTTGTCTCTACATTATCTTATTCTATAACTCTCTATTATCAAAACATCACAGGTGTAAAACTATTGGTTGATGGGCCGACACAAATGACTGGGTTGTTTGAAAGTGTACAGCTGGATGTGACAAGTAGATTACAACTAAAGAGTCCAATTACAAGCTTGTCTGAGTTATCAGATTCAAAGAGTTTGACACAGACTTGCTTGTGATAACAGTTCGAATCTGGAATAGATGAATTGCAATCATCCTTTGAATATCTTTCGTAATGGGGATCAATCCGCTTTTTTCTTCCATAAGGTTCAACACAGTTGATTAAAATAGCTTTTGTCCCATCCAAGAGTATACATCCAGCAAACATTTGAGATACAGCATATCTTGCTTCTTGGTTTGTTGGCCAATCAGAGTCTGCTTTCTTCAAATGAAGATCGTTCAATTCATGATAAGTTTCATTCTTTAACAATGATGCCATCGAACTGTTTTTCATCAAAAAGGTGAGCAATACGTCGTTAGTCTCATGATGCTTTGGTGGATGACTGAGATCAGGTGGAATAGAGAAGATAACTTTTGGTTGCTTTTCATAGATTTCTTGCACTTGATTTGGACTTCCAAGGAGATAATATGACTGTTGTTTTGATAGCAATCCAATAGGTGTCAGGTTTGTGATTTCAGTGAGAACCAAGGTTTTTTGTTGGTCTTGTATGGTATACTCTAACCCACCAGCAGCCGCAAGTGTTGCAATAGGCTTTGTAAGAGTCTTTATTTCGTTCGATGTATTTTGGGCAGTTTTGATGTCACTTTCACTAAACGTTTTTGGTAACTTGGTTTTTGGTGGCAAACAAGCATCCTTCTTAACCCTTTTTTCTTTTCTACCCCGCGGTGATCTGTTGTGTCCAACTACATGTCTATTGAAGGTTGAAGTTGTCTTTAAAGTCTGATTGCATTTCGGACAAATGAAACCACTCTCAGTTTTATCCGTCGTGTATGAGGCTAAAAATTAAGTTTCAGAAAAAAAAAGTGAATATGCATTCAAGAGTCTTACTGTTTTGAATTGTAACTGTAATTTGTAAAGTATGATGATCATATTTATGTTTGTTGAGCTGCGCTTGTGTTCTGAAAGTTCCTGTGCAATTGAGTTCGACACAAGAAAAAGACATTTTGCGCACAATCCCTTTCTCCAAGCTCTGTTTGAAAAAGACAAAGGTTGAGTGGAATTGAAGTGGAATTGTGGCTGGAATTGTGGCTGGAATCGTAATGGAATTGAAGTGGAATGGGAGTGGAATTGAAGTGGAATGGGAGTGGAATTGAGTGGAATTGAGTGGAATTGAGTGGAATTGAGTGGAATCACAGTCACAAGAAAACTGAAGACCAAAAATAGAAAATTTATCGAATTAGCTGTATATATTCTTTTACTCTTAAAATGATCCCATATCTGGGGAATCAAGAGAGGATCATCTTTGCTTTCAGGAGGAGAAAAGTATTGTCCAAGTTATGCTGAGTATGGGTTTGTGCTTTTAAATTCTTCAGAAGGGATAAACATGCCTCCAAATGACTTGCCAACAGGATATGGCTTTTCTTCACTAAATACTTGCTTTTCGCTAAATGAAAGACATAGTTTAGTTCCATAAATGTATACAATTTAAATCAAACAATTTACTACTAGCGATAATGATAATGATGAGAGCCACCGCGGGACACCATCTTTAAAATTGAAACTTTTTGAGGAACATCATGGATTCAAAAAAATTGACCAATTGAAGTCCAAACAAATGACCAATTGAGTTCAAAAAAATGACCAATTGTTTTTTAAAAACCGGCCAATGTTTTCAAAAAAGTATCCAAGTGAGGGTGGAAGCACTGTATAAAGCCTATTTATGCACGCACAAATACTTTAGGTACCTACAAGAAGCGTTTAGTAATACACACGGTACTTTGAGAGTTGATTTGGACAAAAAAGCGACTTGTAAAATTTGACCAAAATGTTTTTTTTTGTAAGGGAGACTTGCTCCAATTTTATTTTAAGTCCTTTAGACGTCAAAAGAGTGGAAGAAAAGACTGTGGTATTATAAGAACTAGACTAAGGAAAGGGAAATGAGCCTGTGGTAGAAGAAATTGAGAAAAGAATAAGAGTTTAAGAGAGCTTGATAGATACTTGAAATGGAGAGAACATCATGAGTAGTGAGAGAGGCACTGGAAAGGAAAGCGGAGGAGAGAATTTACGGTTCATAATCAAGGCGGGATTCATCTTGCAGCTTATTTGCTAAGCGGAAAACCGTCTTGGTTATAGTTTTGGAGAGGAATGGGTTTTCAGAAAAAACAGATTGCCAGTGAGCTTGCCAGAGGGCTAGAGCAGTGCATGCAAAGATTTGGAAGGTACTTAAGGAAGGAAAATGGAGGAGAGAAACACGAGGGATAACAACCCGAAGGAGGAGGACTTGACGTAGGAGATTGACCGAAGGTGCACGGATGTTGGGATTGATGTACTTGGAGAAGACATGAGACCAAACAGCATACTTGGTAGGGCAGAGGAAATAAAAGTGATCAAGGGTATCAATGGAAGTAATGAGATTTGAAGGACAGTGGATACAAAAGTTATTAGGAACTGTATGGGGCATAAGACGATGTAGGTGAAAACGGTTGTTGACTTTGTTGTGAAGCATCCTGTAAAAGACATTGCGAGCAGGGAGAGGGATCTTGAGTTTGACCAAAATGACCTTTCAACCAAAGGGTGCTACTCATAAAAATTGCCCATTTGACAATTTCTGTTCTTCTATTTGATGCTACAACACGAGAAATAGAGCTATCGACAAGCCTTGTCAGCTGTATTATGAGAATAGTAAGATATGAACAAAAAAACCTCAAAAACGTTGTTTTTCATGTCGGTGCAATATTTCACCAGCAATAATGTTATGTTCTTTACATCAATAGGCTCAGAAAGCAAAGATCTATGACTTTTGCTATTGCATCAAAGCCTGATTTTTTATGCAGCGGGATGAAGAATTGAATTTATATCACCTTAGGAAAAATGATACAGTATACATAGAATATGTATATTCTATTAATCTCATAGAAAAGCGTCAAAATAGATATTCAATGAGATTCATACAATTATCATACAGCGTCTGTTTTATGCAATGCTCATGCAATATCAATATTCCATATAGCTTATGTAATATGTGTGAGGCGTTCGAACAAGTGTTGCTGATGTGTCTAGACATTTTTTCCCAACTTCATTTCTCTCAGGCGTGACAAAAATATTGAACCAAGGCTTCAACATGTTTTCGTAGCGTGTGGTTACTTTTTTGAATTTTTTTTGCTTCTAATTAAAAATTTGATCAACTACTCAGACAAGAAGAGAATTTCAAAAAGAATTAATAAGAGAAAAAGAATGATCATCAAAGCATAGAGCAAGAGAAAGAAAATTGAACTTTGAACTACATAACCATCCTACAAAACATCCATCAATAATTATGCCTAACATTGCTCTCTTTAGGCTCAGACGTGCCATGTATTATTGTAAGTCTTACTCGTGAGCAATTGATGCATCGAGCGGTGCATAAATAAATACCTACTTACTAGTCAATATCTACTAAAAAGGACATCTTTTGCACTGATTACAGTATGAAATAAACTTTGGATGCAGATTTGAAGGCAATGCTCAAATCAACTCGTCTTTTTTTTTGTCTTAGTAAAGTCGCTTTCTTTTTGCTAGAATTATCTAGAAATGATCTCTCCTTATTTCGGTTGGTTCAGGCCTACATTGGGTCATTCCAAAAATTCTCAAAAAATGAATTTCCCTAGAAGCCATACCAATGGTACCATTCGATTCCTTGACTCAAAAGAGCATGTTTTAAATGGGAAAACGGGCTGTTTTGGTAATGTAGTGTCGAGTAATGCTCAATTAGAGATTGGCTCCTTTTAGCTGTGATTTGAACGTTTTTGCCCTTGATGTCATATAAAAAGTTCTAGCAATGGATCTTCCTAAACTATCTTATGCTATCTAGAGTGCCAAGGAATATACAAAAGCGAAAATAGGGTCGATTGATAATGAAAATATGGGGCGAATGAACGTAGGACATACAGGATGGCTTTGGCGCGAAGATTGAAAAAGGAACAACTCCGGTTCTTCATCCGGCCGCATCAGAAATCCGGCCTTTGCTGAGAACTACATGAAGACGCAGTTATTTAGCATTGGTGCATTAACAAATGCTGTAGGTGTTTGTTACTCGAGTGTATTGATGTAAAGAAAGCAACAAATCTGCTACTAAAATATTGAGCAAACAGGCGAAAATGTCTATGAGGTTTTTTTGCTCCTTGCATACCATTTTTATAGTACAACTGTTTAGCAAGCACATTGATACATTTTGAGTGTTTGAGCTTGTCAATAGCTCCGTTTTTCGTCTTGTAATGTCAAAAAGAAGATTGAAAGTTTCCAGAATGAATATTTTCGTGAATACCACCCTTTGGTCAAAAGGCCATTTTAACCAAAATCTTTCCATATCGCCTTTTTTTGTCCAAATCAACTCTAAAAGTATTATGGATGTCAGCAAACATGACCTGAATGCACTTAGCGTCTCTGTGCGTGTATAAACAAGCTTTACAATACCTTCATTCGCCCAAGTAAAGAAGAAGATGTGTATGCATCGTTGTCTATTTTCACTGCCGAAGCGTTTGTTTGCCTGGCGTCTCTGTGACATGAGCAATCCATGCACTAACAACCTTTATATTTACATGAAAGTGTCTTATTGAGAAGGGCATTTGGCTCATTGAACTGGTGAGTCAGGTGAGTCAGGTGAGTCTGGTGAGTCTGGTGAAGTGAATTCTAGTCGAGCGAACTTGATTCTGGTGCTAGTAAACTGCTTGATAATTATTCAGTTGAAATTCATTGCATAGGCGTATATTTGACAGTCGAGAATTTGCGTCTAAGATCAAAAGGCCGGGCAGTATCAATATCCTTTTCTTAGCGTATAATTGCAGGTTAATTTGCGCAAGAATAGCATTGAATTATAAACTCTTGTGAATGTGATTTACAAAGGATAATGCTTAATACGATAGATGCTTATTGCAACATATAAATCAATTTTTTTTTCGAATATTGTGGATCATATTAGTGGGTATACATTTATTCTTCTTTGTTTATTGGTTTGAGTAATCAGGTCTCTAGATATTATCAGAACAACAATTATCTGTAAATAATCTATAATCTTGTTTATTGATAACTTCCTCCTAATTCTTCCATATCACGATCTGAATAACCTAATAATGTCAAGACATACTTCAAACTCTTTTGGTTGATACGAGCTCTAGCTTGTTCTTGTACACGTGGTTTAGCATTAAAGGCAATACCTAAACCAGCCTTATTAAGCATCCATAAATCATTAGCACCATCACCAACAGCAATAACTTGGTTCAAAGTCAAGCCTTCTGCCTGTGCAATCACTTCTAACAATTCGGCTTTACGAATGCCATCCACAATAGGGCCAATGGTTTTACCAGTTAATGTAAGACCGTCAGAAGATACTTCAAGCTAAACAAGCATTTAAATACACTGACAGAGAAAACAATGATCTTACCTGATTGGCAAAGGCGTAATCTAACCCTAATTCTGCCTTGACATAAAGGGCTAAAGGCATAAAACCACCTACAAAAAAGAAAAAGAGTAAGTATCATTTATACTTTAGGATCAGATACATTACCACTAATAACAGCCAATTTGAAACCAAGTTTCTTTAAGGCACGACACAAGAAGCGAGCACCTTCTGTGAATGTCAAAATCTTTTTCACATTTTCAAGTACACCAACGCTTGTGCCATCCAACAAAGCAACACGTCTACGTAAGGATTCCTTGAAATCAATTTCACCATTCATGGCAGCTTCTGTAATAGCCTACAGAAAAAAAGTTTAATACATGCATTCTTTTTTCTCCATAAATACGTTACGGAAACTTGATCTACGACACCAGCATGTCGAGCGATTTCATCAATAACTTCTTGATAGATCAAAGTGGAGTCCATATCAAATACTACTAAACGCTTGTTCTTTCTAAATACATCATCACGTTGGAAAGCAATATCTGTTCCATGACTTGCTGATAAACCAATCAATTCTGTACGCAAAGCATCCATGTCAACACCACCAGGCACACTCAGACGCAAATCAGCGCAAGATAAGATATGGTTGTCTTTGTTCAAACGGGTCATCTTTTCAACTGAGATACGGTGCTTAAGTAATAAGTGTGTCCATTCGCTCAAGATAACTGTGTTAAGGCCATTCTGGTTCAAGATGGTGGCAGCATATTTGATTCTTTCAGAATACGGTGCTTCTTCAAGAGAGGAAGGGATATAGACAGGCTCGCTAGAAATACGCTTTTCTTTTTTGTCATGCTTGATAGTAGGTTCAGTGACTTGAGAATCAGGAATATCGTAAGTCAATGTAGCATCCCACTTCTGAGCAGCTTCAGCCAAATCACGGAATACGGCCACATTATCGGATTGAAGGGTAATCAAGACACCAAAGGTAACATTGTGGTACAGACGAGAAAGCATGAAATCGTCAATTTCACAAGGATGGCGTGCAAGGCAATCCAAAACAGCGCCAACAATATCTGTACCATGAGGACCAGCCAATGAGACCAACACTTTTTGGTTAGGGCCCACAAAGGCAGGAGGTAGAACAGAAGATGTATTTACATGAGCAGATCGGCTTCTGACCATAATAGGAGAACTGTTGCCGAATTCTAATTGGTGTTCTCGGCTAAGTTTATTCATTACGGAGCGTTTGAGTTTTGTGAGTTCTTCAGCCTTAACAAGAGATAATGCTGCCACACGTTGTAAATAAGGTTCTGATAATGCAAGGCCTGAGTGACGATCATTCTTTTTCAAGATTTTAGTAATGCCTGTATAATTCAAGAATACAAAACGTTCAAGCGTGATGATCTTCTTGAGTAATTCAGAAGGGTCTGCTGTTGAAGACTGGCTGGCTAGCGCTTTTGATTCTTGCTCAAAGAACTTATTGGCCTTGTTTACTTCAATATCCAATTTTTCAATAAAGATAACTTCGCATTTCTGTAACTGAGCTAAACGTTCGGATACTAGTTTAGCAAAGGGTGTGTTATTATCGTTGTTGTCCTTGAGTTTAATCGAATGAGAGTACACATCTGTTTTTAAAAATGATTTAAGTTGTGTGTAATCAATACAGTGTTCAGCATAATCGGCTGACAGTTGTGCTTTTCTCTCGGCCAGATAATTGCCAAACTTCATGCCAGGTTAAAGAAAAAAAAAAGAGAGAGAGAGAGAGAGAGAGTTAAAAAAAGATGCTCTTTGTATAGCAAATCAGACACAGTCCCATCAAATGAGTCAAGATGGGGCGGATCTTTAATTGGTAAACAAGAGTTGCGAGAAATGTAGTGCTACTTTGTCCATACATTGATTTCAATGATCCTGTTGACTAAGGTTGTCAGCCACAGAGGGATTACTGCCGACTTTATTTTGTGGTTTCGTTTTATTTTGAAATGCATGAAAAGATATGTGTTTTGATATTAAATTAGAATAAAGTGTGTTTTTTGTGTGTAAAGACTATAAAACAACGAGAAAGAAAGAGGGCAAAAGCAATATACAAGGCATACTAGATCGAAAGAAGTGTACTTGCAAAACTTCTTGGATTTTGATGCAAGTATATTTTGTTCTAAAGAGGTCATTCGGCTTAAAAGACAACTACTGTGATAGACTAAAGTTAAAAAGCATATTGCTTTCTTCTTTATCAATAGATTAATCATCCCAAGCAACAACAATAGAATTTATCCTGATAGAGCCCATTGATTGTAAAGCAACGTGACACCTAAAATTTTCAAGGGAAAAAAAACACGCACAGCAGTTTTTTGACGCGTCTTTTTTCTTTCACTTATCTTTTATAATTATGACTGAAGGAAACATTTATTCTGCAGTTTATTCAGGCGTACCAGTCTTTGAAATGATTGTCAAAGGTGTTGCTGTTATGCGCAGACGCACCGACGACTATATGAACGCAACACAAATACTTAAAGTAGCCGATATTGAAAAAGCAAAACGTACAAAGATACTCGAAAAAGAAGTGCTCGTAGGCGAACACGAGAAGGTACAAGGTGGATATGGCAAATATCAAGGCACTTGGTAACGCGTTGCGTTGTTGTTTCTTTTTTAATAACTTGTTTTGTAGGATCCCGTTTAACAAGAGTAAAGAATTAGCAGAAAGATATGGAGTTGTTCCAATTTTAGCTCCTTTGCTTAATTTTGAGCTGGATCCTGCGTCTATTCAAGAACGATCAGCTAATGAAACACATACTCACTCTTCTTCAAATACGTTTGTTGAACCAAAGCGTGAAGACGCACCTTCTCAACAACGCAATTATTCACCTTCTTTGGAAGATGCTCTTCCACCACATAAGAAGGCCAAGACAACGTCCAATGAACAAGAACTTTTTCAACCATCATCCAGCAGCAGCCAGCACACAACTAACGAGCCTACTTCTGCAGATCACAACCGTAGTGTCTTGATGTCTATATTTTTATCCGATAAACCTGATCAAATCAATGATTTTTTGAACCAATCGCACGGAAAAGACAATTTCAGTATTGATATGGTTATAGATGAACAAGGAAACACGGCCCTGCATTGGGCTACCTCGCTTGCTCGTATCAATACTGTAGAATTGCTCGCCTCTAAAGGTGCTAATATTGCCTGTACCAACTACGCAGGAGAAACACCTCTTATGCGTAGTGTCATGGTAACCAACAATTATGATGCACAGAGTTTCCCCAGAGTTTTTGATTTGCTTAAAGAGACGGCAACATTTACTGACAACAAGAAGCGTACAGTACTGCATCATGCTGCCTTGACTGGTAGTATTCAAGGACGTATCAATGCTGCTGTCTATTATATGGAAATTTTGGTCGCAAATGATCTATGCAAACCTGTCCTAAATACTCAGGACGCACTCGGTGATACTGCTCTTACCATCGCAGCAAGACTAGACGGTGCTGCTCTTGTAGATGCCTTAGTAAGAGCAGGTGCAGTTCAAAACACACAGAATCATGCTGGCCTTGATGTACAAGATTACAAAACTGAAAATAATGAGGTGAACATTCTTTTTTTTTTTTGATTTTTAATCTAACTCGTTATTTTCAAGGATTCCACAATGGAAGAAGCCTCAAATTCTCAATCCCAGCGTGTTTTTGCTACCTCATCTTTGTATTCTAAAAAGCCTTATGCTCCTAGCCAAAGAGGAAAAGAAATTGTGGCTAGTAAGATCTTGATATCAGAGATATTGTAATTTAATAATCCATCTAAATATATAGCTGTTCAAAAGATTGTAGATGCTCTAGATGAAGAATATGGTAGTCAGTTAACTGCTAAAGAACATGAATTACAGTCAGTTCAAGAGGATTTAAATGCTGTCACTCAAGAACTTGAAAAGACACGAAAGAGTCTAGAAGAACGCCAAGCTGAATCGCAGCGATTATCAGAAGCTCAGCAAAAGACTCGTAATCTTGAACACGCTCTCCAAACAGGCTGGCAGCGACTTGAAAGCCTTATGCAAGCTTCTAGCAAGCCCATGCCAACCCAAGCCGATCTTGAACAATTTGATGAGAACGAGGACATTGATGCTTACTTTAATATACCCGATTTGCAATTCTCAGACACAATAGATGAAGAAGAAAAGAAGCGTCAATTAAAAGAACATATTAAGCATATCAGAGCTAAAGTCAGGGCATATGAAGCCAATAATAATGCCCTTGATGATGAAATCAACGAGTTGGAGCATCAATTTACTGAGAAAGAAATGCAATGCAAGCGTCTGATTGCCGCTTGTTGTAATCTGCCTATTGACAAAATTGACGATTTGGTAGAACCATTAACATTGGCAATTGAAAGTGATCCTCCAGATCTTGATTTAGCTCGTGTGATTGGATTTATGGACAAGATTCGAAGACAAGGTGCCTTTACTGAACCACCGATTGTTACAAATCATACAAAGCCTACAAAGAACACTGTAGATTCGCCGCATTGAGCACTATGTATATGATATTAAAACATCCATGCTTAATTTGATTTTTTTTTTTTTTTTTTTTTTTTTGCTTTTGATTGAATATAAGGTAATAAACGTAACTACACTTTTTGTTTTCTCTAGTGCCATAGCTATTTTTGCAAATAATTTAGAAGCACTTTAATAAGAAAAAACTCTATTCGTTAGTTATAGAATAAATATAAAAGGATGCAAAGAAGTTCAAGTACCATTATGCAGCAAAAGCACAAGCCAGCTACTGTAATCAATCGGATGTAGTTTACCCGGCAGTAGGAATAAAGGGATTCCACGACGTCACATAAAGTTTACTATCCATTTCTTTCTTTTTCATTTATTTTATCTTAAGCAAAAAAAAAAAAAAACCATGAACTTTTCACCTTATTCACCCTCACCTGACGAAGACAGAACTTCACGTTTGCCACCTAAAAAAACACAACAACAAGCTTTGTTTAGTTCTTACCAAGCAGGTAACCCACAGTCGTTTGCTGAGCAAGGTTTTGGAGCAGGAAGTAGTAGTAGCGGCAGTGCAGCTGGAAACCAGACAATACGTGTTAACAAGTACGAGACATCATTGCCTATTCGTGTTGACGTTGAAGCAGCTCTAGCTTATGTTCTTGGTCCTGTAACAGGTAAGCCTTTTGCATAAATGATGTAAGCGACTAAAAGAGATAGGCTTATTATTATTGATACTCGAGAGACAAAACGATTATGTTCGATTTCATGCCTGGCAGGTAAAAAAAAAAGTGAACAATAATATGTTTAAATCGCTAATGTTTGTAGTCTTCGCTTACATTCTCATCCTTAATGTTTGCACAATTTGTGCTATTATTCATTTCATCCTTCTTATCTTGGGTTTTGTTCTTTTTCAACATATTTTTAATGATATATTTAACGTAAGTCTATAGACAAAGGCGAGTACGAGTACTTATATTTTATCTAGCTATAGGGCATATTTAGATGGTGTTTCACTAGAACGATACGAGGTTCCTTATTTCGGTATCATTGCCTCAGAATACGTTGATACTGAGTAGCCTATACACTATACATACTATATATTATATAAGTAACGCCTATACCTCTCCCTTTTTCTTAATTTCTAAATCATAAAAAAAAGATCTTTATTATTATTGATACAAGTTATTTTTTTTTCGCCAGAAACTATGGTGGAAGGAAAGGAAGGAGTACAATATGTACATGTATGAGTATTAGGTAATTTGAAGCACAGTTTTTGTATACATAGAATGAAATAATCATATGAAAATGGAAGGGAGACCAAAGTGAAGGAGATGAAAGATAGAAGCCATAAAAAGTATAGTATTTAATTTGTGTGAGTTGAACCTCGCGAAGAACCATCTTCATTAGAAGAAATAGTTGAAGTAGTTGACGTTGTGCCTCCACTACCTTTAGGGGCTCTGCTCTGAATCATACGGCGAGTTGCTTGTGCTATGTAAAACAATAAATAATCTTTTTTTTAAGGTTGTGTATTACATACCACGTTTGGCTGAAGCCTTTCTGTCTAGGTTTTCAATGACACTTTCAAGTCTAGAGACCCATTCATCTCTTTCTGAGTCAGAGCCAATATATAAAATATGGACAGTAGGTGCAGCAATAAAAGTTGTGTTGAGATTATCAACACCAGAAAAAGATGAAATGAGTTCAATACAGTGAGCAATACCGCCTGCTTCTTCTTTTGAAAGAGCTCGAACCCTAGCTCTTTCCAAAGTTAAATGACCCTTGTAATGCAAGCGGGTTACTTTTCCTTCAACTTTCGGTTTAGCAAAGACCAAAAGATCAGAAAATAATACATAGTGTCGTTCTTCGCCTAAGGACCGTGTATTCAACACTACTCGTGATAGCTGTCCCTGCATAACTAGTCTTCGTTCAGCCCTTACACTAAATGGGGCACCAATAAGTGCTTGGTGAATCATGAGTACTTGATCGACATTATCGGCATCTAAAAGCCTATATGAATGTTAAACAAAGTTGCGAGGCGGATTATCGCTTTTACTTTTCTTTAATGCTATTATGGAACTGCTGAATCCATTGTTTGCATTTTAATAGGCCATGATAATCAGGAAAAGTCTTGGAAGTTTCATCAGATAAGCGTGTGATAATGTCGACATAGCGATCAATACAGCCAATAGGCAATTGAATCAAAGAGAGTAAAGTGAAGCCTTTAAGTGCTTTATCTTTATGAGCCGACTATCTATTATGAATAACACTGTGATTTAACAGCTTATGTACTTACATCTATAAACTTCTTAAAAGGAGGATATCTCGTCAATCGTTCATACGTTGTTAGAGTAACATCATAATTGTTCAAATAAACACGGTAGCATTCTAGATTAGGAAACTATCTTGAAATTAATAATTTATGTTGTACTCTCTCTCCTCTCTCTTCTCCTTCATACGTTACCCAGGCTTGAAAAACGTCAGATATAATTTGAGTTGGTCCCCAAATACGCAGTCTATTAAGCGTGAGTCATTAGTAAAGACGTTGTTCTGTTACCTCTCTTGAAGACTCTTCAATGTCAATTGATGTGTATGTACCAATTCTTCAAAGTTGCCGAAAAGCCAGCGAAATTCACGCTCTGTACACACCATTTTTTTCATTCCAAGAAAACTAAAAGACGAATGATTGGTGTCTTTTCTCAATGGCAATAAAAACAACCGCATGACCAATTCTAAAGATTCTGTGTAAGCTTGTTCTGATGTTAAAAGGCTTTCTATCAAAATTTCTCGGTTCCGATGCGGATTCTCGTGGCCTGTGTGCAACAAAAGGTCAACAAATTGTACAAATAAACACAATAGGTTTACCGATTAGAGTAGTGTCTACATCCTCGAAATCCAAATTGTCAGTAATATCAAAGTCATCGATTGAGTCGCCGAGAAAGTCAATAGCAGAAGAGTTGGTGGTCGAGCTCTGTTGTTCGTCAATAGAAGAAAAAGTAGACGTGGTAGTAAGTCCACCTGTATATCGACTGGCATTTGAGCTTGCAATACTACTTCTAGGACTACTGTGCATCATGTTGGAGGAAGAAGATGTAACGGTGGATGCATTGTTGTTGCTATGAGTGCTGCTTTTTCGATGTGGCCGAGGTTGAAGGATATTGTTGGCGGTGCTGCTGGCAGGCTTGATACCAGAATTTAAGACACCATTGGTTGAAAAAGACATCTGCAAAATGAAAGAAATACAGATGCCTAAAAATAAAAAAAAAAAAGAAAGAATAGAAAAGAACCTAAATACATTTCATTTGTTTTGTCATTCTTAACGACAATCTAGTCCCAATTCGACAGATGCATACACAAGAAAAAAAATTGTTTAGATCCATTTGTATTCTGTTGCTGAGATTCAACATAGTGTGAGCTCTCGAAAAAGTTTAATCAAAAATGATTATTTGTGCAACTTGTAAACACTGCTGATTATCTTTTTTATTGGACAGAACCATGTAGACCGAGCTACTGTGTTACTCTCCCATTTTTTTTCTATTCATAGAGTGAGCTCTACTGTGTGTGTATGTGTATTTTGCTAAATTTGCATTTCCTATGAACGTGAAGCTTAGTATGACTTACGGAACTACCTGAAATAATCAGCTGATTTAATAATATGTAGAAATGAAACAACCATATGGTTAACTAAACAGGTAACAGAACTAGCTTGATAGTATTATCTAATTGTGCACAATTGCAAGTTGATAACAATAATCTGTTTGGACATTGGCACCAATCTGAGAATATTTTTTATTTCATTGGTAATGTAGTCTTGTCAATAACTTTTTCCTGAAAAGTTTATTTAGAGGGGTCTTTTTTATATTTCATTGGTTCGGATACTTGATCTTGGATTGACTCGCATAATGGTCACTATCACTTCTTAATCTAGAACAAAGGCGTTTTCAAGAGCACCCCCTTTTATTTACAGAGGATGCAATTGAACGCTTTTCTTCACACGATAGTAATATCAACTCAAAGTTAAAGATAGAGACGACTTATTAAAAATTGAGATTGCCCCTAATATATCCTTGTACATGCCATGGCAAATTCATGCTTGTGGCACAAGTGTTTGGACTTATTAATTTAGATTACTCTATGCTGTCCATGAGTAATCTGTTAGCATGAATGACTAAAATAGACCTGGCGCTTGTGGTACCTTAATACTGTTCATAATTTCGTGACATATATGTTTCTCTTGCTCATTACGTAAGTCACTTGATTAGAGTGATTGTATTATGTAATGTTTCTTACTCAGATAGTTTGTTCAAGTGGTAGAATTCTGACAAAAAGAAAAAAGAAACCCCTACGTCGTGTCACCCTCATGGCTTGATAAATACACATTTGTAACATTACAATACATTACATAATAAGATATCATTTGATACACAAAATAGAGTTATTCGATCAAGAATGAGAGGGTATATTGACTACAAGCGATCAATTCTGTGTATGTGTGTGAATGCGTGTATGTGTCCTGTTACTCATGCTTTATAGACTGTTGCACAACAGCAAGGTACAGTGCGACGGATTGATTCTGTCGGTCTAGGAAAAACAAATGTCGTTTTGCCAAAAACAATCATCGGTCAATGAAAAGCGATTGTCATAATGATGCTGGGGATCTTCGTGTAAGTAACTCTTTAAATGAAACTTTAGTACCAATGTTTACTTTGGATTGTTCATCTTTTCTTTTTTTTTTCTTTTTTTTTTTTTTACCTTGAACACACATATATACCTGATTATCATAGTTTTATTTATGACGAGTAAAGAAATTCGTCTATACAAGCTATCGTTCTTCAAGACTAATACATCTGTGCGAAGCTGAGAACATTTTGGAGAAGACATTAAAATGAACCAAGCATTATCTTCCCTTGTTGAGAATTGAAGCAAATAATACAGAAAAATAACACATTCCTAATAGGTCGATGTATCATTATACTTTAAGAATAGAAATCTGCTTAACGAAGATTACAAAAAGACATGTTTTTAGAGATAATTCTTCATTAGTGTTCAAGCCTTTGATTTACTCTTGCCATTCTTCAGTTACAATAATTCTTGGTTGTGATTTGCAGTGAGAATCTATAACAAATCTATGTTCTTTCACTGTAAGGCCGTTTATTATATGTAATTAGAAATGGAATTTGTAGTCGCTTTCACTCAATCAAGAAATATTTTGGTAGAAAATTGTCATGCTTCATCTTTTTAGTCTTTTCACCTTACTGAAGATTAGTGATTTTCATGTTGCTATTAATTACTATAATATGTATCCAGTTATTCGTTTGCGCGGAATAAAACTGTAGAAATTACCAGTGAATTTGCAGAGATACCTCGCAATAAAGTAAGTTAAAACTCTTAGAAACATCTAATTATTTTTCACATCTCCCTTAAATACTCACAACTGGCACCAAAAAGATGAAAGTCTGTTCTGAGCACATTGTCAATACTAGAAAAGAGCTTCACTTCACTTCAAAAAGCAATTATTAGTCGGATAAATGCAAATTCTCAGACTGCTTTACTAAGCACTTTATAATTATTATTATCTTTAAAAAAAATAACAGTTAGTTTTGATTCTTTTTTCATATTTGAGGACAATCAGTCAGATAAACCCTATCCTTTAAACTGTTTGGATATAGGCATTATTGAGCAAGCAAATATGCAGAAAAGTTGGAGAAGGTGGCTCGAGTCTAGATCAGCATTGTTGTTCGATAACAAGGAACTCTATTGATGCTCAAGAACGTCTTGTATTATCTGGTTTTAAATATTACGCTTTTAAAATGATGTGATACAAGTCTGAGACATCGTTTGTACTTGGCATTGCATGCAGGTAGTCTGATCACCTTTCTCCGACACAGAGTTCTCGTTTATACTTTATGGGCCCCGTTTCCTTTTATCATTAGGAGGGCCACTTCACAAAGTAGCAACCAAAGAACAAGTCAGAGTGAAGAGCAATACACAAAAAAAAGGAAAAAATGAAACGAACAGGTGTTCCGAGTTTGGTAGGACCACTAGCCATGTAAATGCTTGATTTGTATTTATGACTACTCAGGACCTAACATGTCTAAACGTTTTTCATTTCTTTTCTCCCTTGAGATTTATGTTAATTCCAGGAATAAAGTGAGAATTGAATAATCATACAAACTAATGCAAGTTAAAAACACAATTGTAATCACTCACGTTTTTTTATTAATATTAGAAAGAGCAGTGCCGGTTGTGCCAAATGGCGGTGCTCAAAAGGAATATGGACGACTTTGTGACACTTCAGCCAGCGGCTTTACTACTCCCAAATAATGGTTATGTAAAGGCGTGTCGTGAGGAGGACTTTGTGCTTTCCAAAAAAAAAAAAAAATAAGCTTATTAAAAAGCATTTTCCTTATGATATATAGACTTTTTTCTCTCATCTAACTTACAAACACGTTTGTTTGATGGTCGTGTAATAAACAGCAATCAAAAGCTTGTCTGTTGTTCTAAGTCTAATCAATTGATGAAATATACTTTAACCGACTGCATATATTGATTAAATTATTGAATGTAAATCAAAAAGTTGCAATGGCAAAATTCAATTTTTTATCAGGGAAAATGTCTTCCCATACAAACTCAAATTCCTCTGCTGTGACGATTAATTTATCATCATAGGGTAGACTTACTTTTAGATAATCTCTCCTTCCAAATGGAAAGTTGTGAAAAAGTTAAATGCTTTTTGAAAATAATAATAGAAGCTTGGAAAGCCTTTACCAAACAAAATCTATGCATAGGAAAAGAACTCTCCAAGCTTATAAGAAGGAAAAGTCTGGTCGATCAAAGGTGTGTCTTGAAAGGGGTGTGTCTAAACCCAAATTCAAAAGACGTAGTGGATTAGAATTGGACCATTTTACTCTTTTTCTTTCTTTCCAAACTATAAAAAGGTAATAATCAACTAACAATTCATAAACTGATACTGTAGTAGCATGGTTTCAGACGTTCAACTTTCTCTTATTGCTAATACACTTGGTGTTGTTACCATGGTCTTGATTGTCGCCTACCACTACATTTCTGTCAACGACAAGTCCAAGTCTTTATAAGCTCGCCTTTATATACCAACATACTTGATCAATAAACGTACTTTATTTACAATTTTAATTCGCGTTTTAATTCGAGGAACCAGCCAACAGCTTCTGTTTTTCTCATGTCTGAAATACCAGAACCACTTACACTCTCAAACACGAGCTTCATAGTAGCCTTTTGCATCACCTTGGTCTCTTGACCCAATATCAATCGTCTTAGTTGATCCAAAATAGAAGGGAAAAAAGGACCCAATGATAGAGGCTTCAATAGATCAATAAGGGCAGTTGTATATTGGTTTTTGAGCACAATGTCAGAGTCAATTGAATCAATCTTCTGAATCAGTTGATTCGTGGTAAGCCAAGCCAACGCATCGTCCATGCCACAAAGTGCTTGAATTAATGTTGTAAACCCAAAGCGAAATTGATCCAAATTCATTGGCTCGGGAAAGTTCTATTTTGGATATCAATATTCAGCACAAATAAGTGATAGACTTACATCAATTAATATCTTGGCATAAACAGCAGCTAATTCTCGAGAAATAGGCTTTTCAACAAGAAAAGCACTAATCACTACTGTGTGTGCACTTTCATACAATTCTCTGTTTTCAATACGCTTCCATTTAAGAACAGGATAGATAACTGGTAAAATATCATTCTCCAAGACAGTATCATCAACATTCTTCATGACTTGTTCAACTAAATCAGTGAAGAAAAGGAGACGAGATTGCTTAACCATGGATAGTAGCTCAATCGAATGCACATCGTTATACACAAATTGAGAGGGTGCTATAGACATCAGAGATTGTTTGTTTTCCCTGTGGCTTACCATATTCTTTAAACGCAAGTGACAAGAGTCTATTTAATTGGCAGCGATGGTCTTCTAGTAGTAAATAACCAACGGCATTTGTCAAAGTTTCTTGATACGCTTGTCGACCTGCTCCTTCACCCAAATGTTGAGTAATGAAATTCAAGTTGGAATAAATAGAAATGGTATGTTGAGCAGCATTGGGTATTTGAATCAAGCCTTGTCCATCAACAGCAACTGCTTTTAGTACCACAGTGTTAGCAAATGCAAAACTTTTAAAATAGGTCCAGACTGCATTCTCCAAGTCTTTATAGTTTTTAGATTCTTCAGGTGTCATAGATACTTCTGCAGTACTTATGATATAGCGATCCCAATCAAAGAATATATTGTAAGAAATCCCCTCAAGGCGATTTAGGATAAAAGATACGTATTCTAGATGCTGCTTAGTGGATGCAACTTCAATAAGTTTGGCTAATGCTCGAGAAATACGACCAATGTCTTTAAAAAGGGGTTGGCTAATGAGGGTCTGCACTTCTTTTGTCATTGTAGGAGTGTTTGAAAGTTTTTGGATTAGATTGCCATTGTTGAATGTATGACTACTTGTAATTAAAGTGTTGTTAAGATGCTTGAGAAGTGATAAAACATCTAGCTTTTTAAGTTTCTTTGATGACATTTGAGTGATGCACCTCGCGGCAAAGAAAGATATGTCATCTAATAATGTTTAGGTATTGAATAACAGTCTCTTCATATTCACCTTGATATTTGACACTGTCTTTCGTTTCTATGACTTGATCCAATTGGCTTATAAACGCTTGCTCCATTTCTTCAAGCATATCATTTACTTTTTTTGATTTGACGCCTTGATTGAATTGTAGCATACGAACCGCACCAGCAGAAACAGCTAAACAAGCTAACTTCTCTTGGGATTTAGTGATAGTTTGCTTTATCATCCCAATCAATGTTGTTAAATCAGCTTCAGCACGACTCTCTGGCTTTTCTTTTGATCTGATATCTACTACATGCTCTATAGCTGTCATAACTGCATAATATCCATGATGAGCAGAGGCAAACTGAAAATATGCATTGAGTAGTCTTTGACAGGATTCAATTTCAAAATCATTCAAGCAATTTGTTCGCGCTAATGCATGTGCAACACCTGCATCCAATGCTTCTGCCATAGTTGTATTTCGCTCGTGATCATTGATATGAGCATAGCGCTCAATCACTTGAGACATGCCCTGTAGTAATTTCGGATCCTCTGTTTTGCCTACAAGTGATACCCATCCAATCCAAGCGTCTTTTTGAACAGGCAAGTATTGATTGTCTGTCATGAGTAGCAAACTGAGCAAAGTGTCCATTACCATTTGAAAGTGTCTATCACTCATAGTCGGGTATCTACGTAACCAGCTTGAAAACAAGATAATAATGGATCCAAGACCCTTTAAATGCAAATGCTGAGAAAAATATCTATCTTTGAGTGCAATGGCTGTATCGAGAAACTGAAGCGTAAACCATGATACAGGCAAATCATTGCTATATTTCGAGAGTTGAGACAAGTTTTCTATTATCTAAAAACATTGTATTTATGATGAGTCATTGTGTATAGGTTGGCTTTCTTACTTGTTCCTCATTCAAAGTGGAATACTGAAGTACATTATGATAAGCAGTGGAGAGTGTTCTTGCTAATTCTTGCAAGTTCGCGTCTGTTGCTTGTGACATATGAAGGGAAAGGAGGTATCGTGGTAAAATTCACAAAGAGAAAAAGTATATATGGATTTCAAATTACAAAACATGTCGGTTCTTTAAACGCTGACAAGAAGGGTGTGATTGGCCATAGTCGCTAACAGTTAAATGCATTACAAGATCTACAAGTAAATCACCTTATAGCAACTGGAATCGAGTATTTAGTACTGGAAGTACTTAAATATATATATATATATATAGTAAATGTTGTAGCTACCTCCCATATGATCCTACAATTCAAGCCACTGCAGACATACCACAGTTTGCAAATATTCCTTTCATTTAAACTAAAATTCACTTCACCAGACTCACCTGACTCACCTGACTCACCTGACTCACCAGTTCAATGAGCCAAATGCCCTTCTCAATAAGACACTTTCATGTAAATATAAAGGTTGTTAGTGCATGGATTGCTCATGTCACAGAGACGCCAGGCAAACAAACGCTTCGGCAGTGAAAATAGACAACGATGCATACACATCTTCTTCTTTACTTGGGCGAATGAAGGTATTGTAAAGCTTGTTTATACACGCACAGAGACGCTAAGTGCATTCAGGTCATGTTTGCTGACATCCATAATACTTTTAGAGTTGATTTGGACAAAAAAAGGCGATATGGAAAGATTTTGGTTAAAATGGCCTTTTGACCAAAGGGTGGTATTCACGAAAATATTCATTCTGGAAACTTTCAATCTTCTTTTTGACATTACAAGACGAAAAACGGAGCTATTGACAAGCTCAAACACTCAAAATGTATCAATGTGCTTGCTAAACAGTTGTACTATAAAAATGGTATGCAAGGAGCAAAAAAACCTCATAGACATTTTCGCCTGTTTGCTCAATATTTTAGTAGCAGATTTGTTGCTTTCTTTACATCAATACACTCGAGTAACAAACACCTACAGCATTTGTTAATGCACCAATGCTAAATAACTGCGTCTTCATGTAGTTCTCAGCAAAGGCCGGATTTCTGATGCGGCCGGATGAAGAACCGGAGTTGTTCCTTTTTCAATCTTCGCGCCAAAGCCATCCTGTATGTCCTACGTTCATTCGCCCCATATTTTCATTATCAATCGACCCTATTTTCGCTTTTGTATATTCCTTGGCACTCTAGATAGCATAAGATAGTTTAGGAAGATCCATTGCTAGAACTTTTTATATGACATCAAGGGCAAAAACGTTCAAATCACAGCTAAAAGGAGCCAATCTCTAATTGAGCATTACTCGACACTACATTACCAAAACAGCCCGTTTTCCCATTTAAAACATGCTCTTTTGAGTCAAGGAATCGAATGGTACCATTGGTATGGCTTCTAGGGAAATTCATTTTTTGAGAATTTTTGGAATGACCCAATGTAGGCCTGAACCAACCGAAATAAGGAGAGATCATTTCTAGATAATTCTAGCAAAAAGAAAGCGACTTTACTAAGACAAAAAAAAAGACGAGTTGATTTGAGCATCCAAAGTTTATTTCATACTGTGATCAATGCAAAAGATGTCCTTTTTAGTAGATATTGACTAGTAAATAGTTACTTATTCTCACACCATTAGATGTGCACAATGTAAGTAAGTAAGATGTACTATAATGCATGAAACTCTTGAGGTTAAAAAGAGTAACTTTGAGCACAACTAACGATAAATGCCTTGTACAGTCGACGAAAAAAGGTTGGCCCAATAAAATGTCATTCAATCCTAAAAAAAAGTAGCCAATTTCTATTAATACCATGACTAGAATGACTTTCTTGAGTCATTATCGATAGTGAAAATTTTATAAAAGCTGAAAAGATACGTATGGACACTAAAGGGTCCGGTTGATGCACTTCCAAAGACACCGTTAACAACAATATTGTCTATTTAAGATCCAACGCATTTTACAGAAGTTTGTAATTGATGAGAGGTTATGGGGACGACAAAAATAAGAATGATAGCAAAAACAAATATTTTTTATTCATTTTTTGGCACGAAAGTAGGCTGCTTTTGCGCTATCCATCTTGGTGTATTTTTTGAATAGTCCTTTTTCTTTTGCAAGTTCAAAGCACTTGTTCCAGTCCATATCTTTACCTTTTTCTTTGCGGTAAGAGTCAACAAATTGCCAATCACGATTTATTTTCTGAACATGAACAACTGAACTAGCAGTAGGTTCGTTTGTCGCGTCAGAAGAATAAGGGCTGAGCTTGTGTTTCTTTTTGAAATCATTAATGAACTTAATACCGCTATCAAGGCAATCGATAGTACGTTTGCGAGCGGCGTCATCAGAAACATCTTCAGCTAATAACCTCTTAGCCATAGCTAATTGGTTATACGATTCATTGCAAACTTCTTCCAAAGCATCATCTTTGTCTTTATCAGCATCGAGTTCACCTTCAAATATGCGCTTTGCAATACTGTAAAGAAGTTGAACAGTAGCATCATCATGTCTTTTGATATGAAGCAAAGAAGTCTTTTGTTCAACAAAGAAATGTGCAAGAGCAACAACTGGTTCCAAAGGAGTTTCATCTTCGAAGTTCAGGATTGATTCTTTGTTAATCAAAAGACAAGACTTAGCCCAACCATGTGAAGGCAATTCCTTCATAAAAGATATGCGATCAGAAACAGAACTCATTTCAAGAAGTTCATTGGAAGTATAGTGAACACAGATAGCTATCACGATTGGTGACACGGAGTATTGCTCCCAAACTGATAAAGAATACTTCATGAGTCTTCTATAGAATTTCATGTTTGCGGTGTGTTGTACTTCGATCAAGATTGGAGGAAAATCCTTAAGCTCTTTTTTCTGGATCGGGCAGTAAAGAACATCTGACTTCGTATAGTTTGGCCATTCTGTTGGTTTGGTAATATACTTGTCTCTTGCAGCTTCGCCTAAATAAGTTGATAGTAGTTAATGATTATTCAATTTCCACGGTTATACTTACCAACAACTTTTGTAACAATGATGTTTATTACGTGATCGTCATCTAGAATCCATTTGCTCATTAGGTCAGTGCCAGGGGAATATTTCTTAGATAAAGTAAAAGACCAAAGATTTTCTGAGTCAGGTAACATGGGGAGGTAACAGTTTGAGGTAACAATACAAGGTAAAAGAGGTAACAGAATTCGTTACCTCACAATAGCCCAGCAGTAACAAGGTCCGTTACCTCATAATAACTCAGCGGTAACAAAATTCGTGACATCATAATAGTCCAGCGGTAACAAAATCCGTTACCTCACAATAACTCAGCGGTAACTAAAAATAAAAAAAATTCAAGGTCGAAATAAATTTCTCTCAAGAATGTATTGAGACCTTCGAACATAGAACAGTAAACATAAATTGCTGTGATCTTCTTAGTTTTATTCGATAAATATGTGTAAGTAAAATATATAGGTCCAGATTAAAATCAAGTATAAATATGTGAAAGTAATGTTATTTGTTCTTTGATCTTCTTTTTATTGCTCGCTTTTCATAGTAAATTCCGAAACATCATTAATCATATTCAAATGGCAGTACCAAACAGTGATATTTTAACAGCCTTACAACAGCAAATGGCTGCACAACAAGCAATGATTGAGCAAATCATGCAAAATCAAGAACTCCAGAATCAACAACAGTAATAACAAAGCCAACAGGAACAAGACATAGAAGCAGAAGACCCACTTTTCAACACCCAACAACAAGTACATTCTTTTGAGACACAACCCCATCATGATTGGAATCCTTCTCGAAAATTATCGCAACTATTGGTCCAGGAATGTCTGACAACCAACGTAAGCAATTGATTGAAAAATATCCTGCCATCCAAGGAGTCAATTATCAACCACCCGCTACCATGCCGGAAGCATATGCCAGAATGAGTTATGATCAAAAAAGGGAAGACAAAATGCTCAAGCACCATCAATATGTTACTTCAGCAATATTCAGGCCTTTGGATATCTTGGCACATGAGATCAGCTCTGAAATTGATAATCCAAACGTTCACAGATATTTGCAAATCATCAATGATATTAGACATTTAGTTTTGCATGCTAATTACGATTTGACAGACTCTAGAAAAAACATTGCACTCAAGGCAATCAATCCAAACTTTAGATTATCTACTGCAAACAATACAGACTATATTATGGCACAAGATGAGTTTCATAACTTGATAAATAATCAATTCAGTATAGCAAAGGCCTTGCAAGCAGCTCAAAAGTTCAACAAGAAGTCTTTTTCTGGCAACCGTGTCGAAACACAGTCGTTGGTTCGGCGTTCCCAACTTCAGCCCAGCCAAACGGCCTCTGTTCAACACAAGCCCAATTACAGCAACTACAACAACCACAATTCAACAAAATCAACAGCACCTCAGAAATCATTCAACAAACAACAGTACAGCAACAGCCGCTCTTACAACAAGAACAACAACAACAACCAGTAGGGGGCAGGCTAAGCCAGTACTATTTAGAGTGGACCCAGCTTTCAAACAGTTTCTGGCTCAACAGCATAATAAAAAACGGGTACAAAATACCATTCCACACACCTCCTCCACTCACTACAATTCCAAAATCAACAAAACCGTCAACACCTCAGCAAGAACAACTTCTAGATCAAACAATTCAAGAACTTCAACAGAAAGCAGCAATAGAACTAGTGAACCCAGCAACACCAGGCTACTACAGCTCAATCTTTGTAATACCCAAGAAGGACAAAGGCCTGAGGCCAGTCTTCAACCTCAAAGTCTTAAATCGATATGTCTCACCACCGCACTTCAAAATGGAGACATTGAAGGAGGTATCTCTTTTGATCAAACCAAACGATTATATGACCTCTATAGATCTTGCGGATGCCTTTCTACACATACCGGTCCATCCAGCATTCAGAAAATACCTCAGATTCCAGTACAAAGGACAGGTATTTCAATACTGCACAACACCTTTTGGATTGGCAATGGTCCCTTGGTTATTCACAAAAATTTGCAGACCAATTTTAAACTGGGCCAGACAGCAAGGGATCAGAATCAGCGCATACATAGACGATTGGATTATCATAGCCAACAACAAACAACAAGCCATTCACCATACCAACTTGATAGTCAACAAATTACAGCAATTGGGATGGATAATCAACTTCAACAAATCGACTCTTCAGCCAACTCAACAGATAGAACACCTAGGCTTTACACTGAACACCAACTCCATGACAGCTTCTCTACCCAACAAGAAGATAAAATCAATTCGACAGATTATCAGAGCAGCACTTCAACAACCTCAGCAAACACCAAGATCAATACACAGCCTCACAATGAAAATAAGAGCAGCAACCTTTGCTATCACACCAATCCGCTTATACACCAATCAACTGATGCGGTTCAAGAATCAAGCAGTGAAAAATAAGCAAGACTGGGACAGGAAGAGGACATTGCCAAAGGAGTGTGTTCAAGAACTCAAATGGTGGTTGAAGAACCTCAGCAAATGGAACGGCAAGTCATTCATCGGCCACGAACCAACCGAGACAGTTCACGTAGATGCAAGCAATACAGGTTGGGGTTGCCATTATGGCGACCTAACTGCATACGGGCACTGGACAAGCGACGAAGCCGACCAGTCGATAAATTGGCGAGAACTCATGGCAGCGTATCTCACTCTCAAGACCTTTCCTCAGTTACACAACAAAAAGATTTTGATACGCACGGACAACACAACATCAGTGGCGTATATCAACAAGCAAGGGGGAACAAAATCGCTATCGTTGATGAAGCTTGCAACTCAGCTTTGGAAGTGGTGTCTGAAACGCAACATCATGGTGGAAGCCAAGCACATTCCGGGTCAACAGAATCAAGTAGCGGATCAACAATCAAGAAGACAGTACAGCAAGAACAATTGGATGATACGACGACCAGTGCACAACCAGGTTCAAAAACAATGGGGAAGAAACGACATCGACCTCTTTGCGGACAGAACGACAGCCCTCGTAAAAAAGTTTGTATCATGGACACCAGATCCCGAAGCCTATGCAACAGACGCATTCAGCCTAGCATGGAATCAATTTCGCCATCCTTGGTGTGATGTTTTGATAATAGAGTTATATAATAAGATGATATAGAGACAAAGGTAGATACTTTGAGACTGTTCTATACAATTTTTATTGTTGTTCTTTTTGATTATAAATTATTCTAGCATATTTATACATGAAGAGATGTCGGAGTAAGTAGTAGTAGAGTTCATGCAAATGACTGAGTCTCTATTATCATAGACTACTTTAAATTAACTAAATAATATAAATTATGGATTTCGGTTATAAGTCTTGATCTATTAAAAGATCCATTGTCTTATTCAGTACAAGAGGTTCTTTTATGTCTATTTCTGATGTAAATTGATTATGATGTATTTTAGTATGTAAATGAAGACTTATTTAATGTCAGATCATCACACTTGGATCAACCCGCCATGGAACTTAATCAGCAAGTGCTTACAGAAAATAGTCAAGGAAAAGGTGTCATTAGCAACGTTGGTAGTCCCATATTGGACAAGTGCATTATGGTTTCCGGTGCTTCAAGCACTGGCAGTGCAAGCACCAATTTTTCTGCACACGAAGCATCTGATTTGCCCCAGCAGGAACACACCTTGGCAGTTGAAACCGACTTGGAGACTATCCGTTTGGCTCTTATCCGCAGCAAATTTGACAATAAGCAACTCTCAAACACAGCTTCAGACACAATAAATCAACAATACAGTACAGCCATCAGTACCAATCGTACCTACCAAAAACCACAACAGCAGTTCATTCTCTGGGCACAACGCCATCAGGTCCCTCCTTCGGCATTTACAGCTACACAATTGGTCAACTTTTTACAAGATATAAAAACGGAAAAACATTTTCAATTGTCAACGCTCAAATTATGGCGATCAGCAGTTCTACAGTTACACCCACATGCGGATTCAATTTCACAAGAAAAGGTGCTGAAAGTTTTCATGAATGCAGTCACCAAACAAGCTCCGCCTCTAGCAATCCATCGTCCAACAATCGACTTAAAACCAAGTATACAATTCGTAGCCAAGATCGACATCAAGCGTTGTTCCTTGGCAGATCTGCAAATTAAGACTGCGTTTTTGGTAGCAATGGCAGCCTTTCTGCGACCATTGAACTTACAGAGAATATCTCTTTTATCCGCAACTCGGGACAACCAGGGCAACTTATTATTTGATATTGTGGTACCTAAAGAAACTAGACAAGGCAGACGAATTATCAAACCAGTACTTATTCATCCCCATCAAGTTTCGGACATTTGTCCAGTGTTATCTTTTCAAGCATTAAAAGATCATCCGGTGGCAAAAGTCAAACGCCAGCCTGACGTTTTATTCGTCAACACCAAGCGTCCTCAACAAGCGGTCAAAACTACCACCATCTCTTCTTGGCTGAGAAAGGCACTACGACAGTCTACAAGCGAATCAGGAGTCAGTGTACGCTCCATTGCATCCTCTATTGCGTTAAAACAAGGAATATCTTTTGACGATATGCAGACGCTGGACAACTGGGTTGATTCAAGAACATTTCAGAACCATTACCGGCGGGAACACTTATCGACGGTGGATTTTACCAACCAAGTACTGGGAGCAAATCTACCAATGGTTCAGCTTGATGAAGGCTCTAACAATGATGAAGAAAACCAGGAGTTTTTCGATGCTATGGAAGGTTTTTGATGTTTCTTACGCTGGAGCAGCAATTTATGTTTACTGTTCTATGTTCGAAGGTCTCAATACATTCTTGAGAGAAATTTATTTCGACCTTGAATTACGAGGTAACGAACCTTGTTACCGCTAGGCTATTATGAGGTAACGGACCTTGTTACCTCTTATTTTTTTTTTTTATTTTTTTTTTAATTACCGCTGGGTTATTGTGAGAGGTAACGGATTTTGTTACCGCTAGGCTATTATGAGGTAACGGATTTTGTTACCTCTTATTTTTTTTTTTTATTTTTTTTTAATTACCGCTGGGTTATTGTGAGAGGTAACGGATTTTGTTACCGCTAGGCTATTATGAGGTAACGGATTTTGTTACCTCTTATTTTTTTTTTATTTTTTTTTTTAGTTACCGCTGGGCTATTGTGAGGTAACGGATTTTGTTACCTCTTATTTTTTTTTTCATAGAACTTGTCAGGCTTTTTCTTTTTCGAACCCGTCTTTTATTTTTACACTTTTGTCAAAATAAGGTCCATATTGTCCAAGTTGCCCGAAATCTTGTTCAGTTGACCTACAGAGTTGGCAGAGTAGTGACTTTTAACCTTGTAGCTGCGTCTGTTCAGTGTCTTGTTTCTTTGGCGCTGTTTGGATATAACGTTGCACTAAGACTTGTGTAATCAAAAGCTAGGGACAATAGCTGATGCTTATACACTTACTGATTGGTTGAAGTCAAGAGGTAAACACTAAACCCAAAAGGATGTAAATGTGTATACAGAGATCAGGTTTTTGGGTTTACTGATTCTCAATACATAAATACTTGTACTCCGGGGTACCTGTATACACAAAGGGGAAAAAGAATGCTTAGTGTCCGCCTTCTATAGTAGCATTCATGCATACAAAGACAGAAGACGAGCCATCTTTTGTCTCAAGATCAGGTTTATCATTGCCTGATATTCTGTTCAAGAGAGTGATTAACTCTTGTTCAGAAAAAAAATACATTTGTTCAAGTCTAGTCAACCTGTTCAAACTACTGAAAATACTTGTACTTTGGGGTACTTGTACATACAAAGGGGAAAAAGAAGGCATGGTGTCACTTTCTAGACTGAAACTGGTGTTTCTCTATCGACAAGGCTTTCTCTCAGGTGTCTCCAAGATTACTCAACAAGTCTCAAGGTCAATCAAGAATGGCTCTCATGGCTCAGAGGATATCTAGTAAGTATCTTCCAATGGTATTAAAAGTATAATACACTAAAGTCCTTTTGTATAGGTGTTTCCAAGGTTGGTCATCAAGGTCTGTTACTGATTCAAGGCTGTCTCCCTTTGGTTCTGGCTCTCTTTGACGTTTCAATGTATCCATTCAAGGCTTCGAGAAGTTTTCGCGGTATTGGTTCCCTTTGGTTGAGTCTTCTTTTTTTCTGTTTAAGGGTCTGATCAGCTCTTATCGAAGCAAGGAGAGGATTTGGTTAGGCTTGATCACCCTGATCAAATCCACAATATATTGGTGTTGTGTATATCAAATTCCCTTTTGGTTTTTACTAGCGTGTTCTCCCTCCTTCCAATCTCTACTTTTCTTTTTGTTTCGTTGTTGTGGTTTAACTGTTGAAAAAGTAGGTACATTTCTTCGTTTATGTTGTTTTTCTTTTTAGACTGAAGAAGGTTTTGTCTGGTGTCTTTAATATAAGTAATAGTTGTCTTTCTTGTTTTACAGTCAGTATTTGTGGTTGACTAGATCTTGTGTTTGCGCATTGTCTATTCATCTTCAGTTATTGACAAAAACAATCTTGAATAAAAGCAATGGGTTGAATCCACTTGTACAACTGCTTTATCCACTCACGTCTGTTGCTTTATTGTTGTCTTTTATTCTTAGTACGAGTTGACTAAAGTATAGTTCACTTATTAAACTACAGTGATGTTCCTTTCGATACGCTATGACATTATGTTTCGCTTTTACACATCTGCGCCTAGTCTTTGTAACAACTGGATCAAGACGCGAATGTGGTCTGTAAATGTCAGTAAAGCGGAAAAAAAAGAAAATGATATTCAAAGATATCATTGGAGATTGAACCACATTACCATCCTCTTACTAATAGCCCAGCGGTAACAAAATCCGTTACCTCACAATAGCCCAGCGGTAACTAAAAAAAAAAATAAAAAAAAAAATAAGAGGTAACAAAATCCGTTACCTCATAATAGCCTAGCGGTAACAAGGTCCGTTACCTCTCACAATAACCCAGCGGTAATTAAAAAAAAAATAAAAAAAAAAAAAATAAGAGGTAACAAAATCCGTTACCTCATAATAGCCTAGCGGTAACAAGGTCCGTTACCTCTCACAATAACCCAGCGGTAATTAAAAAAAAAATAAAAAAAAAAAATAAGAGGTAACAAAATCCGTTACCTCATAATAGCCTAGCGGTAACAAGGTCCGTTACCTCTCACAATAACCCAGCGGTAATTAAAAAAAAAATAAAAAAAAAAAAATAAGAGGTAACAAAATCCGTTACCTCATAATAGCCTAGCGGTAACAAGGTCCGTTACCTCTCACAATAACCCAGCGGTAATTAAAAAAAAAATAAAAAAAAAAAAAATAAGAGGTAACAAAATCCGTTACCTCATAATAGCCTAGCGGTAACAAGGTCCGTTACCTCTCACAATAACCCAGCGGTAACATCACCCCCTCCAGAATGAACTCATCTTTGATGGTTGTAAACGGCTTCTTACAATGTGAACATCTAGGCTTGGTATAACATTACTTGACATAAAAACGATTTAGAGTTTTTGCAATTTGTGTTCTTCAAAAGGAAAATAGTTTTCTTCTCTTTCATGTCACTTAGCATTTAATTCTTTTGCTAGCTCTTCTAATTGTGGATAATTTCTCTCTACTTTGTCTAGTAGGATAGTTTCTTCTCTTTGTTCCTGTCTTGTGTAGTACATCATTCTTATTCTCTTTGTTAGATGCAGATTTATCGCTTGATTTTGATTCAATGCGTTCATGCTCTAATCTTTTTAGTTTTTCAACTTTATCCCAGTAGCGATTGATGATTGTAGGATCTTGGAAACTAGATGCAGACTCCCAAGTGTTAGCTCTTTCACCAAAACTAGTCTATTTAACCAAGTACTCTTGTCTTCCTGGCTTGCCACGATGATCACGAATATCTTCTATTTCAAAGTATCCTTCTTCAATGGTTGACTCATCAATGGTCACAATCTTCAGTTCTGATGGTGTATAATTACGATGCAATAATTCATTTTGTTCGTCTTTTAATTCATATGAGCCACCTTTGTTTCTTCTTACAACAGTATAGGGGCCTTCATATAATGGAGACAGTTTACTCGGTCTCTTTTGCAGTCTTACCATAACATGTGTTCCGGGTTCAATATCAACAAGTATGTTCTTTGTATTGAACTTCTTAGTATATTCCTCATTTATCTTTTGACTTCTTTCAAAGATAGCAGGAAAGACAATCTCCTCCATGTGATCAATGCGCTGCTCAAGATCATCGCGCGTCATCATATCTTTGGGAAGTGGATATTTGTTCTTTTCTTCATAGTTTTTAGGTAAGCCGACTCTGCGTGAAAACATCGATGAGAAGGGTGAGCTCAACATCTTATTCTTGATAGCGTTGTTGATAGAAAGCTGGACTACTGGTAAGTAGTAATCCCAGTCTTTGCTATTCGATTGACACATCTTTCTCAGTGTGTTTTCAACAATCTTTACACTGGATTCAGCACTTCCATTTCCTCTAGGATGATAGGGAGTGGAGTATCTGCGATCAATGCCGAGCTTTTTCGAAATAGATTCAAGTAACAAGTTATGGTATGCTCTGCCATTGTCGGACTGTAGGATACGAGGAAATCCATAGTCTCCAAAGATCTGCATCAATGTATGAGCAATGGTATCTGATTGTTGGTTCTTAAGTGTTCGGACAATAATATATTTTGAACAAATATCAGTCAAGACCAAGATTTCAGTATTCCCATTTTCAGTTACAGAAAAAGGACCTGCAGAATCAACAGATACATGATCAAAGGGTTGCAATGCAATAATGCTTGTCAGTGGATGGTAACCTCTTTTTGCTATATTATGCTTTTGGCACTCAGGACATGAACTTACTAGTTCCTTGGCTTCTTGATACATATTTGTCCAATGAAGTCCTTGAGAGTGTAGTTCACGCACTATAACATGGCTGCCAAAGTGTCCAAAAGTATGTGCATCACGCAAGAGCTTTTCTCTTTCAGTCTCAGGCGGTGTAAAATAATCAAGTGGTTCTTTAGTTTGCTCAACAAGTTGCGTGGTAAGAACATGCAGGTTTTATCTCTGCTATATTTTTTCCTGCAAATAGCAGCTCTTTTTATTTTGGCAGCTTGTCCATTTCGCTTTCGATTGCCAGTGCTACCCCCCTACCAGTTTGTGATCACCTTCGAATTGGTCGAGAGGGGAATACAAACGACTTAATAAATCTGGCAGTTTAAGAAGGATACCAGGAATATGCACAGCGTCAAAGTCAGAAGTCAGAAGTCAGAGTTTCTTCGTATCAATTCAACATCATATTGTTGCAATCTTGTTGAGTATGCATATAGACCAATGCTTTGTGATCCGTGTGCAATGTAAATCGGCGTCCCCAAATATATTGATGGAAGCGACGAAAAGCCATCAGAGCACCATATAACTCACGACGAGTAGCACTCCATCTGCGTTGTGAGGGTGATAGAGCATTGGACACAAAGCTAATATATTTGTCTCTAGTGTGATCCAACGGAAGGAATTGTATAAGCTGAGCTGCTGACATAATAAGCTTCTTATCCATACGATCATCCAAGGTGCTTGCTAAGCTAAGTAGTGAAGCAGCTGCATTGATCCGCTCAATGCTTCGATTGTATACGTTTTGAGATACTTCGATGGCTTTCAGCAAAGCTTCTCCAGAGAATTTATGCGTCATATTCAGGGAATCAAGACTACTTTTGCGAGCTCAGTGATATACCTTGTCACCAAAGAACCAAACCATATCTTTGTGTAGTCGGTTGTTGTTTTGTAACAAGAGTATTAATGATAACGAAAGGATCAAATGAACATCAGATTCCATAGTCAAGTGATTATGTTTCACGAAATTATAGACATATTTCTGCATGTTATAGAACCTTTCTGAGATGTCTATTTGTTCAACGTAGAATCGATCCTGACCTGGGATGCGCAATGTCAAAGACAATGGCGTTGATTTATTTGCAGATAAACTGCGAGTGTTGTTTGTATCAACTGAATTGGGAACTTTGGCAGCAGGAGAGGGGGCTTCTTTATTATATGTCTTTTTTATGTGGATAAAACTTGAGTAAATTTCGTTCCAGATAACAGTGCTATATCGCCTCCCTTTTGGTGGCTTCTTCTTTTTTTTTTTTTTTTTTTTTTTTTCTTTTTTGGTTTTCTTAGCCTCCTTGTATGCAGCGGCAAATCTTTCAAACCAAGCTCCATGTAGATCAGTAACAGAAGTAGCATCTATTTGCATTGACCATCCGGGTATTAGCTCCTTATATTTTGATGCGAAAGAAGAAAAACTCGGGTTCTTGTTTTTTTGATATATAGTTTTCAAGGTCTTCTAGGCCAAAATACTTCATGATGAAAAGTGCAGATTAGTTAGAGCAGAAGACATACCTGAATAGAAAGGGGGTTTCGATTTGCTCTGCGACTTATTCACATACTAATAGGTTTATGCAAACGGTGTATAATGCTGGAATCCCCAAGGATGATCCTCGTATGGCAGGCAGATCTTTGGCATCTCTTACCGCACAGGTACAGGCTCTCGCTCCTCTTGCATGCATAAATGTACTGGGCAGGCAAGAGGAGGAAAATAACTCGTGGATGGTGGAAAACATTGCTGATATTGCTCGGGATATACTGGGTGATGATGTGGTCAACTATGGCTCCATTACTGCTGTGTTCTCTGCTGGTGCTGGCTCTCTTCTGTCTTCGTCTACTAGTGGCTCAGAGGATAGTGAAAGAAGAAGTCATCTTCAGAAGAAGCAAATAGAAAGAAGCACACCGTACAGCAAGACTGTTAAGACCTACTTTTGCAAGATGCACGGCTCCAATCCCACCCATGGCACTGAGAATTGTTTTACCCTTAGCAAAAACAAGAACAACAGAAAAAAATGTTGTGAGATGAAGAGAGAATAGATATAAAATAAGAGAAAAGGTAAGAACACAGACAAAGTCCGTTAGAACTTGTATAGGCTTTTATTTCCCAAAAGAAATGTTATCCTTTTCAATTGCTATAAAATATCGGGGTATTTATACTTTTTCTTCTTGGTCAAAATATTGTTTTGGGGTTAGCTTCTTGACTACGGATTGATTTGTCAGATCAGGAGCAATTAAGAGAAATGCCTTTAGAGGAAGTTGTCAGCTCAGACAATAGTACATGATCTGACCTGAACTTGAATAAACTATTACATGTTTGTCAAATGCCAATGCCAATGCTAATGTATTTGTCAGCTCTAACTGTCACTTTATGAGGGCCATTAATAATGACAGAGTCACTAGGTTCATAGTCTCTGACTATGAGGAGGATGTAGTACTTCTAGTAGAATGAGTGAATGTCAGTGACTATAGATCCATTGCAATTGCCATAGATGTGATTTGGTCTTTTGCCATGATCATCATGTATTGGTCTATGCATATAGATTCATATATGTTCACAACACACATGCGGATTCAATTTCACAAGAAAAGGTGCTGAAAGTTTTCATGAATGCAGTCACCAAACAAGCTCCGCCTCTAGCAATCCATCGTCCAACAATCGACTTAAAACCAAGTATACAATTCGTAGCCAAGATCGACATCAAGCGTTGTTCCTTGGCAGATCTGCAAATTAAGACTGCGTTTTTGGTAGCAATGGCAGCCTTTCTGCGACCATTGAACTTACAGAGAATATCTCTTTTATCCGCAACTCGGGACAACCAGGGCAACTTATTATTTGATATTGTGGTACCTAAAGAAACTAGACAAGGCAGACGAATTATCAAACCAGTACTTATTCATCCCCATCAAGTTTCGGACATTTGTCCAGTGTTATCTTTTCAAGCATTAAAAGATCATCCGGTGGCAAAAGTCAAACGCCAGCCTGACGTTTTATTCGTCAACACCAAGCGTCCTCAACAAGCGGTCAAAACTACCACCATCTCTTCTTGGCTGAGAAAGGCACTACGACAGTCTACAAGCGAATCAGGAGTCAGTGTACGCTCCATTGCATCCTCTATTGCGTTAAAACAAGGAATATCTTTTGACGATATGCAGACGCTGGACAACTGGGTTGATTCAAAAACATTTCAGAACCATTACCGGCGGGAACACTTATCGACGGTGGATTTTACCAACCAAGTACTGGGAGCAAATCTACCAATGGTTCAGCTTGATGAAGGCTCTAACAATGATGAAGAAAACCAGGAGTTTTTCGATGCTATGGAAGGTTTTTGATGTTTCTTACGCTGGAGCAGCAATTTATGTTTACTGTTCTATGTTCGAAGGTCTCAATACATTCTTGAGAGAAATTTATTTCGACCTTGAATTACGAGGTAACGAACCTTGTTACCGCTAGGCTATTATGAGGTAACGGACCTTGTTACCTCTTATTTTTTTTTTTTTATTTTTTTTTAATTACCGCTGGGTTATTGTGAGAGGTAACGGATTTTGTTACCGCTGGGCTATTAGTAAGAGGATGGTAATGTGGTTCAATCTCCAATGATATCTTTGAATATCATTTTCTTTTTTTTCCGCTTTACTGACATTTACAGACCACATTCGCGTCTTGATCCAGTTGTTACAAAGACTAGGCGCAGATGTGTAAAAGCGAAACATAATGTCATAGCGTATCGAAAGGAACATCACTGTAGTTTAATAAGTGAACTATACTTTAGTCAACTCGTACTAAGAATAAAAGACAACAATAAAGCAACAGACGTGAGTGGATAAAGCAGTTGTACAAGTGGATTCAACCCATTGCTTTTATTCAAGATTGTTTTTGTCAATAACTGAAGATGAATAGACAATGCGCAAACACAAGATCTAGTCAACCACAAATACTGACTGTAAAACAAGAAAGACAACTATTACTTATATTAAAGACACCAGACAAAACCTTCTTCAGTCTAAAAAGAAAAACAACATAAACGAAGAAATGTACCTACTTTTTCAACAGTTAAACCACAACAACGAAACAAAAAGAAAAGTAGAGATTGGAAGGAGGGAGAACACGCTAGTAAAAACCAAAAGGGAATTTGATATACACAACACCAATATATTGTGGATTTGATCAGGGTGATCAAGCCTAACCAAATCCTCTCCTTGCTTCGATAAGAGCTGATCAGACCCTTAAACAGAAAAAAAGAAGACTCAACCAAAGGGAACCAATACCGCGAAAACTTCTCGAAGCCTTGAATGGATACATTGAAACGTCAAAGAGAGCCAGAACCAAAGGGAGACAGCCTTGAATCAGTAACAGACCTTGATGACCAACCTTGGAAACACCTATACAAAAGGACTTTAGTGTATTATACTTTTAATACCATTGGAAGATACTTACTAGATATCCTCTGAGCCATGAGAGCCATTCTTGATTGACCTTGAGACTTGTTGAGTAATCTTGGAGACACCTGAGAGAAAGCCTTGTCGATAGAGAAACACCAGTTTCAGTCTAGAAAGTGACACCATGCCTTCTTTTTCCCCTTTGTATGTACAAGTACCCCAAAGTACAAGTATTTTCAGTAGTTTGAACAGGTTGACTAGACTTGAACAAATGTATTTTTTTTCTGAACAAGAGTTAATCACTCTCTTGAACAGAATATCAGGCAATGATAAACCTGATCTTGAGACAAAAGATGGCTCGTCTTCTGTCTTTGTATGCATGAATGCTACTATAGAAGGCGGACACTAAGCATTCTTTTTCCCCTTTGTGTATACAGGTACCCCGGAGTACAAGTATTTATGTATTGAGAATCAGTAAACCCAAAAACCTGATCTCTGTATACACATTTACATCCTTTTGGGTTTAGTGTTTACCTCTTGACTTCAACCAATCAGTAAGTGTATAAGCATCAGCTATTGTCCCTAGCTTTTGATTACACAAGTCTTAGTGCAACGTTATATCCAAACAGCGCCAAAGAAACAAGACACTGAACAGACGCAGCTACAAGGTTAAAAGTCACTACTCTGCCAACTCTGTAGGTCAACTGAACAAGATTTCGGGCAACTTGGACAATATGGACCTTATTTTGACAAAAGTGTAAAAATAAAAGACGGGTTCGAAAAAGAAAAAGCCTGACAAGTTCTATGAAAAAAAAAAATAAGAGGTAACAAAATCCGTTACCTCACAATAGCCCAGCGGTAACTAAAAAAAAAAATAAAAAAAAAATAAGAGGTAACAAAATCCGTTACCTCATAATAGCCTAGCGGTAACAAAATCCGTTACCTCTCACAATAACCCAGCGGTAATTAAAAAAAAAATAAAAAAAAAAAAATAAGAGGTAACAAAATCCGTTACCTCATAATAGCCTAGCGGTAACAAAATCCGTTACCTCTCACAATAACCCAGCGGTAATTAAAAAAAAAATAAAAAAAAAAAATAAGAGGTAACAAGGTCCGTTACCTCATAATAGCCTAGCGGTAACAAGGTTCGTTACCTCGTAATTCAAGGTCGAAATAAATTTCTCTCAAGAATGTATTGAGACCTTCGAACATAGAACAGTAAACATAAATTGCTGCTCCAGCGTAAGAAACATCAAAAACCTTCCATAGCATCGAAAAACTCCTGGTTTTCTTCATCATTGTTAGAGCCTTCATCAAGCTGAACCATTGGTAGATTTGCTCCCAGTACTTGGTTGGTAAAATCCACCGTCGATAAGTGTTCCCGCCGGTAATGGTTCTGAAATGTTTTTGAATCAACCCAGTTGTCCAGCGTCTGCATATCGTCAAAAGATATTCCTTGTTTTAACGCAATAGAGGATGCAATGGAGCGTACACTGACTCCTGATTCGCTTGTAGACTGTCGTAGTGCCTTTCTCAGCCAAGAAGAGATGGTGGTAGTTTTGACCGCTTGTTGAGGACGCTTGGTGTTGACGAATAAAACGTCAGGCTGGCGTTTGACTTTTGCCACCGGATGATCTTTTAATGCTTGAAAAGATAACACTGGACAAATGTCCGAAACTTGATGGGGATGAATAAGTACTGGTTTGATAATTCGTCTGCCTTGTCTAGTTTCTTTAGGTACCACAATATCAAATAATAAGTTGCCCTGGTTGTCCCGAGTTGCGGATAAAAGAGATATTCTCTGTAAGTTCAATGGTCGCAGAAAGGCTGCCATTGCTACCAAAAACGCAGTCTTAATTTGCAGATCTGCCAAGGAACAACGCTTGATGTCGATCTTGGCTACGAATTGTATACTTGGTTTTAAGTCGATTGTTGGACGATGGATTGCTAGAGGCGGAGCTTGTTTGGTGACTGCATTCATGAAAACTTTCAGCACCTTTTCTTGTGAAATTGAATCCGCATGTGTGTTGTGAACATATATGAATCTATATGCATAGACCAATACATGATGATCATGGCAAAAGACCAAATCACATCTATGGCAATTGCAATGGATCTATAGTCACTGACATTCACTCATTCTACTAGAAGTACTACATCCTCCTCATAGTCAGAGACTATGAACCTAGTGACTCTGTCATTATTAATGGCCCTCATAAAGTGACAGTTAGAGCTGACAAATACATTAGCATTGGCATTGGCATTTGACAAACATGTAATAGTTTATTCAAGTTCAGGTCAGATCATGTACTATTGTCTGAGCTGACAACTTCCTCTAAAGGCATTTCTCTTAATTGCTCCTGATCTGACAAATCAATCCGTAGTCAAGAAGCTAACCCCAAAACAATATTTTGACCAAGAAGAAAAAGTATAAATACCCCGATATTTTATAGCAATTGAAAAGGATAACATTTCTTTTGGGAAATAAAAGCCTATACAAGTTCTAACGGACTTTGTCTGTGTTCTTACCTTTTCTCTTATTTTATATCTATTCTCTCTTCATCTCACAACATTTTTTTCTGTTGTTCTTGTTTTTGCTAAGGGTAAAACAATTCTCAGTGCCATGGGTGGGATTGGAGCCGTGCATCTTGCAAAAGTAGGTCTTAACAGTCTTGCTGTACGGTGTGCTTCTTTCTATTTGCTTCTTCTGAAGATGACTTCTTCTTTCACTATCCTCTGAGCCACTAGTAGACGAAGACAGAAGAGAGCCAGCACCAGCAGAGAACACAGCAGTAATGGAGCCATAGTTGACCACATCATCACCCAGTATATCCCGAGCAATATCAGCAATGTTTTCCACCATCCACGAGTTATTTTCCTCCTCTTGCCTGCCCAGTACATTTATGCATGCAAGAGGAGCGAGAGCCTGTACCTGTGCGGTAAGAGATGCCAAAGATCTGCCTGCCATACGAGGATCATCCTTGGGGATTCCAGCATTATACACCGTTTGCATAAACCTATTAGTATGTGAATAAGTCGCAGAGCAAATCGAAACCCCCTTTCTATTCAGGTATGTCTTCTGCTCTAACTAATCTGCACTTTTCATCATGAAGTATTTTGGCCTAGAAGACCTTGAAAACTATATATCAAAAAAACAAGAACCCGAGTTTTTCTTCTTTCGCATCAAAATATAAGGAGCTAATACCCGGATGGTCAATGCAAATAGATGCTACTTCTGTTACTGATCTACATGGAGCTTGGTTTGAAAGATTTGCCGCTGCATACAAGGAGGCTAAGAAAACCAAAAAAGAAAAAAAAAAAAAAAAAAAAAAAAAGAAGAAGCCACCAAAAGGGAGGCGATATAGCACTGTTATCTGGAACGAAATTTACTCAAGTTTTATCCACATAAAAAAGACATATAATAAAGAAGCCCCCTCTCCTGCTGCCAAAGTTCCCAATTCAGTTGATACAAACAACACTCGCAGTTTATCTGCAAATAAATCAACGCCATTGTCTTTGACATTGCGCATCCCAGGTCAGGATCGATTCTACGTTGAACAAATAGACATCTCAGAAAGGTTCTATAACATGCAGAAATATGTCTATAATTTCGTGAAACATAATCACTTGACTATGGAATCTGATGTTCATTTGATCCTTTCGTTATCATTAATACTCTTGTTACAAAACAACAACCGACTACACAAAGATATGGTTTGGTTCTTTGGTGACAAGGTATATCACTGAGCTCGCAAAAGTAGTCTTGATTCCCTGAATATGACGCATAAATTCTCTGGAGAAGCTTTGCTGAAAGCCATCGAAGTATCTCAAAACGTATACAATCGAAGCATTGAGCGGATCAATGCAGCTGCTTCACTACTTAGCTTAGCAAGCACCTTGGATGATCGTATGGATAAGAAGCTTATTATGTCAGCAGCTCAGCTTATACAATTCCTTCCGTTGGATCACACTAGAGACAAATATATTAGCTTTGTGTCCAATGCTCTATCACCCTCACAACGCAGATGGAGTGCTACTCGTCGTGAGTTATATGGTGCTCTGATGGCTTTTCGTCGCTTCCATCAATATATTTGGGGACGCCGATTTACATTGCACACGGATCACAAAGCATTGGTCTATATGCATACTCAACAAGATTGCAACAATATGATGTTGAATTGATACGAAGAAACTCTGACTTCTGACTTCTGACTTTGACGCTGTGCATATTCCTGGTATCCTTCTTAAACTGCCAGATTTATTAAGTCGTTTGTATTCCCCTCTCGACCAATTCGAAGGTGATCACAAACTGGTAGGGGGGTAGCACTGGCAATCGAAAGCGAAATGGACAAGCTGCCAAAATAAAAAGAGCTGCTATTTGCAGGAAAAAATATAGCAGAGATAAAAACCTGCATGTTCTTACCACGCAACTTGTTGAGCAAACTAAAGAACCACTTGATTATTTTACACCGCCTGAGACTGAAAGAGAAAAGCTCTTGCGTGATGCACATACTTTTGGACACTTTGGCAGCCATGTTATAGTGCGTGAACTACACTCTCAAGGACTTCATTGGACAAATATGTATCAAGAAGCCAAGGAACTAGTAAGTTCATGTCCTGAGTGCCAAAAGCATAATATAGCAAAAAGAGGTTACCATCCACTGACAAGCATTATTGCATTGCAACCCTTTGATCATGTATCTGTTGATTCTGCAGGTCCTTTTTCTGTAACTGAAAATGGGAATACTGAAATCTTGGTCTTGACTGATATTTGTTCAAAATATATTATTGTCCGAACACTTAAGAACCAACAATCAGATACCATTGCTCATACATTGATGCAGATCTTTGGAGACTATGGATTTCCTCGTATCCTACAGTCCGACAATGGCAGAGCATACCATAACTTGTTACTTGAATCTATTTCGAAAAAGCTCGGCATTGATCGCAGATACTCCACTCCCTATCATCCTAGAGGAAATGGAAGTGCTGAATCCAGTGTAAAGATTGTTGAAAACACACTGAGAAAGATGTGTCAATCGAATAGCAAAGACTGGGATTACTACTTACCAGTAGTCCAGCTTTCTATCAACAACGCTATCAAGAATAAGATGTTGAGCTCACCCTTCTCATCGATGTTTTCACGCAGAGTCGGCTTACCTAAAAACTATGAAGAAAAGAACAAATATCCACTTCCCAAAGATATGATGACGCGCGATGATCTTGAGCAGCGCATTGATCACATGGAGGAGATTGTCTTTCCTGCTATCTTTGAAAGAAGTCAAAAGATAAATGAGGAATATACTAAGAAGTTCAATACAAAGAACATACTTGTTGATATTGAACCCGGAACACATGTTATGGTAAGACTGCAAAAGAGACCGAGTAAACTGTCTCCATTATATGAAGGCCCCTATACTGTTGTAAGAAGAAACAAAGGTGGCTCATATGAATTAAAAGACGAACAAAATGAATTATTGCATCGTAATTATACACCATCAGAACTGAAGATTGTGACCATTGATGAGTCAACCATTGAAGAAGGATACTTTGAAATAGAAGATATTCGTGATCATCGTGGCAAGCCAGGAAGACAAGAGTACTTGGTTAAATAGACTAGTTTTGGTGAAAGAGCTAACACTTGGGAGTCTGCATCTAGTTTCCAAGATCCTACAATCATCAATCGCTACTGGGATAAAGTTGAAAAACTAAAAAGATTAGAGCATGAACGCATTGAATCAAAATCAAGCGATAAATCTGCATCTAACAAAGAGAATAAGAATGATGTACTACACAAGACAGGAACAAAGAGAAGAAACTATCCTACTAGACAAAGTAGAGAGAAATTATCCACAATTAGAAGAGCTAGCAAAAGAATTAAATGCTAAGTGACATGAAAGAGAAGAAAACTATTTTCCTTTTGAAGAACACAAATTGCAAAAACTCTAAATCGTTTTTATGTCAAGTAATGTTATACCAAGCCTAGATGTTCACATTGTAAGAAGCCGTTTACAACCATCAAAGATGAGTTCATTCTGGAGGGGGTGATGTTACCGCTGGGTTATTGTGAGAGGTAACGGACCTTGTTACCGCTAGGCTATTATGAGGTAACGGATTTTGTTACCTCTTATTTTTTTTTTTTTATTTTTTTTTTAATTACCGCTGGGTTATTGTGAGAGGTAACGGACCTTGTTACCGCTAGGCTATTATGAGGTAACGGATTTTGTTACCTCTTATTTTTTTTTTTTTTATTTTTTTTTAATTACCGCTGGGTTATTGTGAGAGGTAACGGACCTTGTTACCGCTAGGCTATTATGAGGTAACGGATTTTGTTACCTCTTATTTTTTTTTTTTATTTTTTTTTAATTACCGCTGGGTTATTGTGAGAGGTAACGGACCTTGTTACCGCTAGGCTATTATGAGGTAACGGATTTTGTTACCTCTTATTTTTTTTTTTTTATTTTTTTTTTAATTACCGCTGGGTTATTGTGAGAGGTAACGGACCTTGTTACCGCTAGGCTATTATGAGGTAACGGATTTTGTTACCTCTTATTTTTTTTTTTATTTTTTTTTTTTAGTTACCGCTGGGCTATTGTGAGGTAACGGATTTTGTTACCGCTGGGCTATTAGTAAGAGGATGGTAATGTGGTTCAATCTCCAATGATATCTTTGAATATCATTTTCTTTTTTTTCCGCTTTACTGACATTTACAGACCACATTCGCGTCTTGATCCAGTTGTTACAAAGACTAGGCGCAGATGTGTAAAAGCGAAACATAATGTCATAGCGTATCGAAAGGAACATCACTGTAGTTTAATAAGTGAACTATACTTTAGTCAACTCGTACTAAGAATAAAAGACAACAATAAAGCAACAGACGTGAGTGGATAAAGCAGTTGTACAAGTGGATTCAACCCATTGCTTTTATTCAAGATTGTTTTTGTCAATAACTGAAGATGAATAGACAATGCGCAAACACAAGATCTAGTCAACCACAAATACTGACTGTAAAACAAGAAAGACAACTATTACTTATATTAAAGACACCAGACAAAACCTTCTTCAGTCTAAAAAGAAAAACAACATAAACGAAGAAATGTACCTACTTTTTCAACAGTTAAACCACAACAACGAAACAAAAAGAAAAGTAGAGATTGGAAGGAGGGAGAACACGCTAGTAAAAACCAAAAGGGAATTTGATATACACAACACCAATATATTGTGGATTTGATCAGGGTGATCAAGCCTAACCAAATCCTCTCCTTGCTTCGATAAGAGCTGATCAGACCCTTAAACAGAAAAAAAGAAGACTCAACCAAAGGGAACCAATACCGCGAAAACTTCTCGAAGCCTTGAATGGATACATTGAAACGTCAAAGAGAGCCAGAACCAAAGGGAGACAGCCTTGAATCAGTAACAGACCTTGATGACCAACCTTGGAAACACCTATACAAAAGGACTTTAGTGTATTATACTTTTAATACCATTGGAAGATACTTACTAGATATCCTCTGAGCCATGAGAGCCATTCTTGATTGACCTTGAGACTTGTTGAGTAATCTTGGAGACACCTGAGAGAAAGCCTTGTCGATAGAGAAACACCAGTTTCAGTCTAGAAAGTGACACCATGCCTTCTTTTTCCCCTTTGTATGTACAAGTACCCCAAAGTACAAGTATTTTCAGTAGTTTGAACAGGTTGACTAGACTTGAACAAATGTATTTTTTTTTCTGAACAAGAGTTAATCACTCTCTTGAACAGAATATCAGGCAATGATAAACCTGATCTTGAGACAAAAGATGGCTCGTCTTCTGTCTTTGTATGCATGAATGCTACTATAGAAGGCGGACACTAAGCATTCTTTTTCCCCTTTGTGTATACAGGTACCCCGGAGTACAAGTATTTATGTATTGAGAATCAGTAAACCCAAAAACCTGATCTCTGTATACACATTTACATCCTTTTGGGTTTAGTGTTTACCTCTTGACTTCAACCAATCAGTAAGTGTATAAGCATCAGCTATTGTCCCTAGCTTTTGATTACACAAGTCTTAGTGCAACGTTGTTGTTTGTGAAGGGCTGAGCGTTGTTTGTTGAGGGGAAGAAGTCTTCACGACCTTTCCCTCTCGACTGAAAAAGTCCATTATGTTGATATTGTCTTGAAAACCTCTTTGGTTACCTCTGAAATATCCTCTGTTAAATTTTGAATGATTATATACATTGCTATGGCCTTGGTTGGATGTAGCGTTTGTAATGATTCGTTGTTGGAACCTGGCTTGGTGTAAATCTGCAATGAATTCTTCATCGGATGCATTGGCTGTGCGTTCGTCATCTGTTCGTCCAACATGTTGCATGCTTGCTGGTAAATGTAATGCTTTTGTTGCAAATTCTTTGACTTCTTTATCTTGGAATTTTGCTGTTCCATATCCAAATATTGCGAGTTTGCAAGTTTGGTCGATGATTCCTGCAAAGATTTGTTGCTGCTCTTCATTTTTAAAAACCATTGTCTGTTGTAATAAAATGAGTTGCTCATAAATCTCAGTGGCTGCCCTTGCTTGTGTTCTGGTGTTTTCAGCACATTTTTAGATAGTGTTGATGACCTGGAATGTATCTGTTTTATGTCTCTTGATCTCAGGGATAAGGTCTTTATTGATTTGTTCTTGTTGAGTCCAAGGCTCGTGTGTGTATTTTGCAATATGTCTCTTGAATCGTTTAAATTCTTTGAGTATATAATTTGGCGAGTTATCTAGATTTTGTGATATTTCCATTGGTAATGGTGTTCCTTGGTATTGTGCTTCTCGTTGTGTTTGTCTTTCAATCTCCAATCGTCTAAACAGTTCGACGGTTTGGTCTGTTGTAATGTATCCATTGTTTTCATTAATATTTGCGTTTTGGTTGATTCACTCATAATTTAATCCACGGTGTGCGGCTTTGAAAGATATAGGGAAGAAAGGGAAATTCTATTGGTTATTTCATATATATTAAAAATAAAGCGTGGATCTAAGAGCATTTACATTAGGAGCTGAGATGGAGGAAACTGAGATTGTTATAGGTACGACAAACAATCCGTTACCTCATACTAGCTTAGCTGTAAAGAAAAGTAATAAAGAGTTCGCGTTATTTTTTCATAATATGACACACACCCTTAGTAATATACTCAGCCCTAGTAGGCGATACTAGTAATATACTCAGTTCTAGTAGCTTTTGCTGGTATAATATTGGGAATATGCAATAGGCTATTATTGAAATATAAGCAAATACTGATTTTACACCAAATTCAAACGATGCTAGTTTTTTTCTGGGCGAACCAAAATTAATTTCCAGATGTTTTTTCTGCCTATTTTGGACGAAATAAAATGGAAATTAAACAGAAAAAGAATTAGCTTTTTGGATGAATGAGAGTTTACATTTAGACATTTATCTGTAAAGGGAAATCAATTGTTAGAGAAGCAATATCACAATGACTGATTATTGTGGTGTTTTGGGACTTTTTAAATAAAAAGATTGAATATAGAAATTATAAAAAAAATAAAGAGATGCGTAGGAAGTACTTTGAGACCGTTTATAAATATTTATATTCTAGGTTTATATGTGATTTGGATTATGTCCTTAGATGTAACCTGAGATAGGACTTGATGAGCTGAAGGTTATATTAGATGGAGTAAGAGTATTGGCTTTTTCAGTAAAATATACTTTGCGAACCATCTTTACAGTTATTTATCATTCAAGATGAGATCTGTTTACTGGTTTCTGGATTATATGACTCTATTCCGTAGGAGTGTAAATGTTGATTCAGCTATATCATTGTTTAGAATGAACTCAGTTCTATTGCTATCAAACTATGACTAGCTGGCATAATGATAATAATAATAATATATGACAAATGTTCTTGTTATGAGAAAAGATTTATTTGTGATAATATACTTTTTTTATTTAAAGTCATTTATACCAGATCATCAACAATAGTTAGATCGACTTGTCTGTTATGATGTTTTTTTTAACGAGATTCATCTTATTAAAGAAAAATTAAGTTTTCCATCTGCTATTGGAGGAGCTAGCCAGTGCATTACTGAGGCCTGCAAGGAGCTGGCAACCACCTACGAGAATGCAGTTGTAGAAAGACTTGAAAATATGTTGAGAAGATTTTTGCAATATCAAATTCAAATTATTCTTGTTGCAAGAGCTAATAATCACATCCATTTACTCTAAATACTTAAATATTATGTATATAGTCCATGGCTCCGAAGGATGTCGATGATATTGTTATAAAATATGGATATCAATATGTCTGCCAAGGTGAAGCGGTGTGGCCTGAACAGAAATCACTTGAAGACCCTATGATCAAACGAAGAATCGATGAACTATGCCTGCCACTTAAAAACAAACTCGATGCTAGAGTTAGTATAAAATCATTAGCTGATAACCCTGGCTTTTTTGTTCCTCTGTTATTTCATATACTGGCTGTCTTTGAAAGGGAACATCAGTCCTATAAAGCGTTTGACGTTAGAAGACTTCCTTTACCAAGGCTGTTCAATGTATTCCCTTCACCGTCATACCATTGGCGATCAGTGACAATTTCAGTCAATGTATTAGCAGCATTTCTTCCTGGTGAACCACTCCCCAGAGGGTATAATGATCAGCTGCATTTATTTTACAAGGTATTTGATTTTAAACCGCTTAGAATCAAATCGTAAATATATAGTTGTAAAGAAATGTTTTTATATAATAGTTATTTAAAATATGCTTATTATTAGGGTTGAATCTTTGTTACCCACTGGAACAAATAAGAGGCTCTTTGGTAACCTGATCAGATCAGACGGTTTTTCTGTTCATTTCGTTTTTAACAAACGAACAATAAGAGGAAAACGTTTTACCGAGCAAATCAATCAAGTTGATCTGATCCTGGATGATTTTGGGCAGCATGAAGTTGACAGCCACTATTTACCAATAGCCGTAGATCCAGGAAGAAAAAGGGTTTTCATTGCATTTGCTGGTTCAAGTGGTAATATAAACGACTTCAGACAATGTTCCATCAAGGAATATTACCACTTGACAGGCTCTACAAGATTCTCAGCAGAGCAACAGAAGAAAAAGAAAGCATGCGGTATTAAGACGATTGAAACAAATATACCCACCAATAAGACTGCCAATGAATCACTGTATATGGAGTATGCCATTTATATGCTCGAAAACATTAGTCGTATTTTCAGTTTTTACAATCAAGAAACTGCAAAAGAAACCTTTTTCTTATACCAGGGTCGCCAACGAGCGCCGGAGCAAATGGTGAAAATGTTGCTAGATGGTACCAAGAAATACAACAAGAAGTCAAGAGGAAACAAACGAAAAAGAGCAAAGAACAAAGGGAAGTGGAAAAAGAAGGGGAATAAGTCTGGAAAGAAGGATAAAGGAAAGAGAAAAATGGCACTGAAAACAATAAAAACAAGGTAAAAAGTTACTTGGGCATGGCTACGATAATTTTTATACTCATAAGTTTATGGTACTTGGAGAAAGCAATTTCTTTCAGTACAAACAGAAGGTACCACTGATAGTATCTGGTAGTGGCATGTCTGGGAAGAACCATGTGGAGATGAAAACGGTTCGGACTGGTGTCACTGGTCTTCTATACAGAACGTTGAAAAGAAGAGAGAGAGGACTGGTGACTTACTCGTTGTGGACATTGATAAATATTTGACGTCCCAAATATGTTCCAAATGTGAAAGCAGGACTTTGGGTGGTATTAGTGGTGCGTGCGGTAATAGTGTTCTCGTTTGCAAGACGTGCAGAACATTATGGCAGCGTGACATCAACGCTAGTTTGAATATGATGAACATTGCTAAGTCAATTTGGAAGGGTGAAGGCCGTCCAGAACGATTCAAGAGAAATTAAAAAGAAAAGCAGTAATCGCCGTAATGAACACGGTATTTCCTTTGGGAATTAAGACTGTTATAAGTAAAATCATCTAACATGCTATTGTACCTTCTCTAATAATTCTTCTCTTTCTGTTCAATTTCCATTTTTATTTCGTCCAAAATAGGTAAGAAAAACATCTGGAAATTAATTTTGATTCGTCCAGAAAAAAAACTAACATCGTCTGAATTCAAAGTAGAAATACTGTATCTGCGACTATTATTGCACTATATGAGGTGCAAATGAAACAAACATTTGGGAAAAAAAGATAACATATATCGATAACATTTACCTTAAGCCTAGTTCATTGTCAATGCACCTAACCCAGAATATCTCAGCATACTTAACCCAATCTTGGCAATCCTGAACAGTAACTGATCCACAAGCTGCAGGAAGGCGAGATGTCAATGTATCTGCTTTCTCAAGTGGGTTCCTTTTAATACTGCTCTTTATTCTTGATCAGCATTCTTTGATAGGGCTCAAAAAAGGAGAGTACGGGGGGCCTGGACAAAGGTTTGTAACCTCTTTTATTGATAGCATCAACAACAGATGCGGATTGATGAATTCTGCTATTATCCATTAGGATAAAGAATTCTTTTTTGTTGCGCCTATCAAGAGTGACTATTACAATTTCCAAGGGCTTCACAATATGATAAGCCGTGGTACTCCCTTTTTTAAAAGCTGTTTCTTTCCAGGCTCTTTTGCTTCTCTTTTTTTTTTTTTTTTTTTTTTGGCAGGGTTTGAATACTCCTGTTCTAGCTTTTTTGCATCGGCCTTTGTTAAAGAGTCAACTTTGGAAGAATTGACCGTTTCAAAATTTGCTATGCATCCAACAATACTAATATTAGCACCTTTTTGTTTGTGAACAGTAAACTTTGCTGATTCTTCTACTTAGACCACACTCGACCTCTTATCATGTACGTATTAAAACCAGCTTCATCCACAAATACGCAATTCTTTCGAAAGTCGACGCCTATTTCCTTCCATTTATTTACCGCCTCATAACGAAGACGAAGTGTCCTTTCAACATCCCTTTCGTCATTGTATAAAGATGCCCTTTTCAAGGAAAAAAGCATACTCAATTGTTACATGCTTCCACAGAGGGGAATAAAAATATTATCCAAGTCTGGAAATTGTTTTAAAAGAGCTTCTTTAGTTAATCCAAGTGTTGAAGACTTGTTGCTATCAAGGTACTGGGTCGAAAAAAGCTTCTGCTTTATACTTCTATTTTCGCTTTCGGAGCAAAACCAGGCAATACACTGTCGTTGTTAGCGTTGAACTCCTTGAGCAGGGTGTAAGCACTTTGTCTTGGAATATTGCAACTTACTACTGTTTTAGATACAGTGGTGCCTTCGTCTTACATTATCTGTATGAACATACACACTTGCTCGGGAGTGTGCTTTTTGTACTTTCTCTTATCGTCATCAATCGATACAGTTTTTAAATTTTCGGTAATGTGGTTTCAGTAACTGAATCGAAGTTGATTATCCTTTCAATGTCGCCGTATTGATAGGTTACATCTTCCTTTTGCTCTTCGGACTCATTGTCAGTAATGTAGTCCATTTTGATCTCTAAGATGTCATTCAATCCTGAAAAAAAAAAAAAAGTAACCAATTTCTATTAATACCATGACTAGAATGACTTTCTTGAGTCATTATCGATAGTGAAAGATTTATAAAAGCTGAAAAGATACGTATGAACACTAAAGGGTTCGGTTGATGCACTGCCAAAGACACCGTTAACAACAATATTGTCTATTTAAGATCCAACGCATTTTACAGAAGTTTGTAATTGATGAGAGGTTATGGGGACGACAAAAATAAGAATGATAGCAAAAACAAATATTTTTTATTCATTTTTTGGCACGAAAGTAAGCTGCTTTTGCGCTATCCATCTTGGTGTACTTTTTAAATAGTCCTTTTTCTTTTGCAAGTTCGAAGCATTTGCTCCAGTCCATATCTTTACCTTTTTCTTCGCGGTAAGAGTCAACAAATTGCCAATCAGGATTTATTTTCTGAACATGAACAACTGAACTAGCAGTAGGTTCGTTTGTCGCGTCAGAAGAATAAGGGCCGAGCTTGTGTTTCTTTTTGAAATCATTTATAAATTTAATACCGTTATCAAGGCAATCGATAGTACGTTTGCGAGCGGCGTCATCAGAAACATCTTCAGCTAATAACCTCTTGGCCATAGTTAATTGGTTATACGATTCATCGCAAACTTCTTCCAAAGCATCATTTTTGTTTTTATCAGCAGCGAGTTCACCTTCAAATATACGTTTAGTAATACTGTAAAGAAATTGAACAGTAGCATCATCATGTCTTTTGATATGAAGCAAAGAAGTCTTTTGTTCAACAAAGAAATGAGCAAGAGCAACAATTGGTTCCAAAGGGGTTTCATCTTCGAAGTTCAGGATTGATTTTTTGTTAATCAAAAGGCAAGACCTGGCCCAACCATGTGAAGGCAATTCCTTCATAAAAGATATACGTTCAGAAACAGAACTCATTTCAAGAAGTTCATTGGAAGTATAGTGAACACAGATAGCTATCACGATTGGTAACACGGAGTATTGCTCCCAAACTAATAAAGAATACTTCATGAGTCTTCTATAGAAGTTCATATTTGCGGTGTGTTGTACTTCGATCAAGATTGGAGGAAGATCTTCAAGCTCGTTTCTCTTGATTGGGCAGTAAAGGGCATCTGATTTCGTATAGTTTGGCCATTCTATTGGTTTGGTGGTATACTTGTCTCTTGCAGCTTCGCCTAAAAGTTAATAGTAGTTAATGATTATTCCTAAATCTTTTCAATTTCTACGGTTATACTTACCAACAACTTTTGTAACAATGATGTTTATTACGCGTTTGTCATCTAGAATCCACTTGCTCATGAGGTCAGTGCCAGGAGAATATTTCTTAGATAAAGTAAAAGACCAAAGATTTTCTGAATCAGGTAACATGGGGAAGTAACAGTTTGAGGTAACAATACAGGATAACAGGTATAAGGTAACAAGAGGTAGCAAATTTTGGTTACCCTGCTGCAAAATGAGTTTAATTTTCAACTTGTGCGTCATCACTTTCGAATTTTTCTGGGGTCCAAATAACGAGTGTCCAAGAACATGTATTTCGTCAAGATAAAAAAGTTGATACACCACTCATAACCCACACTTTCAACAGAATCGCAAGCCTTCTGAACTCATCTAGCTTTAGAGGTTTTTCTTTTCTTCTTCTTTTTTTTTGCATAGAAAGGCTCTTTTCCTAGGTTTAGGAGTGAAAAAAAAAGCCATTTCAGGAACAATGGAGACAATAACAATCTATTCGTTTGAGACATTAAAAGATATTTTCTTGTTTCAAACCAGTTACTGAGGCTTACAAAGCTACTTACGCAATATCCTTTTGAGCTTGCTTTCTTGTTTATTATTTTCAATACTTTTTTGTACGAGACATGGTTTGTGGTCAGCAAAATAGAGAATGATGGAAGAAATAATTTTTCTTGAGTAAAAAAAAGAAGCACAGCTGAGGCTTATTGATAAATTTCATTTATTGATTTTTTTTTTTTATCTGGGTTCATCATGCATGAATTTGTCCACCAAGAGACATTATCTTATTGGCTGGTCTTTTGTCTCATCACCCAAACACAAAAGACTTTGATACGAAACTCTAGACGGTATAGAGCCTTGACATCGTTTTAAGATTTACAAAGTTTGATGTTCTCAAACAGTGCTTTATTGATGTTACTTGTTGACTTGAGTAAGTCAATTGGACAACCTGATATCACTGACAAATATGGCCAAATCCATATCCAGAGCGCCCTGAATAAACGATAAAAACGTGCATTCTATCACAGTCACATCATGACACAAACTGGTTATATGAAAGTGTATTCCCCAATGCCTTTTTTCCTCTACCTTTCTTTCTCTTTCTTTTATACCTTTATTGCTTTCGTTTCACTAGAGTAAGTGAAAAAAAAAACAAGTGCTTAATAATTAATGAGCGGCCAGAACTATATTGGTTCAAAAATCTCGGTAAGTTATACAAAATGTCTGTTCAATTCTCTATCTTATTCATACTTGCATTGCACAGCTCATTAGTTTGAGTGATATACGATATGTCGGTATCCTTCACAACATCAATCCTGTTGAGTCTACTGTAGCTTTACAAAATGGTAATGTATCCTCAAAAAATAAACATTGTACGCGTGTGCTCATAAGAAACTCTATCCAGTCAAGTCATATGGTACTGAAGGACGTAAGGGGAGTCCTAAAGAAGAAATTCCTGCTTCTGAGCATGTATTTGATTATGTCGTGTTTCGTGGTTCAGATATAAAAGACCTTCAAGTGTTTGAGGCTCCTCCTTCTTTCCAATCTTCTTCCGAACCTCAGCAAGTCCATGCTCAACAACACGATCCAACGACCAGTATGGTAAATACATTCATATCAAGTTAACCACACAAACTAACAGGAACACGATAGGCAACTCCTGCCTATCTTTCGCCTTATTACCCAAGCCAACAATACAGAGGAAACATGTCTGCTTACCCTTACGGCAACAATTACTGGCAATCCACAGCCTATCCTGTTCAACAATCGCCCTATTTATGCCAACCACACTTCCCAATGCCTGTTCCTGAAAACTATCAAATATCCACTCCCAATGACGTTCCAGTCACATCCATTCAAACCAATGTCCCTGCTACTACTTTAGACAATAAGGAAGAGTCTATAGTCAATACATCTTTGCAAAAAGAAGAAAAATCAATCCCATCTTCACCTAAAAAGCAACAGCCCTTCTCCCCAGAAAAAAACTCTATTATCATTCAAGAAAAAGAACAAATAGTCACGATTGAACACGTAGATGAAGCTCTTGTTGATTCTTTAGTCAAACAAGTATCGGATCTGGATATCAAACAGCCCACAGCAACCAAAGAACCGAAACCTGCCAAGGCACAATTAAAGACAAGTGAAGGAAAAAGCGATCAAAGACGCACAAGTCATTCTCATACACGTCGTTCCGCTCAAGCCAATGGCAATATGATATCAAACAGCTCGAACGGACAGCGCCATCATAGTGGACGTCGAAACAATCATAACCATCGACGCAATAGCCATGGTATTGTTATTCCCAAGTTTGACTTTGATTTCGCTTCAGCCAATGCTAAATTTGATAAGCGTGGCCTGAAGGAGAGCAGTTCATTGGATACTGAAAGCGACGCTACTCAAATTATTCAGGAGACGGATCTTTTCTATGACAAGGTATATATAAGGATGACAGAGATACGAACAACATTTAACTTTTTTCTTTTTGTCAATAGAAAAAGAGTTTCTTTGATGATATCTCTTGTGAATCAAAAGAATATCAAAATGGGTAAAGTCATAACTACAACATTATCATCTTTTTCTAATTTTTTCTTTTTTTAGTAGTCGTAGTGGAAAACACAAAGAAGAGAGCAAGCTCAATCTAGAGACATTTGGTCAGGCCAATCCAGCCGGACAAAACATGAAACGTCATCGTCATCATGGAAACAGAAAATCAGCCATAAGGAAAAGTTAAGGATTAGATGATGTCTTAGGAAGTAGCATTATTTAGCTGTTGTGTCTATCTCTATAAATAATAAATAATAACCTTGTTATTGATGGCCTTCGTTTCTCTATGCATGAGAAAGTAAATTGCTGAGAGAAGAAATGAACTGTTTAGTGGGAAAGATACGCCAGAATAGTGCTTTCAGCAAGACTCGAATCACCTTAGCTATAGTATCAGTCCCATTATATGATCGTTCAAACTGTCAGTCAATAGTCAAAGAAACGAGCTGTCATGGGCTTAGACAAATGAATTTCTTTTTTCCATCCATCACACAAGATATCAAAAATGCGTATTTCGCAGTACCTCCCGTAAATTGGTCTGACCTAATCTTTAACAGAGCAGTTGCACTATAACATGGACTGAATAAAAATGACTATTTCAATCCTTACTCTTGTCTTCAATCATTTTGACAGGCAAAACAAACGCAAAGTCAAAGTTGAAGGCGAAATTCAATATATTTCAACATAGCCAAGATGACACTGTTAAAAAAAAAAGAAAGAAAGAAACCAGATCATGCTAGATAAGAAAGAACTTGGCCGTTTGTCACAATATAAAAATAACAGTTGATATGTTTGAGAAAAAAGATATTAGCTATACACAGGCTATCAGGTCAAGCCTATGCATAGCAAACTATTTATATCATACCCTAAAGCAAAAGCCATAAGATCAAGTTAGTCTATCTATTTAGAGTCAAACAAAAAGACGTACGAATAACAATCGGATTACTAAACCTGGCCAAGACGTGTTGAATCCTATAGGCTATACAATGGAACCAGCCTGGTCTTTTTTTTTTTGTTCCTTTTTTTTTCCATAAATAAATCTTGCCTTGTTTATCGTGTACCTGAGGTTTTATGTGTATCATGAGGAAAACAATGTATTTTGTGTTGATTATTGCATATTTTAGTCCATGCTCTTGTCCCATAGAAGAGAATATTTGTTTATTAGATGGGATGTTAGAACCTCAATCGAGATCTTTAATTGTATAATAATGAATTGAAATAAAGAAACTCATGTACACAATCAATGCAAATTTCCCCCTTTCAATTCTAAACAGTATGATATTATGCAACTCTCCTTTTCTCTTTAGTAGTCTGAAGCTATTTCGAATAATTATATATATTTCTTTACAAAATATAAAGAGAGAGCACAACATTAATCTACATGTGTGTATATAGTATAAATATGTTTTTTTGTATGTATGTATGTATGTATGTGCATATGTATGTGTGTATGTAAGGGATGTATGTATAGAATTAGAAGTCTTCATTTGCTTGCCTTATTTCATTCATTAAAGCATTATCAGGGTTGAGACTTTCAAATAGGCTGTAATCAAATTCACCATTTGCCATCAATCTTACTGCCATACGATCAATAGCAATCACAGCCAAGACTGTTTGAATGTAAGCATCAATAAGATCGTCAATACCCAAACCAAGTTGATTAAAGTCCTTGCGGTCCATGAGGATCAGTCGAGAAGTATCTGTTGTCCAACCTCCATCAGGTAGCTTAACAGATAAGTTTGTACCAAGCATGTCCCATGTATTAGCATCAGGAGGTAATTCTCCAGCCAAAGGAAGCCTTGCTTTACGGCCATAAATACAGATAGGGCGGAAGCCGTTTGCACTACCTTAAATGAAATCAGTCTTATGAGGCTTTATAATTTTTTTTTCTTTACCTGTCACCATCATACGAAGATCACTCACGTATGTGTTGCTTTTCTTATTTGGAATAGTACCAACATGGTAGAATTTGCCAGCCGTGGTCACACTTGACCAAGAAGCATTTCCAACAAGGGATTGAACAATGAACTTGAATTCTGTAATTAGACACTAACCCTTTTTATTTATATCTTGCTTACCTTGTCATAATGATGGTCTTGATTCATAAAGTCATTTAGTTCTGTTTGATTGGTGATGGTATAAACCCCTTGTCCTGCATTGCTGTAAGGGACCTTTAATACTGCATGTCCTCCCATTGAGCTTATCCATAACGGTATTTCTCCTCGTGTGACGTTGTTGATTGTCTCAGGCGTCTTGATACTTAAACCAGTACCAACAATGTCCTTGTTATAGAAATCATAGGCCCTTGCTGCCATCATCTTGTTACGACCACCAGCCAGACAGCTAATGATTTGGTTCATGACAATGGTCTTTGTCTTTAAAGGGAATCGATTCCAAGGCTTTTGTGTAAGATAACGAAAACATGCACGAATAGGATGCCATACTATTGAAAAAAAATTTTTTTTTTTAATTATTCGCATACACAAAGATATTTACCTTGATCTTTATCACGAATGTACAAGACGCGATCAACCCATTTGACTCCTGGGTCAGGGTCGTCAGCATGCCATTCAGCCAACCAGACATGTTCTTTAGCAACATCAGCCAATACAGCAGCATAACCACTAGATTCCATCATGTTCTTATCGCAAATGACAGCCAAACCACCTAAAGAAGGGTCTGCCTTGGACAATTGGTCTTGAAAAGCAGACTCAATCACGTTGCGATAACCGCCTTGTTCATTGTGTTCATCTGTTTCTGATAAGAGAGGCATGGATTTTTGACCAGAGGGACAAGAGTTTGTTTCGATCACAATCATTTGACGATGGCCAGAGGCAGTGGTAACATTAAATAAATCAGAACCTAGACATAAAAAAAAAAAGTAAGAAATGAAGCCCTATCTTGTTTTCTATAAAGGGTATTTACCTGCCCATTGAAAATGTTTAGGAGAATAAGATAAGATTTCCTTCAAGTCTTCCACTTTTACTTGAGGGTTCAAGTGTGTGTAACGAGCAATGATACGTTCGTTTCCCAACGTAAAGAAACTTTGAATAAGGGGATGAATTTGAGCATTCAAGACACGGGGATAAAAGTGTTGTTCTGGTTCAAATTCACCTTGAGAAACAAGGCGCGTTTGTCCTTTATGATCACTTGCCAATGGATTAGCAATCTCACTAGGAGGCGTCTTGGGTGGAGTTGTCTGTATTTTTTTGTCAGCAGGAGCATCTGTAGCAGAAAGAGAGGGGAGTTCAAGCGCTTCTTTTGGCAGCAATGGAGGAGAACCTAAGCTTGTAGTCATTGTAAGATAAAGAGTATATAGAAAATGAGAAGAGAGAAAAAAAAGAAAAACAGAGATCGCTTTATATAGGATTGTTTCCCTTCCAATCAATCACTTGCATTTAAGCGTAGCATAAAGGATTGGCTATGAAGCAACACGAATTTCCTTATGAAGTAAAAAGAAGAACCAGTCATTGAGATTGATTTACACTCATGCAAAATCCAATCTTCTCCCACACAGTGCCACATGTTCGCAATTTGTGGATTTTTATGCAGAAAATCAAATCGACAAAGATCAAAACACGTGCCTCAAAAGATGATTGCGCAAGGAAACAAGCGTAACGTCACACAATTCCAATTTTTACTGCCTACGTATACCATTCCTATCGTATTCTTGTTTTTTTTTTTAGAAATATTCTCTTTCTTCATGGATTTAAATATAAATATCTGTTCAAGTTGTAAAGTACGCGTCTTACTCATTCCAGTCTCTCCTATAAAAAAATCAACATTTGATAAACATGTTGAACTCTTAAAAACCTTTTGTCTTGTTCGTCTGGGCGATGTTACGCCTGACTTGAAAAAAGGTGCCAGCGGTAAGCTAAAATTTGCTGCATAATGTATGTGTAACCAAAATCAAAAAAAAAAAGCCATGTTCAGTAGCCAGGTTTTTCAAGAAGGTCAAATGCATTTTGAATTCTTGACTCATTATACTCGTGAGCATCAAGAGCTGGAAGAATTTCAGCCACATAGACGTGCTTTTGGTATTATTGGCATCATGGATTGTCAAGAATGGAAAACAAAAGGTCTTTATGAAGGCTATAAGCAATTTGAAAAGGATTTAGATATGGTAAGTGAATCAGGCAGAATACCTTCTTTATAGTGAAATAGTATCCAGCAGGCGTAGTGACAAGATGCTTTGGCTTTGATCCCTCAGAAAGTCAAGAAGACAACACAAAAGGTTTAATCATGATTCCTAATGTTGGCAACATGTCTTTTTATATGAGCACTATGATGTGTGATTTTGCAAGTGACATACTTGAATTGTTTGGAACATTGGCTCATCGCATTCAGAATACAACCATGTTGGAGTCTCCTTTACCTCTGAGACTTAGTCACATTCCAGTTCAGCAGAGAGAACACCCTCGATTTTCTCAACCACCCTTAACACTATCCGCTCAAAATACCTCTATCTCAAAAAGGTCCTCTTTTCCTCTGCAATCACCACGCGTATCTGAGACCACAGGAGAGACCAGTAGGACAAAAAAAAGGACCAGTGGTCGAATCAAAAAACTGCTGGGTGACTTTTACTTATTGGCAGGGCGATTGCCTGATGCTGTCAACTTGTAAACGTAAAACAAGAGTCAATGAATAAACCTACTTACTTTTTTAGTCTAGTTATGAGCATGCCATGGAGATGACCAAGATGACGTCGGATTATCTATGGCTTGCCAGTGCCATGGAAGGTTGGTTATGCGCTACTGTCTTACTTGAGTATTTGCAAATGGATCATATTGTTTCCAGAACACCTATGGGCTCTTATCAGAGTGATTCTGTTGTGGATGATACGATTGAATTCCCGCCTACACCCACTACAGCTAAAGGGCCTCGTTCAACACTGCATGTGTTGGCTGAACATTATGGCCTGCTGATTCACAATTATAGTCGAGTCATGTTAACAGCTAGTTTTCCTGTACCTGATGTGGTTTTTGCAGAAGCATGTATGAAAATTGCACGTATATTGACAACAGCCTATCTAAACGGTGGATGGAACCATGAGACCATCACTTTGATCGTACAAGGTCAATTACACCATGGAATATTAACTCAAGGTCAATTCAAACAAGGTAGTGGTGTATCTCGCTCAGATATTGGTGAATGGGTCACTAAAATATGGGAAATACAACTCGAACATCTTGCGCTGTTGGACCAGGTATATGGCAATGAGTGGGTGAATAAGCTATTCAACTTGTCTGTATAGATATCTTTGACGAATGCCATGTCGTGTGTTTATTCTTCTATTGGCTACCATCGAAAGGCAGCCTATACTATGCATAAAAGCATTCAGAGTATGCTTCCGCTCTTGATACAATACCGTAGAGCCAACTTGAAAGAGAATAACACAGTATCAGATCAAGGTGTGCTTGAGATCCTGAGACGTATGTGTGATATCTATGGTGTTGGCCAACATCATGTACGAGACAGAGGTACTCTTTTTGATCAGACTCAACCTACCCTGAAACCTACCAATACAGCGTGTCAGTTGGGTTGGCCAGAGTTACAGATAGAGATCCTTAAACAATGTATTTCTGTCTCTGAAGCATTGATTGACCATGGTTCTCGACTTTACTATACAACCATTCTATTAAGAAACTTGTATCAATACATACCAAAAGCAGAACAGATCAAGCTGGCAACCACAATTCAAGCCATTGTCATGAACTCAACTAGAGATAAGAAAATCAAGACTTCTTCCATCAATTATTGGGGTGTCAATATTGTCTCTCATGTCGAAGCAAAAAAGCCTATTTCTCGAAAAGCGGTTTATGCTCAACCAATCAAGAGTGATACAGTCATTGACTCAAGCAACACTGAAGCATCGAATGACCCATTTATATATAATCCTTTCGCAAAAAAGACAGAAAGTGAAGTAAGTGTATTTTCATATCCTTTTTTTTTTTTTAATATTTTTTTTTTTGTTTTGTTTTTATTAGCAAAAAGTTATGCTTGTTAAAAATGAGTTATCTGAATTCAAGGTATCATTAGTCAATCCATTTGGATTTGATTTAGAATTACAAAACATTGTTTTGAGGCAAGTAAAGAGGAATAAGTATTGGAGACTTATTGAAAGACATAGTACATCGGGTGTTGCTTTTCATGCTATCCCAACAGCTCTGACTATACCTGCTAATGCTACGATTCATGTTCAATTGATGGGCACACCAGAGGAAACAGGTGCGCTTGTTATACGCGGTTGTTTTATTAGAATCATTGGTTTTGCAGAGCAAGAGTTTCTTGTCAACACATCAGACAAAGAATCATCAAAACATCAACATTTTATCAAGATAAAGCATAGGTATTTACCCAATTTCTCGTAAGTATCTTTATACTGATTTTTATAAAGCGGTTTGAATGCCCTTGATTTTAGTAAAAATAAAGGTAATGGGCACAAAAAGAATGTACATGAAATAACTTGTTTCTAAAAAAAAGAAGAAAAAACCAACGATAGTAGTCCAGCGCATTTCTACACAGTCAATGTTATTGAGGATCAACCCTTACTTAAGATTAAAAAGACATCTTTATTACATAGTGCAGTTATGTTGTATGAAGGAGAAGTGTACGTCTATCTACCATACATATTCTTTACTTATCTTTTTTTTTCTAGTATACAGATGACCATAGATTTAGAAAATATTGGCCTTGTTCCTGTTGACTTTGTTACTTTGTCATTTGTAGACTCTACTACTTCTAGTCCTGTCTTTATCAATCCAGAACTTCCTCCTGAAGATCAATACGAAATTGAACTTTATACAAAAGGCACAAGTGTATTCTCATGGGAAGGCACATCTGAAAAAAGAAGCAATGAATTGATTGGAAAAAAGATATGGTTACCACCAGGCGCAATTACTACCATCAAAATCAATGTCTATGGCAAAAGAGATTGGTATGTAGTATTTACGATATGTCTGTATTAATGCGTATCATAGTCGAGGAGGAACCATTCAGATTGATTATGGTTATCTTGATCGTACCAAGTCATCTTCAACTTCAAGACCAGAAACTGCTTTATTTCATACAAGACAACTGTATCTTAATGTGCTTATTACAGTATATCAAAACCTTGAATGTTTGAATTGGGATGTAGCGCATCTTAGACACAGTATTCCAGCTTCTAAAGAAGCAATTGAGGTAGCCATGAAACGCATACGTCAAACAACTCTCAATGACTTGAATATTCCTTCAGAAAAACAACCTGTTGAAGACGTGCTGCTTGTCACTCGAAATATCGAACTAGAGAATCAAGAAATAAACGATTTTTGTCTGGTCACAGTTGATGTTCACAATATCTGGACTGTACCCTTTGATGTTGAATTCACAATCAATCATGCTGACAAACGAGAAAAAGACCACATTCTATCTCGGACAACCATTCAAGCTGGATCTACAGTCAGGTAAGAAACAATAGATCTTATGAGGAAGTGTTGCCTCATCTCATCTGTTGTTGAATAGAATCATTCTGCCTATCAAGCGTTTGTTCTTACCTAACAGCATTTGCAATCAAGCCATTCCTTCTTTTGATCCTAACAAACAATTTGTTGTATCTCAAGGCCCTAACATCTCAAAAGAACAACAGGCAGCACGCCTTCAGATGTTTTGGTATAGAGAAGAGTTGTTGGACAGCATAAAAGCAAGTTGGAAATGCAGAGTATCTCATCGTTCTGGTAGACTCAATCTTCGTCCTTCTTTGCGTATGTCATCTACACAACTAGGCATACTCAAAAAGGAAGATGTAGCATTTTCAATAGACATGAAAGGCAAAAGTGTTGAGAAGTTAAGCCATCGAAGATTCAGTTGTCTTTGCAATGACTATGTGATCCTGACCATTTCTGTTAAAAATCGATTTTGTAAGTCTATAAGGCTTTTTTCATATTCTTATCTTCTTTTCAATAGCCTATCCAATCAAACTGATACTTAGACTTCAGCCTGTTCAAAGCTACAATGATGGTGTCAAAGAATATGATCTTTCAGACAAGTTGTTTATAGAGGGATTAAAGCAAGTTGTCTTGCCAGAAGTAAAGTACTTATTCTATAAATCTGTGTGTCTCATGTGGCTGCTTTAGATTCCTGCTATCCATGGATTTGCATCTTATTCATTTCCACTCTATTTCCTGTCTCGAGGACAATTTGAATTGCTATACCATGCAGAGGATATCTACAAACGAAAGGTATACTATGATCATGAATGGGTTATTGTAGATGCTACTGAATAATAGTAATAACAATAATAATAATAATAATAATAAAAAGTGATTTCATAGCTTTGTTTCACCGTTTCTATTATTTTTTTTCTTCTTCTTCTTTTTAACATCACTTATGTCAGGTAATGCTAAACCATAAAGTCAGAAAAGAGAGAGTAACCTGTTATTAAGACACTTTGTTAAAACGATCTCCTCCTGATGACTTTGACTGGCCAGCTACTATCTTTCTTGTGAGTATGAGTCCATAAGAAATTCAGTTAGAATAACACACTAGGCTTGTAGTATGTTATCTTGATTATGTTGGGTATTGGCATGTGTTTCTGTCTTCAGAGAGCAAATAGGCTGATACCCAATCGATTTAGTTTCCCTTTAGTGGAAAGAAGAAGAGGTCCCTTTGATTTAGGAACAGAAGAAGAAGGCTTATTAAGTCATTACAGTGATGCAGAAGAGGATGCTGAAATTATCGATAATCAGAATGCACTAGGCATTACAAGATACAGTGATAATCAAGAAGATGACGATGCTGACCATCAACCAAAATAAAACCATTCATGCATCCTCCCTGATAAAGTCCGCGCACGCTTCTTCTTTTACTTCTTCGGTCATCTAAAAGCGAATTTTAGCAGTACTCTTTTTTTTTTTTAATGTGGCTTACTAGTTGTTATTTTTTTTTATATTTCTTTTCTTACTTTGTAAAAGAAACTTCTTTTTTTTCTTCTTCTTCTTTTGTTGGACGCTTATTCATTTTTAGTGGCCATTTTATTTAAAACTGAAAAGGTAAAAAAAAAAGAACAAAACTATTTTTTTTTTGTTCAAGTAACCCTCTTGTCTGACTTTTTATTTGGTTCGAAATTTTTTTTTCTTATTTCTTTTCTTTTTAAATAGAGAAAACGAACTACTTCAAGACTTGGCAGAGTCTTCAACAAAGAAACTAAAAAGTAAGAAGAAGAACAAGAAGAAGAAGAAAAAGTGTAACTAAACTACTGATTAGTGGATGATATGAGCAGTGGATCTGAGAGTGATTACGCAAAGTATTGGATCGACTGGTTCTTGAGTACAAAAGGAAACGAGTATTATTGTGAGATTGATGAAGAGTATATCTTGGATCGTTTCAATTTGACAGGACTCAATGTTGAAGTACAACAATATTATGCAGAAGCACTGGATATGATTACTGATAATTTAGGTATGAAACAATACCAAGCACAACATGATTGACACAGTTTTTTTTTTTTTTTTTTTTTTTTTTGTTTAGATGAAGAAAGATATGATGAAAAGGCTAGGGATCAAATTGAAAGAGCAGCTCGTCATTTGTATGGTTTGATTCATGCTCGCTTTGTGATCACCACTCGCGGTATAGCAAAGATGGTAAGGTAGACAGAACATGACATTGATGGGCTCATATTCCATGTAGCTTGACAAGTATAAAAAGGCTGAATTTGGTAGATGTCCCCGTGTGCTTTGTAATCTTCAACCACTTTTACCTTTAGGTTTGTCTGATATTCCTGTGACTAAGACTGTAAAGCTATACTGTCCTCGCTGTGAGGATATTTACAATCCCAAGTCTTCTCGCCATGCATCTATTGATGGTGCTTATTTTGGTACATCTTTCCCTCATATGTTATTCCAAGCTCATCCCAACTATCTGCCTACTAAATCTACTGAACGATATGAGCCTCGTATATTTGGTTTTAAGATTCATCAAATTGCTGAACAACATAGATGGCAAGACCGTGCTCGTGAAGAGTACGAAAAGAAATTAAAGCAGCAAGAAGCAACAGCAGATTTGGCATAAAAAAAAAAGAGCCTCATTTTTATTTGTACACATTTACAGCATTTCTATCCTTAATAAAATTCACTATCTCTGGTTGAGAGAAGGGGAAAAGACATCTTGTACTTTTAAGACGAATTAAATAGACCAAGGTGTTGTTTTTATTCCATGAAGGTAAGTTTTCTGTTGAATATCTGATCAATATTCTAAATTCTAAAATCAAGTAACATACCAAACCACAGAAAATCAAATGGGGTTTCTTTCATTAATCAATGAAGAAAAAAAAACTGAGACCATATTTTCATTGTTATTTAATGTATAAACCTGTAATTCACTCAATTTAGACCAAGTTTCTTTAAATAAACCTCTCTGCTTTTCTCTCTTTTTTTTTCTGGAGGGAAACATTCAGTCCACTTTATAAAATGCCCATGTTTGTGTGGATATGAATGTAAACAGGACTGTAGCTGTAAGTATTTTATCAAGTAAAGTTTATTCATCAGTTAATTACAATTCATAATAATTTATTATATTTTCTGTGAAGCATGAATTAGTCCGTTTTAGCCGCAAGATGTCATTGATTTCATTATATTGTACCTATTGAAATAAATGTACCTTCTCTTTCAACAAAATGAGTAAAAAGCCTATTGATACACGAATACATACTCTCAACACTTATGAACAATGTTTGCTAGCACATAAGTTGTCTTTTGACCAAAGGGTACTATTCATGAAAATTGCTCATTTGAGAATTTCTGTTCAACTTTTTGTTGTTACAGGACCAAAAGTAAAGATATAGACAAGCTCAAATACTCAAAATGTGCGCCAAGGGCACTAGTTTTGAGTCAATGTGTCTACTTGCTGATTGTACTATAAAAATGGTACGATATGAGCGAAAAACTTTAAAAATGTTTCCACTTATTTGCTCGAAACTTTGCCAGCAAACCTGCCATTTTCTTTACATCATTATACTTAGAAATTAAATATATACAGCTTTTTTTAATGCACCAACGTCAAATAACAGCATCTTCATGCAGTTCTCAGCAAAAGTTTGATTTTTTTTTAAATGATTTTATTTGCCGCACGTATTTTGTAGCGCTATAGGGCTACAAAAAAGAGGTGCTCAACAATGAGTTATTATAAAGTATTCTTGATTTTGATGCGGTGAGATGGAAAATTGAAGTTGTTCTATTTTAAACCCCAGACATACAATCATTTTGTGTGTATGCATGATGATACTTTCATACGATCAAAAACACTCAAAACCAAAGAGAGCTTGGGTTGACAACTTGGCAAAGTCTATGTAAAGACTAAAGAGAAACTAAGAAACCATAAAAATATTAGTGCATTTACTATAGAAACAAGGATCATAAATGGCTTGTACATCATTGTCGATTGACAGAATCTCTATATTTAACAGAAATTTTTCAACGCTAATTGCCGAGCTAACGATTTCTGAATGATTATTACTTAGATAGGCACAACTTCATCGTCTTTGAACGGAGTCAAGATTCTTGTGATTAAGGAACCACCCTTTGGCATTGAAACAGCTACAAACAGGCTTTTCTGTTCTGACATACAATCTGTCCATCCATTACGATCAGTATTTCCCTTTTTATGCTAGCCACGACATGTTGATTCTCTCCTTTGATTGTCTCAGATGCAATTTATCTTTGATTCTGTCTCAACTCATTATCCAGAATTAAACTAAATTTTCTAAATAAATAGCACCAAAAACAGAAAAGAAGAAAAAGGTGTGCCCGTGATTTTTTAAAAATCTGCCAGGAAATAGTGCAAAATTGAAAGGGAACTCTTAATGCATGTGGCTCGTCTTACGAATCATTTCTAAATGAAATACTAAACAAAGGAGAGGCGCTGCGCTTGTCCTACGTAGCATCTTATTATCGATCTTTTTATACACAGCTAATTATTTCCTTTTTCTCTTAATTAGAATCGAATTCTATACAATTATTAGTTGAATGTTGTACAACATCTAATTATTCTTCGGGGCAAGAAAATTATATATAAACAAGCTATTTTTCTACAATTAAAAAAACAACAAAAAGAAAAACAAGCGTTGATCGCACTCGTTCCCTATTGTATATTATTCCCCCTTTCAATAGCAGGCTATTCTTTACCCCCCCCCCCTTCCCTCAATTTATTTCCAATGAAGTATTCCAACATTTACACCATTTTATTGATCCTCTGTACATCATTCATGACCACAATCGCTGCTCCCCTTGAAAAGCGTGGTCTCAAATCCTGTTACAAAAAAGTACGAATTACTCAATATTGGATTCCTAAAGAAGGAGACAAAGACATGACCAACAATGGCAAGAGAATCACTCTCAATGGCAGTAGAAACAAGTCCCTCAAGACAAGCAATGGTAAACTCATTGCGAAGGTCTCAAAGAACACATATGAAAAATTCCAAATGGAAGGCACTGGTCTTTTAAAATCAGGTGTCATGGTCAACTTGGATAGCGGTAATAATAGTTTTATGAAGCTCAATCGTAAAAAGACCCCTTATGGTCTTGGTTCGAATAGTGACAAATTGACACCTTGGGTTAGCGTGGCAGCCAATGATATCAAGAGGGGTACCAAACTCTATATCAAGGAACTAGATGGTCTCAAATTACCCGACGGCAAAGTGCACAATGGCTGTGTTCGTGTAGATGATCAAAGCTGGAGTTACGGTGGTTGTCAAATTGATTTTTTCGTCTTGCAATTCAGTGCTTATGAGAAATTGACAAACGTGATTCCTGACAGAGTTACTGCTGTTCAGAAACATTGTACAATTAAAAACTATGTGAATAACTCGGTCAAGAAATGGGCCGTTTTAAAGAAATAAAAAAATAAGATTATAAACGGAAATTAGATCTGGGAATGACATGTCTTTTTTTTTTTTTAATTTTCTTTAGCGATTAGGTGTAGGTACTGGGATAGGGATAGCAGTTTTACCAGATGAAAGGCGTCGCGTAGTAGTGCTGGCACTATAGCTTGTTCTTCGTTTACTAGCAGGTTTTTTGTGTTCTACTGGTTTCATAGGTAACACTTTGTGATCTTGAGCAGCGACTTGACAATGAACAGTGTCCATCTCTTTAGGCTTAGTGGGTTCATTTGATCTTGTGCTACGAGTCTCTTTTTGTGTTGCCTTCCTCCCTTGCTCCTTGTATTGTTGACTCTTTCTGTGCAACGCTTTTATGACTGGGTCATTCTCATCGTTGTCATTGTCATTCGATGTCTCCACAGAACTATATGTTTGCATTCTTACAAGTGGATCATCTGCAAATACACCAAGTGATTTAGGCGGTGAAGATGGTTTGATGGGCTCTTTTGAATAATTTTGGTGCATTTTTCTGACAGCTGCGGCAATAGGGTCCTGTTCCGTACTCGTCATTTCTGTCTTCTTTTCTGTAGTTGGGTTGGGTATCACAGGTGTATCAGAAACGACGGGTTTTTCAATGCAAGTTGAGGGTGGTGAATAAGCTTTAGTTTCTGAAATAGACTTCTTTGGTAATATGTTTGTTATTGTCGTACTAGATTGGTTACATTTGGGAACGATGTTTTTGTCTGCCGCAGACTCAAGTTCAGATGGATTCTGACAAAGTTGCTTGTATTTCTGTATCAGTTCTTGTAATAGACCACGTCTCTCTATCAACTCTCGAAGGTGTTCCTTTTTCGACCGTATTTCAGCATCAAGACGCTGGTGTGGTTTGAGCAATGGCTTGTCATGGCTTCTATCTACAGCTAATAGCGTTTCTTCTATTTGGTGTTCAACAGGCGCTGATGCTTGAATATGAGTAAAAGTAGATGGCAACGACGTCCAGACGTGAACAAAACGTGGTTCAGATGGTACTTCTTTTTCTGGCTTTTTGTCTTTTTTCTTTTGTAATGTTCTTTTACGACGAACAGGTTTAGGTGGATTGCTGGATAAAGAGACTGGTGTTAATGGTAGTGGTGATGGTGAAGGTGGTGGAGAAGCACACAATTGAGCTGCGAGTTTTAAGCTCTGTTTAGTCTTGGGATGTATTCGCTTCTCTCTTCGCAATGGCCATTCATGACCAAATATTTTATAATGACGATAACATCTTGCACAGAAAAGATGGCCTTCTGATGTCTTGATAGTATCAAAGTCACTTGCATTTTTACAGCAGTGAGCAGTCTGGACATGGCTGATGTGTGACCTTGCATCTTCAGTATCAGATATGTCTGACTGATCATCAATCCAAGCATAAAACTGATCCATGGCATCGTATTCTCCTTTTGACCAACAAGTGTCAAACAATTTGTCCCTTGGTAATTGTGACTTGGCTTGATCATGACAGATAAACCATAGGTTCATTTCTTTTGAGCGATCACTATCAAAAAAAGCAAAATCAAAGATATCTTGTGCTTCTGGTGGATTTGAAGGATTGTCTGTCAAGACTTGCTTGTCATCTTCTGGACTGAACTGTTTAGATTTTTTGTTAGCTGTGGCTATAAAATAATCTAGACATAAAATTAAACATTGGTTATTCAATAACGCACTCAAAATACCTTTATAATTCACTTGTTTTCTTTTCCGTCCACTTCTTCGTGCACTAGAATCCTCTTCTAACGAGGTTGAGGTGCCAGAAGAAGCTTCTTGTTCTTCTTCATCACTTATTTGAACTGAAAAACTACCCTGTTGAAGCCTACACCACATATATTCAATACAAGAAACCAGGAATGCATGGCTTACCTTTCACAAGAAGAACAACGACATTCACAATTGTCTTCACCAAAATAATGCTCAGCATAAAACACTGTCATTTCCTCTCCACAGGCAATATCACGCTCAATTCTGAATGTAATAGCATTCTGTCCAATCAAGATAAACTATCAACAAATAAGTAAATAACACAAACAAACAAAAAAGAAGACGCGTACTGAACAATTGGCATCACAATCGTGATTCATAAAACGAGCAGGCCCAAGAAAAAGACAAGAACATTTCTTTCGTTGAGATACCATCACACTAAAATCACGTCCTTCACGCTTTAGTTTTGCATCGTCTTCTTCTGTAAGTTCGGCTATAGATCCAAGGCAGTATTTTACTTGTTCCCCTGCTTTCCAATCCTTTGTTGCTACAATACATGCCTCCATTTGGCCTGTATATCGCTTGGTCGAACTCACTTCAAACCCTGCATTTGGCATATACCTATTCATAAAAAAAAACCCCTATCAACACATATAATCAGAACAAACTTGACAATTACATGGCCAAATAACGTTTCATATGTTGAGAGAACTCAAGTGCCTGTTTCTTGGGTAAATCAGATATAAAATCTTTAAAGTAAGGGAACCTGTAATAGAATGATTAGCCTGTCAGATCTAAGACGGTCATCGCTTTCTCTCTCTCTCTCTTTCTAATTCTTTTTCTTTTACTTTGAATTACTCTAAAAAAGCAGCAGCAGCTCGCCGTAAGCCATCACCCATCGTGCTTTTGAACAGATGATTATGTATAACATCAATCACTTTTTGTTCATCAACAGCGGTTCCAACAAAATCACTATTCATTCGCAGCGTGTTGAACCATAGATACAAACTATCCACAAAATAGCTTGCAAGCATATCATCATATCGAGAAAGAACGCTAAAGTCCATGGTTGATGAAAAAAGAAGAGGAAAAAAAAAGAAGACGTGTTAATATTGCCCCCCTCCCCCTTTCCCTCTCTCTTTTTTTTTTAAAACAGCGCGTCTGTGCAAGGTGAAAAACTTTATTAAAGACTTGAGGAAGGTATAATTTTACGATACTTTTCAGTGCGTGTCCAATAAGATTTGAGCGTATCATCTGATGAACCAAATACATTCAATACAGCAGACTCAAATAACTCAGGCTCAAGAGCCTCTAAAAAGACAAGATGGGACATAAAGACAACATCAGCCCAACCAACTAAAGAAAATGAGCAAATAATCCATGCTGCCTAATTTTACCTTGATCACCCGTAATAAATGGGAATTCTTTCAAGAGTTGAACAATGGAAGTCAATCCTTGCTTTAATGAAGCGATATTTGCTTCTCGGTCACCTGCTACTTGTTCCAAAGAAACACCATATTTAGCTTCACGGTCTTCTTTAAACCAGTCTTGGAGTTCTTGAGGACCTACTGATTTATGAATCTTGAGGATGGCCAGCTTAAAAATAGGAAAAAAAGGTTTTGCTCCGAGTATTTTTGGAAGAATCGATGAATACCAATGTTGCCATGAAAAAGACTGTTTTCAGGAAACTCTTTCTCGAGATAGTGTGCAATATTCAATGAATCGTCAATGACTTGCTCATTTTTTGAGTCAATAATAATAGGCACAGTAGGTCTTTTATCTTGTTTACTGTTAGAAATGATTTAGAAACATATATTTGTTTACAAACAACCTTACGTAAGGGAGGGAATAATTGTCTTCATGCTACCAAAGTCAACCCATTTTGTATCATAGGGAATACCCTAACAATATATAAGATAAAATGCGCGTTTTTCTTTTTCTTTTTTGTTTACCTTGACGTTTAAAGCAAAGCGTGTCTTACAAGTATTAGGTGACCATACCAAGCCTGGTTTGGCCAAAAGTTCAAGGTCATAGAAAGTAATACGCGACATAGAGAAAAAAAAAAGAGAGAGAAAAAGAAAATAGCTTTTATGTTCGGATTTGCGGTATTAATTCAATTAATAGTCAAATGTGTGCTGAGGATGTTTGGCTTCTCTTTAAACCATGATTGATTCGATATTGTACAACACCAAGCCTTAAAAACAATTGCTTCTCTCTCTCTCTCTCTCTCTTCTTTTAGGAACACTCCGTTGTTTATGGCTGCAATTTATCCTATGTGTGTGAATTGAAGGTAAAAGAACACACTGTAATAAGAACATTGTAGAATAAAGTGGAAAGAATCAACCTAAGTCAAATCTTGCTAACATGTTTACAGTAGCTATCCTCTTGACATGTTAGCGCCAAAATAATTAAATTGAAATAGACAAAAACTGCTTTACTCTAAGCTTATATCTTCTACAGACTTGATGTCCAACAGTTGGAATTTAAAGTTTAGACTTTGCAATACTTGACGAAGCTATACATGGACAAAATACTTGCATAAAAAGAAAAGAAATATCCCAAAATAAATTCAAAGTGTATCCCAATAACCTTGGGAAATCATGTCTATATTTTTACTATCTTACTCTCACACAGGTTGTTGATAAGATTCCGTTGAGATATCTTATTGGCTGTATCGGATTGCTCACAATCAATTATTGGCTTTTCTTTGCATTTTTGGTTCCTTGAATTTCCGTTGAATTCATGTATTTAAGAAGATCTACATGTACCTCTTTATCATCCCTCACTCCTTTGTCTCCTTCTTTCTTTTTTTTTAAATGTCTTTTTCTCAACTCGTTTTCTTTTCATTAACGCCAGAAGACTCTCCATTGGCATATGAAGACGAGCAAGAAGCCTGTAAATGGATTGATGATTCAGAATGCCAGGAGAACCTATCTCATATTGTCTCTCTTACACCAGAGGAGTCTATTATTGACAAAGATAACCATATACATTCCTTTTATCAACTCTTTTTTGAAGAGCTAGGGTACCTCACTGAAGAACCTGAGCCTATTGATCCTAATAGAGATTATAATCAAGAAGCAAAAGACTTGATGAACCAACGAGACAAGAGAATGCGTCAAAAACATGTTGATCTTTCCCGCTTGCCCTCCTTAGAATCTTCCTCTCAATCAGGGGTCTCTTCTTCTTCTTCCTCTATACACCATGAATCTCATATAGATATCAGATCGCCCTATTACTACATGACTATGCATTGTACAGCTTCACCTTATCACTATGGAGTCAATCATCGCCCCAGTAGAATTCATTAGATTCTTTTTATTACATAATAATAATATACCCTTTTCTCCCTTTTTTTTATGTCGAAAAATATGCCGAGTGTACACAGTTGAAATAAATGATATTCCTTAAAACGAATCAGACAAATAATCTTCCCTTTTATGAATAAACCGTTTACATTATGAAATACAATTGAAACATTTTGATGGAGTAGATATTTTCTAGTTAGAGATTCTTAGAAGAGATACGTCCCAACAAAGAATCCTAAATTGGAATACATCTCAAATTAAAAACACTTCAAATGGACGATATAGAGTAAACAAAAAGTTTTATTTCTGATTTTTGATTAAGCTTGTTTCTCTGTCTGAAAGCAAGATTTTTTTTTTTTTTCGTCGGTTGATTATCGTTTGTTCTAGTCTAGAGTATTTCTCATGGTATTGGTTAATTTTTTGAGATTTCTAGATTGTCTTTAAGTCAAGAGAAGCTAGTGGATACGAATTAGAGCAACAACATGAACTAAGCACTCCAATATTCAATTTAAGTATAAAAAAAAAGAGTATTTCATTGCTTGGCCATGGTTCATAGGTGATATCACACAAAAAAACTGCCATTTATCAAATGTATATGAGTCAAAGACAAATGATTTTGTGAAAAAATCCCTTTCAAAATCAATACATTTATGTCAAAATGGTCGCTCTTTTCTTTTTGGAGTGGAAGGAGCTTTTCTTTAAGCTTTTTATATAGTTTTGATCGTCTGGAATGAAACTAACAATATCATTCTAAATGTTTCCTCTTTACAGCAATGATTCTTCTGTCTAGTACTCGAAATTTCACTATTCACCACCTGCTTTTTCTCTATTTAACACCAACATTCTTATTTCTGTACCAAGTTAAGAGCGATTGAACAGGCTCATATTACAATGCAAATTAGCTGTTTCAGATATGTACTTCATGTTGATGTACTTTTTCTCATAGCCTGATGCTTCAATTGAAGCAATAGGCACAAAGACATGGTTCATTCGTATCTTAATTGCTAATTTTATTTATAGTCAATAGCAGAATAAAGCACATAATAGTTATTATATAGTATTTACTCCATTGAGAGTACGTCTTCTTCATTTTCGGCTGATTTCGCAACAGGACGCTTAAAAGAATAAACGTCGCCTAAAGTTTTAAGTAAAGAGCTCAAAACTGGTTTTGTGAGATCTTCTAACTAGCAAAGATCTGCTTCACTCATATCTTTATTGAAATATTTAGAAAATCCAAAAAGCGATAGCTTCTATGTACCAAGAAAGAGATAGAGTGCTACTTTATTAATAGTTTTCTTTTGCTGCTTTAGCTAATACTTCGTCCGTTCGTTTAATAATGCCCATATGGACAATACGATCACCAGCCATAGCTACTGGATTAGAACTATGTCCAATAACCTAAAGAACGTTTTAAGCTATCTTTCACTCTCTTACAAGTTCATTTACCACGCCTGTACAGGGAGCAAAATATTCTTCTACTACGTTGCCAAACATGTTTTTTATACGTGCAATAACATCTCCTTTTCTGATTAGCGCATTGACGTTGGGATATACTTCTAATATTCCTCCAGTTTTTGTATAAAGCTAGGCAAGATATGAGTCATTATCAACATCATTTTAATCTATTACCCAAAATCCTCTTGAACACAAGACAGTGTGTGAAGGTCCTGTGTGGTCATCGCCCGTTTTGGAAAATCGCAAAGCATCTGATACGTTGACGTCTTTTAACGAGTACATTTCAAAATGGTCCAAAATTCGCATAATACCCATAAATGACCACTATATGCATCATGCTTAGTCTGTATACTATGTCTTCTTGTTTCGTTTTTACCTGAACATAAAGATCTTGAAAGGTTTGTGGATTACCAATTTCGACTGTAATGGCTTTAATGCCTCTTGCAGCCGCAGCAGATCTTAATGTACCATCTTGGCCTGAATTATGCAACAAGATTTGCGGTTGTTGTAATTTAGCCATACTTCCCCCAACATCGTCATTCTGAGACATCATGAATCACCCTTGTCTTATGATTGTGAACTTACCATATCTGCTCTCACGTAGTATGAATTAACTCGACCAAAACTAGCAGTGTGCAAATCAACCATATAATTGAATTGAGAAATAATTTTGCTCATCAGATGATAACAAAAAACCTGAGAGGCATAACCGTCTTCTTTGCCTGGGAATTGACGATTCAAATCACGCCCATCTGCAAATTCTCGTTGAAACTTTAGATAGCCCCAAATGTTGACACAAGGTACGGCTACAACTGTGCCTTTGAGTTTACTGACATCAATCTGAGATATCACTCTAGATTTGAAATTAAGTAAATGAATCAAATATATATATATATATATATACATATATTTACCTGTGAATACATGGTACGCCATTTAATTCATTTCCATGAACAGCTGCAGTAATACCAAGAACAGGTCTATGTATGTTTGAGTTAAGAAACACTATATTTTTTTTTGTTTACCCGTCTTCTTTGCCTCGACAAACAATCACTGGAAGTTTAAGCCATTCACTCAAACCCTGTGTCATCATCTTAATCCAGGCTGTACTGATCGTATTCAAAGGGAAATCATCCACTTCTAGTTTATCTCGAATGACAGGTGGTGGCATTTCTGAATCATCATGCATTAACGCAAAAGCGGGTGGTTCATAAATAGCATCAGGATCAAAGAGTTCAGTATTTAAACTGTCTCTTCTTTTATTTTGATGCGTAGGTCGACGATGCTCAGTGTCTTGAGAAGCATGAATATCCAATAAATTGATCTTGTCTTGTATTTCATTCTGTGCAGTGGGTGCCAGCATAGGTTCCTTCTGTATGGGAACAAGTAGACTGGGACGACGAAGAGAAGGTCTTCTTTGACTGGGTACAATACCTTTATGATCAGGCTCTGATTCGATTGCTTTTGCTTGTTTTTTAGGTAAGATACCACCAAACGTTTTGCCTTCTTCGACCTGAATCATAATGATAGTAGCCTCTATTTTATGTATCTAGCGTGTGTGTATGCTTATAGATGCTATATTTACCTGTTCCAGGAGTAGCAGCCTCGCCATTTTCATCTATTGCGTTTAATAAAATACTGGTAGGACTTGCGTCTTCATCGCGTTCCACAAAAAGTGTTTCACCATGCTTGAGTTCAAATCGTTGTCGATGTGCATGATTTTCATCCAACTTGACACTCACAAACCCCTCTACCACATACACAAGTGCAAACGCACCAAACAACATGTTTTTTCCAGAATCAACATCGCCTTGAAGATCTGTTTCAAAAGAATCGATTTTTTCTATACGTACTTGAGCCTTTCCGAGCTCCCGCTTCAGCATGAATTGCAGGCTTTTGACAGGTGGACTTGATACTTTACATGTGGTGGTCCTATCAAACTATTGGCTGATTGTTTGATTCTCAGCAACTTACCATTCACCTTGCCAAGTATAAGGAAACAAAGGTTGAATTTTAGTAGACGATTCATTGCCTAGATGAGACAAAGAAAGCGTAGGTTTCTTCTTTTGATGTTGACCAGGCAAAAGAACCGTAGTACTAATTATTGTTAAAACGATATTCATGCATCATGAGTGTTTACCAATCATATCCGGGAAAAACAGAGAAACTACAATTGGCTTGCATAAGGTTCGTACTAAACCTCCAAAAGAATTCATCCTTGACAAAATTCTTATCAGGTGGATAGATAGCAATCTCATCCGTGATGCCTAGACCATTTTTCCAATTTTGAGATTTATAATCATGCCTGTTTATTTTATCAATTTATTTTTCTTGTTTCTTTACCACTTACTCTGGCCGAAGTATAGCGGCTTGAATAAGACTAGGATCAGGTGATTCGGATTGAAAAAGAGATTGCTCTTTATTGCCTAGTGTATCGTTCATGATAAAGAAAGCAAAAAGGAAAATATAAGAAATAAAAAGGAATTTTTTTTTTTTAAAAAAAAAGAACAAGTGTCATCAAATAACAAATCATGCCGTGGTCGTAGTGAAACTTCCACCCAATGGGAGAACACTAAAATCCGTTTTATCAAGTCCACGTTGAATCAAGGCAGATTCTAGACGCTTTGGTGGGTCTTGTACTGCTTCGTCTGTAAGGACATAAGTGCCCCAATGAATAGCAATCTGATATTTAATTTAGTAGATTGTTTGTCGAATATCAAGACTTACTGAATGTTTGCTCTTGACATCTTTATGAAGATCCACAGCGTCTTCAGGAGAGCAATGGACAGCGGACATAAACCATCGAGGCGAATAAGCACCAATGGGTATGCATGCCAAATCAAAAGGACCTATTTTATCTCCAATTTCTAAACAAATAAATCATCTTGATATAACAAACGAAAGACTACCTTTGAAAGCAGGACAATGAGGAAGTGTATCTAGATATTCGTAATTGTATTCCTCTTCAGGTTTAGTAGTAGCAGGAATTGAACGGTAACCCGTATCACTAACAGAATAAGTATGCTATCACTTTCTTGATTTTTTTTTTTACCCTGCGAAAAACACTTTTCCACTGACTGTTGTATCCTTGTTTAATCCTTCTACACACCAAGATGCCCAAAGTGACTTGTCTTTGTCAAACAACCCTCTTCCAGATTGATGTTGACTAGGTGTACATGTAAATCTGATCTCTGAATCCTGTTCTTTTTCCAATTGCTTTTTTAACACGACACTATCCCACCAATCCAGTTCAATAATACGATCGTTTCCTTGACTGTCTACTTGACTTGATAGGTCCAATAATTTCTTGTTACCTAAAGGCACACAAAATTTACAATCAGGGTATAATTTATCAATTTCATGCAGCGTATTTTGATCCATATGGTCATAACTAAAGTAAGCCACTCCATTGTCAGTCCATAAATTATAATTCATTCTTTCCTTACTGGTTATGAGAAATAACAACAGCATCAATCTTGGGCAATTGATCTAATTGACACGGTGCTTCAGTGTATCGTTTAGGCCCCATAAATTGTACAGGAGCACACCTTGTTATAATGAATAACATAATTATCACTATTCTAATATTTACCTTTGTGAAAAGATGGGATCAAACAAGATATTGAATCCTTTGATCTGTACAAGTATACAGGCACTAGGTAACATAAATAACCACATTTATATATATATAAATTTGCTTACTGTCCCAACCAAGTAGCGATAATATCATTCTTTTGCTGTTGTTGTTGTTTCTTGAGCAAATCCCAATCCACGCTTACTTTTTCAGGTAAATCTACAGCACGAATTCTTTTTTCTGTTCCACTTATGTCCATTGTATAAAACATTTTAGCCACAGAACCTAAGCCAAAAGGAGTAAATGAAGCCCAAGGATTCTTGAACCTATTGTTATCATGATGTGGTTTCTTAGTTTCCGAGTACACCTTGGGTGTCATTGAAAGAAACACAGTAGTGGGTATAAATACAGATAAAGAACGACGAATCATAAAGAAAAAAAAAACTCGAGTCGGATGAATTCTTATGTTTTCCGGAATCCTATTTATCCATGCTTGCCAAATAAAGACAAAAGGTATACGTGTACACCAAACGGAAAAATTATTCGCGCATTTCTGAAAAAAAGATGTGCGTACTTTTAAAAAAATAAATCGCACAGAAAAAAAAGAAAATTTAGCGTAGTATTTGAAAAAAAATTAGCATATTCAACAGAAAAAAAATGGCGTAGTTTTCCAGCTCTTTTTTTCAACATTTTATTACGAAAATGAATAACATTATTTTTGAAGACGGGTTAGGAAACCAACATGACATTGAAGGAAACGAAGTTGTAGAGTTTGAAATGGAAATTGACAACGAGATGTATCCAGTCGAAAGCGTAACAGACTACGATAGATACACAGATTTAAAGCCTCTCGAGAAAGGGATCGAAAAGAAAGCTGAGTTACCTGCAGAGCTGAACAAAAGCATATAAGCACTACAAGGATGCTGAAAAAGAAAATTTTTTTTTCTTGTCGAAGAAAAAGGGATGAGTGTTCGTGCTGCTGCCTTGGCCCTCAACATTAATGTTCGAACAGCACAAGGCTGGGTAGCCAAGAACAACAAAGATCCTCAGGAGTATATCCAAAGGGCTACAGGCAGTGGAAGACCTGTAGGCAGACCGCCCATTTTAACTGATGAGCACAGAGATTTCATGATCGAATGGGCAGACGAGAACACAAATTCCGTTACATTGGACGACATGCTTGACGTATTGACAGAAAAATTTGGCAAACTCGATATCAGCAAAAGCGGTTTCAACAAGTTTGTCAAGGATAAGTGTAAGATTACCTTCAAGCAGGCTCGTTTCCAAGCTTTCGAGAGAAACAGCCCTGAAAAAATCGAAGAGCGCTATCAGTGGGTGAAGAGATGGATGAAAACAGATATGGACTTCACTAGCAACTGTGTGTTCATTGACGAAGCTGCTTTCCATATCAACCTTAAGAGAAATTTCTCTTGGTCCAAAGAAGGCGAGCGTGCGAGCGTGAAAGTGCCCAAAACAAGAGCAAAAACTACTACCATTTTGGGTGCCATCTCGCCTTTTGGTGTTGTTAACATTAGTGTAAGAAGACCAAGAGCATTACCCTCATCAAAGAAAAGAAAAGCAGCAGGAGGTTTGAATGCAAAAGTGGCCAGTAACAATGGTACAGTTACTGGACATTACTTCAATTTCATCAGTAGTGTTTTGGATGTCATGGATCGTCATGAGGAATTCCGTGGCCATTATTTGATCATGGACAATGCTCCTATTCATAAGCATCAAGATATTCAGAATCTCATTGAGGGCCGAGGCTATAAGTGCGTGTACCTCCCCCCTTACTCGCCTGAGCTTAATCCCATTGAGCAATTCTGGTCGGTTTGCAAAAGTAAACTCAAGAGGGAACAGCTTTTGGAAGAGGAGACATTGACTTCGAGAATTGCAGATGCTTGCAATAGAATTTTGTACAGTGATCTTAAAGGCTTCTGTAGATGCTCTGCTGCCAAATTTGAAGATTGCCTTCAACGCAGACCTATTTAATAAACTCACGCATTTTGCGCATACACAAGCATGCTAATTTTTTTTCAAATACTACGCTAAATTTTCTTTTTTTTCTGTGCGATTTATTTTTTTAAAAGTACGCACATCTTTTTTTCAGAAATGCGCGAATAATTTTTCCGTTTGGTGTACATTAAGACTGAATAAAGTACAACTTTACCCGAAAAAAGAAAGTAAACAAAAATACCTTCTTGTATCCTCATCAGTGTAAGTGTTATGCTGGGTGGCCTTCTCTCCTTTAGGCTGAAGCTCCTCTACGATAATTATCATGCAGTCAAGCGACTGTACTTGGTAAACATTCACAGGTCCCCCCCTCCTTTTTTTCCCTTAGGGACCATCTCCTATCGGACATGTTCAACGTGAGCTTCGCAGACTACCGGATGGCTCATATAACTGTGGCTAAAAAAATATAAAATGTATAGATGTATGTTTGTCCTATTATTGCAGGACACTGACATTGTTATGGACAACGATCCAATTGACATTACCAGACACGATAAGCCTAATCATAACTAAAAAGGTATATCTTCCTCAGTATTCATCTAAGCTCAACTCTGTTGAGCAATCTTGAAAAGCAAAGTCAAGCGTATTAAATTTAATGATGTTAAAACACTCAGCTCAAAAATCATTGAAGCAGTTTCTATTGAATACTTGCAGAATTTTATTAAGCATTCTACAAATCAATACCTGTCGTAATAAAAATCCTATCTTTCAAAAAAAAAAAAGTGTACAATTTAAAAAAAAAAAATCTTTTTATTTCCCCTCTCGTTTTTTTTTTCTTAGTCTTACACTACACAATGAGAGCTTATGTTTACGATAACCAAGATCCCGCTGATCAACGTGCCCCTCATGATTTGGGCATCTCAAAAACTGTAGAGGATCTCGAAAAAGTCGGTGTAAAATATTGGAGAATTGATGGTGAAAATGCCATTGATAAGATTGATGAAATTGCTAAAGAAAGACACTACAAGAATAGAGACACAGTAAGTAAATTATATACTAAAAAAAAAGGATATTAAGTAGTAGATTGTTGTATCCCCTGATGCTATGGGTCCTATTTATGAAGATAAAGTCAAGTCTTTCTTTGACGAGTAAGTAGTGTGTGTGTGTGTGTGTGTGTGTGTGTGTGTGTGTGTGTATTTATGGCTTTAGACATCTTCATGAAGATGAAGAAATTCGTTATATTCTAGATGGCTCTGGCTATTTTGATGTGCGTGATCAAGATGATGTTTGGGTTAGAATTTTTATGGAAAGAGGAGATATGATTATTTTGGTAATTTTTTATTTTATCTTATGAATACGAGCAAGATACTTATTATTACTTTTTAGCCTGCTGGTATTTACCATCGTTTTACTACAGACGAAAACAACTATATTAAGGCCATGAGATTGTTTAAAGAAGATCCTGTTTGGACTCCTCTTAACCGTAAGTTATTTTTACACAAGAATGACATACACGTACTTAAATTTTATTTTAGGCCCTGTCCTTGAAGACAACAAATTCCGTCTTGATTATGTCAAGACATATAGTGTTTCTACTCGATAAAATCTCTTTATTAAACAAACATTTTATTTATGTATTCATTTATTTGGACATCTACATAAGAGTTAAAATGAGTCTGTAAAATACATATACTTACCATCATCTTGACAAATTCTTGATAATTAATTTGACCATCTCCATCAACATCAGCTTCACGAATCATTTCATCAACTTCTTCCTCGGTCAACTTTTCACCAAGAGAAGTCATGACATGACGCAATTCAGCAGCAGAAATATAACCATTACCGTCTTTATCAAAAACCTTGAAGGCTTCTTCGATCTCTTCTTGAGAATCAGTGTCCTTCATCTTTCTATCATAGTGTTTAGTCTACAGAACATATATATATATATATATATATATCTGCATATTTATAACTTACCTAGCCAACATGGACAAGAATTCGGCAAAGTCAATGTGACCATTACCGTCACTATCGACTTCATTGATCTAAACAAAAAAAACATGGTTATACACACTTATTTTACCCTTTTTATATTTTTATTTACCATGTCTTGGAGTTCAGCTTCGGTGGGGTTCAAATTCAAGGAACGCATAACAGTACCGAGTTCCTTGGTAGTGATAGAACCATCACCATCTTTATCAAAGAGACTAGATGGTGTTAACCTCATCTGTATATAAGAAACAACTTACTTAAAAGCTTCACGGAATTCAGCGATTTGTTCTTCAGTAAGTTGATCAGCCTAAAGTAAAAAAGACTTGAGCAATTTGTTTCGTACCTTATACGTCTATATTTTACTTACCATTTTTTTTATATAAATTTATAAAGAAGAAAAAGAAAAAGAGAGAAAAGAAATGAGAGCAGTTAAGCGCCTCTTCTTTTTTTTTTACGCGTGACTTCAGGACAACATTCGAGTGCAAGTTGCTTTTGCGTACATTTGGGTTTCACATACAACTACAATTTGAGATTCAGATGCATCTTTTTTTTTTAAAAAAAAGAATAAGAGATAGCCAATACACGGTGTATAGACTACGTAAAGCTTTATACACTAAAGAAGAAAAAGAAGAGTTTATTACAGTTATTGTTGTATGTATATCAAGTGAGGCTGATGGCTTTGCCCTTTCTTTCTTTCGAGCACCGCTTCCAAAGTTTCGTTTACTATAGTCACACAAATTTAACTTTCAATTTTGATCGTGTTTTATGGGATTGCGTAAAGACATCGTTTGTTCTTTCCTCCCATCCCGTTAGTCTATACTTGTCTGCTCAAAAAACCAATAGCAACATTTTTCATGGGTACGAAAAGTAACTTTGTGGTGTTTACTGGTTTAATAAGGACTAAAAAAAGAGCAAGACAGGTCGAACGGCCTTTATCGACTGTCGAAAACATAATTGAAAGAATTAAGCAGACTGGCAGTCCTCTTCCTGCTAAACCAACCATGAAGACCTACAAGATTAATGAGAGGAATGAGAGGCACCTTGGTCGTATCATTTGGAAAAATCCCTTTTGCTTCCTACAACAAATCAAAAAAAGAACTTGCAGCAATGAGTATCCATGTTCATAAGGACACTGTAGTCTTAGCTATTCATCGATTGAGGTTCCTATCGTTTGTAGCAGCAAAGAAGCCTCGTCTCTCTGAACAGAAGAGAAAGAAAAGACGTCGCTGTGTCAGCAGTAAGATCAACTGGATAGATGGTTAGTGGCATAATATCATCTGTTCATATGAATCAAAGTTTGGTCTTTCCGCCTATCGCCTAACTGGAAACGCTTTTGGTCTCTCAAGATCCCTCTCCCTGCTCGCAATGTCCTTTACAGGATGCTTCACAACAAAGTCAACAACCGTTTTCACCTACATCGTCTTATGCCCCATACAGTTCCTAATAACTTTTGTATCCACTGTCCTTCAAATCTCATTACTTCCATTGATACCCTTGATCACTTTTATTTCCTCTGCCCTACCAAGTATGCTGTTTGGTCTCATTGCTTCTCCAAGTACATCAATCCCAACATCCGTGCACCTTCAGTCAATCTCCTACGTCAAGTCCTCCTCCTTCGGGTTGTTATCCCTCGTATTTCTCTCCTCCATTTTCCTTCCTTAAGTACCTTCCAAATCTTTGCATGCACTGCTCTAGCCCTCTGGCAAGCTCACTGGCAATCTGTTTTTTCTGAAAACCCATTCCTCTCCAAAACTATAACCAAGACGGTTTTCCGCTTAGCAAATAAGCTGCATGATGAATCCTGCCTTGATTATGAACCGTAAATTCTCTCCTCCGCTTTCCTTTCCAGTGCCTCTCTCACTACTCATGATGTTCTCTCCATTTCAAGTATCTATCAAGCTCTCTTAAACTCTTATTCTTTTCTCAATTTCTTCTACCACAGGCTCATTTCCCTTTCCTTAGTCTGGTTCTTATAATACCACAGTCTTTTCTTCCACTCTTTTGACGTCTAAAGGACTTGAAAAAAAATTGGAGCAAGTCTCCCTTACAAAAAAAAGTTTGGTCTTTCAAGCATTTCAGACAGAAAAGTGCTTCAAAAGATTAGTGAGCGATACGAGGAGGCTCATACTGTCTCAACAATAAAATAGGCTGGGGGTTTCGGGCCTCTGGCTGTTGTTGAAGAGGACTCCTTTAACAAGGATGTATATGCCAATATTTTGGCTCAGATATTCCATCCTTAGTTAAAGGAGCTCACCAACACTCAAGACAAGGACTTCACCTTGCAAGAAGATAGTGCCACTTGCCACACGGGCACCTATACTCTTTGATGGAAAAACACTCATCAGAACAAGTGCTTTGAAGCCCTCATCTGAACCTCATCGAGCATATTTGGAATGCTCTTGATAAGCTTGTGGACAACGGGGAGGTCCGATGTTCACAATATTGAAAACTTCAAGTCGATAATTCGACAAGAGTGGGAGAGCCTCGGCCAAGAATATGCTGCACGCTTGGTTGGAAGCATGAAAAGCCGGTGCCAAGCGGTGATTGACGCAGAAGGTGGCCACTCCAAATACTAGTTCTATTTTAAAAAAAACTAAGCTTTTATTCTGCATAGTTTATAGTGCTCGTCTTTTATGCTTTGGGAAACTTATTCAAGGATGAAAAACATGCAATTTTTCTGTGTCTATCTTTGTTTATTTGTTTGTCATCAGATAATCGTCAACCTTCTTTTTAAAGAAAGTATGTCATATAAGCCTATTTTAACATAGTATGGTTTGACAAAAGAAAAAAGGGATCTACAAAAGCGATATTTACTACTAAACAAAAGGAGGGAGGGGACTTATGAGATACAACACAACACATTCTCAGTCCTCGGACTTTTTGTACAGAATACCAACATGCATAGAGAATGAATTGTTCAAGAAGGTTAAGATTAAACTGCAGGAACAAATTACAATATTATGTCTTGATATACAGAAAAAAAAGCTTGATATTCTTAAAAGAATAGAAATAAGAAGACGAAATCAAATTTACGGTACATAGAATATGTAGATACAGAACAAAAGGATATATCTATTTAAGCAGTGTCTTTTTCTTTTTCTTCTTCTTTTTTTTTTTACTCCTTAATTGCCATGTTCTCTTTTTCAAGCTTTATATCATTGCCTTTGCTCTTTTTGTCTCCTTGTCATTTGCTCAAGCAGCACCTTCCCTCTTGCTTATTCTAGTCAAAACAGAAAGCACCGGAAGATCCAATTTCCTCACCTTAACGTGTGATCCTACAGGCGGTAGCCATCCTAACCCTCAGCAGCATGTGCTCAATTAGCTGCTGTGAATGGAAATATCACACAAATCCCTCCTACAGCTGGTGTAGCCTGTACCTTGCAATACGACCCTGTCTCTGTCACTGTCCTTGGAACTTATGGTGGAAGAGGTATCAGCTTCCAACAGACATATGGCAATAGTTGCACAATGGGTATTGCTTTAGGCGACTTTCTTTAAATAAACATAGTCCATTCTTTAGACATTCTTTTTTATTTATTTATCCATACGATCTAAACAAGCAGAGGACTATCAATCACAGCAAAACCAGCAGCTACACCTCCTTCAAGTGTAGTAGTAGCCTTTGTTCTTAACAAATGGCCACCTGTATAATTAACAATCTCTTTGTCTTGATCACTAGTTGTAGAAGAAAAATAAGTGAGCATGGATGTATGTGCGTGCGTATACTGACACAAACTTACCCAATATAAATGCCATAAATACCAAGTTCACTCACGACTTGGCCTGCAATTACTTGGCCTTCACGAATCATATAGTTATCCAAAGGAGGACTACGGATCAGGTCCATTAGGATATAAGCATTTCTTTCTTCTGGTGTCAACTTTTTCAATTCAGCAAGAATGTCTTGACCATAAATATTGTGCCCTCCTCCTTCTCTTTGAGGCTTCATGACCAAATGCTCAGGTTCTGCCAATGCCTTTTTGTAGGCTGCCAATCCTTCAGGACTATTGTCCAATGGATAAAGACCAGCAAATGATTCACGCATGGCGTCTGCTGTCTCCTTATCCACATAACGTTCCAAACGTCCGGGTTCAGCCAATACTTGTTGCACCTTTTTAGATCCTACAAGTTGGTATGCGACTGTAGGACACTTGATAGACAAAGAGCGCTCGATGACACGTCGAGCATCCCATTCTTTTTGTGTAGGATAGTCTTCTGGACCATAACCAGCACGGAAATAAGAGACAGCAATTTCATAACCATCACTATAATACACATGAGTCATTGTTCATATCGACTTGATAAAGTGGCTTACATGAGCAAGGCTTTTGTGTTGGTATCAAGCTTTGCTCTTGTTGCAATGTCTTCTAATGAAAGTCTGACAAGTGGTACACCATGACTATCCAAAGTATAAGTAAAAGATAGATGCATCAATGATACGTACTTTTCAAGCAATGCATATTCGATCCAACGCTGATCAAATGCATTGCGTTCACCAGGCTGAATGATCATTGCCACACGAGCACTAGATAAGATAAAATCAATCAACATATATACAAACATAAAAAAAAAAGAGACTCACTCAGGGTTGCCATAGTGCTTCCATGCATCAGCTAAACCACGAGCAATGGAATCAATGGCTTTGTTTTCAGGCAATTGGTTCATTTGAATCTGGTCTCCTGCATATCCTTTCAAGGCAGATAAGAGATAACTATCGTAACAGAATCAATTAAAAAAAAGAGGGGGGGGAACATTTGACAGATTTACCGATGAAGTTCAGTTGTTCTGTGACTAAGACTCATAAAACTAGAAGAAATCGTATTGAATTCAACTTGTTGTATTTTAGCAGATGCTGCATCTGCACCTACTTCAGCATGTAAGAGGTAATCATTTCGATGAATACCTAGGCTTGCGGTCTACTAGCGATGTTACTCCCTTTCCTGTCAGTGGCCCCCCTTTTTTCTCTCTCTCTTTATACCTGTACAATGCCTTCATTCTTTACAGTCAAATAGATCTCATAGAGTTGGTTCATAAAATCATCTAATTTAGATAAGCTATACATGAAAAAAAAGTAAGTGTTTTGGTCATCATCCTATAGAGCATTTACGTTTCCATGGTCTCAGAAATCAAATCTTCATCTCGACTCATTTTATGAATCAATGTGTTCCATGGTTGCTGCAATGTTTTAGCTTTTTCATATTCTTTACGGGGAAAAGGGGTAGGATAAAGGGAAAAAGGGGCATGAGTGACAGCCGCGTTGTTTGTGAATATGGCTTGTTTCTCTAAAGGGGGTCGTACAACAAGACCGTGAGCCAAAGCCCAATCAATCGCTTGAGCAACCGTATGTTCGAGTTCTTGAGAAGACGCTTGAGGAGGATACATGAAAAAAGATAAACAAACAAAAAAAAAAGAAACAGAAGAGACTCAACACTTGCTGATTAATATGCTTACAGATCATTTCATTGTGACCGCCAAAAACTCACTGTGTAACTATTGTATCACGTACATGTCTAAGTATGCTTGCTAGGAGTAACCATTTAGACAGAAAAAAAAAAAAGGAGAAGAAATAATAAAGAGAGGAGAGAAAGGTAAACAAGAGGAGAAGAAAGGAGAGAGACAAAAAGTGTCAATCAACGACTATTACTACTCATTCTACTTTATTTTTTTTAATATCTCTTAAGCTAATGACTAAAAATAAACTATCATGTTGGAATGATATACACACATCTTGTATTTAAGAAATAGAGAACAACGTGACTAAAAATGACGAATATGCAATCAACTGCATATAAACAAGAACAAAATAAGGAGTGAATTTTAGGAGCAAGAAAAAAAAGAAATTGAATAAAGAAAAAAAGAAAGAAAAAAAAATAATAGTGTATACGCCCACTTCTTTATAAGATTTGTTTAGAATTGATCCCATGCAGAAAAAGAAAAGTAATATGACTATATATAGGCGTAAGCCCAATATCGATCGCCCTAGTTGATTACATAAAAAGCCCTTAAAGAACAACAGATTTCTCTCTTTTTTTTTTGTATCTCTTTTTGCTTTCTTTCTTTCCTTCTTTCCTTTCAACAATGAATTCAAATACAAACAACTATTGCATTGATCCTGTTTCAAGAAGAACCTCTCTTTGTCCTCCTCATCATGAAAATCATGTTCTTTCACCGCCCCTTACGCCTGCTCTTTCTCAACACCATCCTTATGACAAAAGACATTCTACTGATTTAAGTTATCATCATTATCATCGTCCATCCTATCCAATTGATCCTTGGATAAATCAACACTCTATGTACCCACCTTATAACCTTCAAAGCCCTATTCCTACTTCTCAAATGCCTAATAATACACAACGCTCTTCTGTATTGATAAACAACAGAACCAAATCCGCTTCTTCTGGCAGCAGAAAGCAACCTACCAAACAAAATAAACATGCATGTACTTTTCCTGAATGTTCATGGAGCTTTAAACGATTTGAACACTTGAAGCGTCATATGCTAGTCCATACCGGGGAAAGACCTCATGTATGTCCCCATCCAGGATGCGGTAAGCGATTCAGTCGATCCGATAATTTTCATGCACATTATCGCACCCATGAAAAGAAAGCATTCGCTCGACAAAAACAACAACAACAGCAACAAGATCCTCATGCGTCTTCCTCTACTTCTACTTCTTCTTCAGCAGCTACTCCTACGAGTTCCTCATTTATCATGAAAGAAGAAAAGGAGTTTTATTACTCTAGTTCTTATGCACTATTACCCAAGGAACAGGACTCATTTATCAACCAATATCCGCAAGATTCTAATTATAGCCCAACACCCTCTAGTAAGATAAAGGTTGAAGAAGACAAAAAGCCTCATGCTTGTACACATCCTAATTGTGATAAAAGGTTTCGTCGTTTAGAACATCTCAAAAGACATACACGCATTCATACTCAAGAACAGCCTTTTAAATGCAATTTTCCAGGTTGCTTAAAGGCTTTTAGTCGATCAGACAATTTAGCACAGCATAAAAAGACGCATGAAAGACGTGAATCTAGATATGGCAATAATAGCAGTCCAATAGAATCCTTTATACATCAAGAACAATTTACGCTTGTCGATCTTATTCGTGATAATAATACAGATACCAATAACTCATTTCATGACAAACAGCAGCAGCAACAAAACTCTCTAATGAATTGGCAACATCCTAATGATTCAACAGAAAGTGTAGGATGTTAAAGTCTCTTTTTTCTTTTTCTTTATAATAAACTATATAAAACGCGCTTAATCTTTTACACTGCCATCTCTTGGTCTATATGTAATTCCGCGTCGATCTAATTCGTCTTCCACATCTTCTGGTACTCTGCCATACACTACAATAGCATATACGCCTTTTTGAAATTTATCAATGCGTTGCCACCTTGCTACCCAACTATCTCTTGGGTGCATTAAAGCTATCACACTATACAAAACATAAGATACAGTTATTATTTGCTCATCTATACCCTTCGAATTTCCCACTTGTACATTCAGAGACACGATCCATACTGCCTCTCATTTGCAAGATGTCTTCACAATTTTCACAACCATTAGCTCGAAACTGAGAAGCATTCTAAGCAGTTGACTTGTAAATAAGCAACTTGTATTCTAAATTTTACCAAGTATACCTTTATTAAAGAACATAATAAACAAGCTCGAAGTTGTTTTTTATCAATAGGTAAGACTTGAGACATGATATAAAAGAGAAAAAGAAAAAGAAATTATAAAAAAAAATAATCAAGTCACTTATGAACTCGTAAAACTGTCATTTTGCCTTGAAGCATATGTGCAGTGATATGGCAATGAACAGCCCAGACACCAGGATTATCCTAAGCATGGTTATGATTTCCATTGAACGAATTTCTTACTTACTGTAAAAATACGGACTCTTGTCCATCCACACCCTGTGGAACCATTAAGGGCACGGGGATAAACAAGACTGACATCTTTAAGCAAAGGTGCTTCAAATGTAACTAGATCTTTATCAGTCTCGTGATTATAGTCGCCAGCACCTTCAGCCAATAAATAATGAGAAAAGCCATGGATATGCCAAGGATGAAGGATACAAAGCCCAGGTGGAGCAGGTGGAGGTGAATAATGGTTTTGAAAGACAAAATCAACAACCTTGTTTTGAAAGACAGGATACATGTAATGCCTGGTAGAGAAGCCATCGAATGCTTCCAATTCACCTATTTCTGGATCATCTTCTATGATATCAAGTAAAGAAGCATTTGCTGTTCCCCAAGGGAAATGAACATAAGGGCGGCCATTATTAATAAATCGAGTCGTATTGTCTGGTAACAAGACTTGTTGCATATTCAGCTGAATAGTATAGTCTGCTGTTGCGTTTAGAATCTTGGCATCTCCGGAAACAAAAGGCTTTACTTGAGGCAAAACCCAACCAGGGATAACATCTGTAGCATTGTAGGGCATTAAAGGTTCAGGTCTATCCATGATACAAATATCTTTTTTGTCTTTAGGATCCACATAGCGAAGGTAGCCATAGCCAGATTGAGTGTAACCAGGATTCAGCGGATCAAAACGATATTTATATTGAGAAAGAATAGGGAAAAGAGAGCCAGCACTATAATTTCCTGTTCGAATCAAGGTAGACATACGCTGACCAGCAGTGATTTCAAGTGACTTAATAGGATAAGGTTCTGTATACTCATTATCGACTTCTATAAGCTCCATGTCATGACCAGCAATAGTGATATCAAGTAATCTAAATGTCAAGGCACCAATATGACGAAGACGATAGACCTTGTTGGGTTCAACATCAAAGTAAGCAAAGCCTCTACAGTTCTCTGAGAGATTGCCTGGATAAACACCTTGACCATTTAACAGGATACTATCAGGGCCACCGTCTGCTGTAAATGTGGGACTCATATAGTAGTCTTCTCTATCATACATGGATTGATGCCACCATTCACTCCATTTCAGGATATGCTCACCGTCATAGGGATAAGGGCCATCCGAGACATGTTGCTTTAGTGCTTCTTCAGATTCATAGACAATCAAAGGACCTTGGACAGTATCATCTTGAGTGCCTACATGAGCATGATAATAGAATGTACCTGACTGATCAACTACCTGAAAGGCTTTTGTGAATTCTTGGCCAGGAAGAATAGCCAATTGAGTAATACCAGCCACACCATCTGCCCAGTTACTTTCAAGTTGTCGAATACCGTGTAGATGAATACTGGTTGTAACGTTGTTGTCCACATCGTTCCTGACAGTTAAATGAACGATGTCGTTCTTGACCATATGTAAGGCAGGGGCAGGGAATTGATCATTGACAATCAGGACAGCATAAGACTGATTAAAGCAGTCTGGGTTAATAAGAGCTGATTTGATATGAAGTGTAAAATTGGTCGGTCTTGCTTGGGCCCAAGCAAGATAGAATACAAAGGCAAGCAAAGGATAGACCATAATGAACAGTCTATTTGTCTTAACATGGGCCTCGTTTTATAGCATCATTATGTTGTCAACAATGAAATATTGATAGACATGTACAAGATTAGAGCAGTGAAACATAAATAGCTTTTTGATAGAGAAGAACATAAAAACAAGTATAGCTTACTTGATATTTCAAATGCATAGAAAAACATCATTTCAATTATTTATAAAAAAAAATAGTTTTGTACTTGTCAAGAACAAGTCTGAAAGCAAACTTATAAAGCATTTCTTTAAACCACATATAGTGTTCCCTTTACTCATGATTTTATAGATATCTTGAAAACAAGTAGTCTATGCAACGAAGAAAAAAAATAAGGAGAACAGAAATTCCTATTGGCTACTTACTTTTGAGTGATTCACAATCATTACATTGACAACTTTTGTTAGTAAAGCAAGGAGACATATCGGGGAATTCACTTGTGAAATTTTTTTAAAAAAATAAACCACAAACAGTTGCTTGTTGATAAAAAAAAAAAAAAAAAAAAAAAAAAAAAAAAAAAAACTTAGTGACATGACATGAAGCTATGACATCTGATAAGAATAAACGCTGTCAGTAACGTTACAAAACGAAAAAAAAAAAAAGTTTGTACAACGTCCATTTTTCCTTTTAAAATCAAACAAAAAGGATTCCTTCATTTCTTCCTCTTTTCTTTTTCTCTTACTATTATCAAATGAATAAAAAAGAACCTTTGCACCCCTTTTTAACCCGCCATGTACCATCACAAATCAGCAATGTTCAGAAACTATGCTATCGACACCGACCAGACCTGGTTAAAAACTGTGGCCCTGATGAGTTTGATCTGCTACAAACTCAAATTGTAAGCAACAATCAATACAAAAAATAATTTTTATATAATGCTTTGATAGCAATTAGAAAAGCTAGAGACAGCAGACAGAGAAGCCATATCGCATATTTGGTCTTTATTTTCAGCAGCACCAGCAGATCAACGACTTTTGATTCTGAAAGGACTTGTTTCAACATGTTGCATGCCACAGCTTTCATTCCTGCACAACGTTACAAAACCTTTATTACGTATTGACTTTGTGTCTATTTTACCTAGAGAAGTCTCTATGACTATCTTTTCACATTTGGATGCTAAAACACTCTGTCATGCTGCTCAAGTCTCTCAGACATGGAAATCATTAGCAGACGATGATGCATTGTGGCACCGTATGTGTGAGCAACACATTGATAAAAAATGTGCCAAATGCGGATGGGGACTACCCCTTCTTGACAAGACTCGCTCCAATGCTGTTCGAAAGAGACCTTCACCACTTCAAACTGCATGCGGACCTCTAAAACAAGATGTTCAAGAGCCACCTAAAAAGAAGCGGATTAAGACTACACCGCATAAAAGACCATGGAAAGACGTCTATAGTGAACGATCGATTGTAGAACGTAATTGGCGAAATCATGCTTACAACGTTATTACCTTACAAGGACATACAAATGGCGTGATGTGTGTTCAATTTGACGAAATACTTAAGCTGGTTATGACGGGTTCATTTGACAAAACAGTGCGTGTCTGGGACCTTGAAACAGGAGCATGCATACGTACACTAGAGGGTCACACCCGTTGTGTCCGAGCACTTCAATTCGATGACTGCAAAGCCATCACTGGTGCTATGGACAACACACTTAAAATTTGGAATTACCAAACTGGGCAATGTATTCGTACGCTTGAAGGTCATACAGGTGGCATTCTGAGTCTCCATTTTGATTCGCGTATTCTGGCAAGCGGATCTACGGATCGCACCATTCGTGTTTGGAATTTTGAGCTGGGTGAATGCTGTACTTTAATAGGACATACCGAATGGGTTAATTCTGTCCGTATTTGTCATGAAGGTAACATGCTTGTCTCTAGTAGTGACGATGCCACTGTCAGATTGTGGGATATTCAGCAGCGTGCATGTGTCAGGGTCTATCGCGGTCATGTTGGACAAGTGCAAGTGGCTCTTCCTAGCATACATGGGTTTACACCACAACTTATCAAGTCGCAACATCCAATCAACGCATCTGATTGTACTAAAACCATCATCGATAATGCTACCGCACCCAATAATGTTCAAGTGTTTTCAAATGATGAGCTCTTATCTAAACGTAACAATAACCCCACCATTGTCTCTAGTTCATTAGATAATACGATCAAGATATGGGATGCTATTACAGGCAATTGTGTTCGCACACTGTTTGGCCATGTTCAAGGTATTTGGGCCCTTGATTTTGATAAGCTTCGGATTGTGTCTGGCTCTCATGATAAGACAATACGTGTCTGGGATACAGAAACAGGCCGCTGTCTCTATCCTTTAGTAGGCCACCATGGTCCAGTAACGACTGTGGCGCTAAGTGATACAAAGATCGTCTCTGGTGCTGAAGACGGCGAAGTCAAGATTTGGAATTTTGGCATAATCAATAAAACTGCACTTTGAAACGGAGAAACAAAAATGACGCGATTCACAGCAGTTATCTCGCACTTATTGCGACATTTCTATAATTGAGGGTAATACAAAGTTTGTTCATCAACAAAGAACCTTTAAAGATATCAGAAAACTTCAATTCACAATATGACGTTATTCCTTTCTGGTCCCTTTTTTCCCTTTCTCTCTCTCCCTCTCTCTCTCTCTTTCTTTCTTTCTTTTCTTCCCTTTTTTTCAATGACACAGTCAAAAGATCAAGGGCAACAAGATAATGAAGATAAGCAGACAAAGGATAGATCCTCAACAACATGGGCTCATTTAGAAGTATTGAATCAAATGATGGCCCCTACACAAATTTTGACAGGGAATGAGCTACAGCATGAACTTGATTTTTATGCCAATACTCAATTCAGATATGCCAACGACACCATTGATGAAAACGCTCTTGTGACTCCAACACTAAACATAAATCATGCAGCCTTTCTTGAAACTAACAATTTCCAGGGTAAAAAAAAAAAAGGCTTTGATCTAGGCAAATCTAATTCTTTCTTTTTCTTTTAGCTCCTCAACGTCCGTATCGAAGTAACAGTCAACCTATGAATCAACAAACCTTGAATAATTTAGCTTTGTTTCTTGAACAACAGCAAAGACCGTCTTCATCAAATATGGATATGCTATTAGGGCATGGTAAACATCATAAAACCAGTTATGACATACTTATTGAATGATAAAGAGCCTGTCATGCACGATCCTATAGATTCACAACAACAGCAAAGGGATGTATTATATCCCACAGAATCCTCTTCTTCACCTGTGCATCGAAGAAGCATGCCTTCTATAAACCCATTCTCTTCAGAACAAAGCGAGGTATCCAATGACCATTCAGATCGATTTGCAACATTATTTGCCACACCTACCTCGCCTGTTCTGAATACAAACAATGACACTGATACTGCTCCTAAAAAGACAAAAGCAGCAACTCAGAAAGAACAGCAGTTCCGTTTTCGAAAAAATAGTGTGGGTAACAAGGGCAAAAAACCACAACCGCCACAAAAGCAACCACTTGATGTTGATATGTTGACTCAACACAACATGCTGCAGGAAATGACAGCCACAAGAACAATTAAACTGGGGGATACGACATTCACTTTTTCGATTGATTCATTACTCAATGATCATAAAGGAAAAGGCAAACAAAAGGAATCTATTTCTGCAAAAAAGTCAACTTCTAAAAACGAAGAAGACATGGAGGAAGACGAAGAAAGTGATCAACATGAGAGTGACAAAGATGAAGATAGGCCTGTGATTGGCGATGGTGCTCTTAGCTTTAGTAGTATAGGAAGTAACGGCAGCCAAAACTCACAAAAGAAATCAACCTTAACAAAAGATGATAAAAGAAGAAGAAATACAGCTGCTTCTGCTCGTTTTCGTATCAAAAAGAAAATGAGAGAACAAGCATTGCAAAAGACTGCTTATGAAATGACTGAAAAAGCTCAAATGATGGAAAGTAAAGTGCATGAACTGGAGCGTGAAATCAAGTGGTTAAAAGCACTTGTGGTTGAGAAGAATGAGACAAGACTGGAACAGCTGATGCGTGAAAGACCATCTCATAGTACAGCTTTTCCTTCTCCTTCTTCCTCATTTACGCTTTATCCATCACACTCATCTTCTTCTCGTTATCATGAAGACGATTAGGATATGATTATGTTTTTATGTCATGTATGCCCTCTCCATTCCTTTTGTTTTTTTAAGTTAGAAATAATAAATTATGTATATTTACAAAAATCTTTCTGAAATGATAGCAGCAACATGAGCTCCAACCTGTAACAAGACTTGAAATAAGAAGCGTGGTGCAAAGATCTTCCAAGTCATCAAATGACGTCTAAGTACAAATACAAAAACAGCACACAGAAAAGTAGGAATCAAATGCAACAAAGTCAAGAGATGTAAACATTCCTTGCTGACTTGTGCCTTGTGTTCTTCCATAGTCTCTAGCAAAATGACAGACCATCCTAACCATGTTAATATATAGCCAGCAACTGTAGAGAGTGTGACAAGAACCATGCCAGTATAATAATGCATGTCTTGGAACCCAATAAAAGCCGCTTTCCAAGGTAGCGAAGTAAATGTAGCTTGATGTCCTGTCGTAAAGAACAAGTGGTGACCCAAGAAATGAAGGATCGTCAAACGAATCAGAAGACTAGAAGGAGCGCCTTGACAAAGCAATTCAATCAAGAAAGGTGAGCCTAGAATGATAGCAGAACCAAGAGGACGTTGAAGCAGGGCAAGCACAGGTGTGGCTAAAATAAACAATGTCCAACACATACGACTTGCACGCTTTTCTTGTCCTGGACTATAATAATAAAGCTGGATAAAAGCAAGGAGCACACCAAAGAAGAACAAGCCATAAACACCTCGAGGAAGATAGATTTCAACGTATTTTTGAATCATAAGAGCAAGCTCTGTCTTTTCTTCTACTCCTGTGTCTAATGTCTTGGAGAAAATTTCGTACACAGTGCGATAAAACACAATGATGCTCGAGATTTGATATACACCACCGACAACCATGTTGGTGATGCGGCCCAGATGAGCACCAAAATAGACGAGAAGAGTAAAAGTCACAACCAAGAGTGCAATGGACATGTAGCCTTCATTGCTATGTTCGAATATGAGAAGGCCATTGTGAAAGTAGTTGCAATGAGGAAATTGCTCTTCACGGCATTGACCCGTAAAACTAGCTATACGTGCCAATGTCAACAAGCCCATAGGAAAAATTATAGCTAATATGACTTGTACAAAACTGAATTGAGGGATTGAAGTCAAATTACGAACCATCCAAAAGATGCAGAGTACACCCAATACAAATAAAGTACCACGATCTTCCCAAATTACAAGGCTATTTGAGCCTAATGTAAATGACTGCACAATACTAGCTAAGATTAACAGAGGCCAATCTAGCTTATTCCAGAATTGGCTTGTAGTTGCTTGGGGTTTGATCACCAAGAGAGAACTACAGATAGCAATGGCAACACTGGCACCTATCCAATCGACAAAGTCCATCTTTTCAAACCAGCCTTTGCTCATCACAAGATCATCTAACACAGAATAGCGAGCATAGACCATGAGCAAACCAACAGATAATACAGGTAAAGCGACCTTCAAGATGGATGTTGAAGAAACAGTAGGTTGATTCAATAGGCAGAAGGAAGTCAGTGTACCAAGACCCAAAATTATCACACCAAGCAACATGCATCCAGTATCAAATTGAGCCCAAATACTCTGGCAATATTTGATAGTACTAATGAGAAATGTATCATACGCAAAAATGGCTTTTTCCAACTGCAGAGTAAAAGCATCTAAGGAAGAAGGTGAGTCTGATTCTAAATCAGTCAAGAAACTAGGCTCTTGTAAGAGGGATAACATGATAGACTCTGCTCTATATAAATGTTGCTTTAGAGGGTTTAGTTTTGAGAAAGAAAAGTCTAGTTGGCTTGTTTGTTGAGCATATTGATCAAGATAGTCATACACTTGTAGTGCATTTGTTCTGAATTGTTCAACCATATGTAAAAGATGATAAAGTCGGTTCTTGCCTTGATGTAAAGGATGCAATACATCAGGTAGAATTGCACCAAGATTACCAAAGGGAATAGGAATTTGAAGCAAATAGGCTAAAGTAGGCACAAGATGAATTTGAGCTACGATAGGATATTCTTTTGCATTATACAAAAGTCGTTTTGAAATACTGTCTATATCATAGTCAAGTTTCTCTGCTCGCGATTGGTGAATACGACGGGAAAATTGTTGCATGTACTCGTCTTTGAATGAGGGGCGACCAGAATACAAAAACAAGGTACTCATCAATTCTTCAACACTTTCGCCACCATGATCTCCTTCAACAGACATGCCATGATCACCCATAATAACGAGCAATGTGTCTTTATCAACAAAAGGCAGTAATTCTTCAATCACGCTATTCATTTGGTTCAATTTACGCTGCATGTTGGGATCAGAAGGACCATAGGTATGACCACAATGATCTACGCCCAAGAAATGAGCCAGGAGTAATTGCCAATCGTCTCTTTTGACAGTAGGCCATAAATGGGACAGGATATCATTGTCAACCGAGTCTAAATCAAGCATTTTGAAGCTATCACTGTCATAGGTTTGATTGGCTTGATTGAATACTTCTGGAAACAAGTTGACCCAAGTATCGTCACCCATAAAGTAGATGTTGGGATAGTTCTGCTTTATATGGTACAAGAGATGGTCTTCTCCTACTGCTGATGAGGCGAAATTCGATCCTGCATCAATAAATGTAGGCAATGAGCCTGTCATAAGTCCCTTAACGCGTTGCATTGTGGTGGTAGGCGGGTCTGCACGAAACTGGTACAAAAGTGCTGACTTGGACGTATAAAGGTCATGGAGAACTGGAAATTGGTTGATGAAATAAGGATCATGCGAGTTATTACTGGGAATCACAAAGTCAAATCGTAATGCATCAATCACAATGACGATGGCACGCTTAAAGGGCAAACTAGCCGGTATGCTGGTAGGTGGTTTAAATGACGAGTGCACTTGTGAAGACTGACTCAGAGGAAAGCGATCCCAAGAAGGATATGTTTGGCCCTTCAAGTCAAACATTTGACGGGTGAGCAGGAAACCCTTAAGGAACAAATAGAGACCAAATACTTGGAGACATGCCAATAAAGCAAATACGAACCCAAGTGAGAGTCGCATAATAGTGTAAAAGGTAAACGAATTTGTTTGCTGGGTTTTTTTGTGAACAGATCAAAGTAGCGGCGCTCCCTTTTGTTTTCGTATCTAGAATCCACGAAGGAAAAGCAGTCCATACATGGAATGGTCATATCAAGTTTCTTGAGCAAGCCTTGATAGCTATACACTACATGTAGACATGCATTGAAATCCTTTCTTCTAGTGTGGCATTCGTGTTGTCGTACAGTGACACTATTTATTGAAATCTACTGCATAATTTGGACTCATTTCGCACATTGAATAGATAATGTCATGGATCTAGGCTGTAGTTTTTCATCTATGTATGCCCCACAACCAATAAGGGCGTCTGTTTCGTCTTTGTTGACCTTTGTAGAATCTCTAAAAGCAATACATACCAGTGGCTAATGGCTAGCAATGCTTGTGACTGCTCTTGCGTCGCGGTTTGTAATCTTCTTGAAAAAAAAATTGGATAACCTTCTTTTTTTTTTCTCTAAAGACACTATTCACTATGGATCCCAATAACAACGAGGCCACCAGATTATGGAGAGTTTACCGTACTGCACACCAAATGGTGCATGATAGAGTAAATATGAGCACGCATATAAGAATCGACATTTTATGCTGACATGTTCATCTCTAGGGCTATGCTGTCACTCAAGCAGAACTCGATATGGACTTGGAGTCTTTCAAACGTACATTTGCTCCTTCTGGTGATGTCGAGTAAGTCTAATCTCGACACTAGCCAAAGACTAAATTGTATGTAGTCGTGATCAATTGACTTTTGTAGTTCAAAAGAAAGACGATCCTACTGATCAATTACTCGTCTTTTTCCCCAAAGATCCTTCTGTGGGTGTGAAGCCTTTGAGAGTGTAAGTACATAGCCTATAGACCAATGCTAATTATGTATAGGTATGTTGAACGTATGGCACAACAACAAATCCCCAAGGGTATCTGTATCTATCAAAAAAACATGACCTCTTCTGCCAACAAGGTCATTCAATCATTACCTTCAAAGCATACATTAGAATCCTTCCAAGAAAACGAACTATTAGTCAACATTACACACCATGTTTTGGTTCCTAAGCACGAAGTCTTGACTACAGATGAAAAGGCCACCTTATTACAAAGATAGTAAGTATCAACAAGAATGATGTCTGTATAGTTAACAAGTCATTTAGCCGTTTAAAGGAGACTCAATTACCTCGTATTCAACACTCTGATCCTGTTGCTAGATATTATGGTTTGAAGCGTGGACAGGTAAGATAAATGAGCCATACGCGTTAATTTGACGCGTTTTATGAATAGGTTGTCAAAATCTTGAGAGAAAGTGAAACTGCTGGTCGTTATGTTAGTTACAGATTGTGTATTTAAATAGAGAAAGAGAAAGGGAAGGGAAGCAGATTTAATAAAAGAAAAAAGAAACTGTATACATTTATTAAAACCAAGGAATATCATACGTATTAAATAAACCCCAACCATGAATAGTAATTTTCTGAAGTGATTTACATCGAACACAAATAGTCAAGTTCATAGGACTCGATACAAGCAATTTGTATTCTGCATGGGTTGTAGGCATCAATCTGACATAGTCTCCTCGGTAGTAAAAGTCACCAGACATTGTACTCACTTTGACATGAAAGAACGTATTGGTCTCAGGCGCATTCTTTTCAGCTTTCAATGTCAAGTTATCAAGAGAAGAATAGGGCATATCGAAAAAGAAGTTGAGGCGTTTGTCTGTCTTTTTGTTGCCATCAGGATTGACCGATACTGGGTCTTCTACATAAAGTGTTCTTAGGTTTGGTAGACGGATAGAAAGTTGATAGTAGACAGGAGCAAATATATGACACTTTCTTAGGCGCAGCTCTCTTATAGTTTGGCTCTTGCCTGCATTTGGCCTACAGTAGATAAGTAAGGTCTTTTCAAGCCAAAGAGTGTCTAAACAAGAGCAGCTTTCAAAGATGCGATCGAGATAATAACCTGCAACTAAGCTCTCGAAATCAGCGTCACCTCTTGCTGAATCAGGATAGATATTGCCATCATTGATAAGGAACAAGTCGTGTAATAAACTTCCACCTTCTTCAAGCACATTTAAGAAAGGAAGGGTGAGATTACAACTCTTGGATTCTAATTTAATATAACTAATCTGCTTAGCAATCGTTGCATCAAGACTGCAGTAAGCAATGTCATCAATAAAGTCTTCAACCACAAATCGAATAGTCAAATGGCCATCTGCCAAAATACCGGACAAATAGCGTACAACGTGTCCCATATTTTGTGCAAAGAAATGTCTTAAAGTACAGAGACTCCTCTCTTGGGCATATTTAGTCAACCGCTCTAATAATTCATTGCTGATGGCGGGAGCTAAACTGATCATTTCTAGTAGAGGTGCATTTTCAAAATGACCATCTAAATCAAGCACCTCCAAGTCGGGAAACTTGTCCATAATGTATTCTATTGTTTTTTCTGAACGGATAGGGTGTCGCACAACAAATTTTGTGATGTTCTTGTTGGGTGTAATTTTATCGGGCATACGACCGGAGCTTACAGGTGCTTCTTCAAAAGGATAGAGTGTCATTGAGAGTTCTTTTAAAGTGGGACACTTATCGATAATACGGTCAAATTCATACAATGCTTCGTTTGTATGGCGAATAATATTTAAGTTTGTAAGTTGAGAGAAGTCGCCTAGTTTTTCAATTATGTTTTTGTATTCTGTATTCTTTAGATCAAATGGACTGTATGCTGTTTGATCGCAAATGGTAATACTCTTGATCTTTTTTTGCATGGATAAGATGGTGGTGTTATAATATTCGATTTCTTCTGGAGAAGTAGGTGGATTGATAGAATTGAGCTTCTTCCAATTGCCTTCATAACGCTCTCTCATGACTTGTGAATAAAAGGGAACACAAGAAGGTATCAAAATAACGACTTCTACATTAGGACAGTGCTTAACTAACATTGAAAATCGATTATACGTGTCCCAATTTTTTGTTGTATTGCCAAAGCGGTTGCTTAAAAGTAATCTCTTGACATAAATACCAGGTAATTTGGGGGATTCTTTTATGGTCCGAATAAAGCAGTTAAGTTTGTGTGAGTTGAACAAGTGAACATAGGTATATGCTACTTTTAAAGATGTCTTTTCCCATTCTCGACACGTTAATTGACATTGGAAAGCATCCTTTTCTGTCAAGTGCTTTAAAATGTTTTCTAATATCTCTACAGGCAAACTACTCCAAGCTGCCATCGCGTCCAAAAGAAAGTAAACTAAAAAGAAAGATTACAATCAAGATCTACTCTTTCCCCTTATTTTCTTAACCCCGAACAATGCAGTCCAAAAAAATAGTTTATTTTACACTACTTGTACATTTTCTAATTCATAGACCAAGCCTTCTAACAATCCTTCTTCTGTACTCTTTAAATCAATATCTAAATTAGCAGATTCTTGTTCTGTTTGCAAGTTGCATTTAAGCAAACCAGCCACTTGGACACCTTGAATACTTTTACCATACAATGAAGCAGCACCAGCAATCACTTCCACGACAGCTAGACCAGAAGTACGTGTGACAATCTCGAAAGCACGAATAATAGCATCTTGCATCGACTCTTCTTTGGAAAGGGGCACATCAATGGTGATATGAGCATGGTATTCAAATTCGTTACCACGCTCTGCTAGCATACTGGCAAATACGCTAGGATCCATCAAAGCATCGTGTAACAAGAATAAACTGACAGGTATAGGTAATTCAAAGGCATTTTGATGCAGAGCAGATGAATTCTAGACATAAAGTGGTTATTTCAATATCACTATACAAACTAAATTTACCTCTACATCATAAAACAAATCACCACGAAGACAAAGCCCCTTTCTAGCATTGCCCTTGACTTCAAAACAAGCCTTTGATTCGACCTTTTCATTAGCTTGTAATTCAAAATGCTCAGTAGCAGATGCAACATTGGTATCTGTGTTTTCAACCCAGGTTAAATCAAAGGACTGTGCAAACTCCATATGAGCACTAGGAAGCATTGTTTCAGCACTCTTGTTTTCCATCACAAATTGAATGGAAATGGTAGGTGTTTCTTGATCAAGTAAACTCAATGTGGCCATCTATTTTCTCTTGTCAGTATGATGTTTTTTGTTACATGTATATCTTACTAAAGAAATCTGATCATCACTGAAGACTTGGATAGGCTTTAAGTGGCGATTTTCTTCTTGATTGACTACATCCCGTACTTGTTCCGCATTGACAGATAAATCTTCTTCTGCCAACTTTTGCTCCTCTTCTTCTTGCTTTTGCTATTGCATTATGTCAGCTACAATGTTATTCATTTGGATCCATCTTACCTTGGCAGATTTTTTGCTTGTGGACTTCTTTTTCTTTTTCTTTTCTGGTTGAGTAGTAGAAGAAGAAGACTTGGTTGATTTCTTTTTAATTTCCAAAACTTCCTTGTTCTTTCTCTGTTTAAATGTCATGAATTCATCCAATTGTTTCTATAAAATAAATACCTGAAGTGCTTTGAGTTGTTTGCGTTCAGCTCTATAGCGAGCTTCTTCCTTTAAGCGAAGTTCTTCAGGGCTAAGATAAGTCCGAGGAGCTTGGAACTTTTCATCTTCACCCAAAGGTGTGTTCAAGTCAACATTATTCAAGCCCTGTTCTTCATTATTCTCAAAGATATCACGAGTAGACTTTTTAGTGTAGACAACACCCTTCTTTTTCTTCTTTTGTTTTTCTTCGTCAGAGACAACGGCATCTTCAGGCATTTCTTCTTCAGCATAAACAGGACGAGCAACAGGCTTTTTAGCAGAGCGCTTGGATGATTTCTTAGCAGTACTGGATTTCTTAATATCATCCAAGCTTAGTTCTACCACGGGAATCGATTCAATGTCACTGTCGTCCAATTCCAAAAGTTTTCTGTTGCTTGTATCACCACCAATATAGTAAGGATCATTCTTGCGAGCTTCTCTTCTGATAGCACGGCGCTAATGATTATGTGTAAGCTTGATTCAAGTGTATGTATTTTACCTTTTCTTTCTCTTCTTCGTCTTGGCTGCTCTCATAATGGGCAGACTTGCTTGATTTTTTCTTACGATGCTTCTTTTGAACAGAGACATGTTTAGGTTCTTCAACATCATCTGAATCCAAGTCTTGAATTAAATCAGGTAAGGGTTCATTGATCCAAGCATCTAAATCAAGACCTTCAGGCACAGGCACTTTTGATTGAGCCTTAGGCGCCACGGGGTTCAATTCATAAATAAAGAACAATTCAGGCAAACCCTCAAGCACAGAAGGAACTTGATCTGTGCTGCTCTGAACTGCATCCAGAATTAAAGCAAATAAAGACTTGACATCATAAGCCCGCTCTTGCACTTCCAAATCAGCACTGTGAGTAAACATGTCCATTTTATCATGCATCACCTGAGTTACTTTGATGAATTCGCCTTGGAGTTCAGCATTCCATTGAGGAATCAGTTCAGTTGTCCAGTAAGCAAAGATTTTGATCACACTATGAACATAGATAGTCTGTACCTTGACAGGCAACTTTGTTACTTGAGGAGTCAACAAACATTCGAGTGTAGAGGGAATGTCTTCTAAATAACTAGTCGAGTTCTATGAGTACACAGAGATAGTCATGACAAAAAAAAAATTTACTTGCAATATTCACCACAGATCCATGCAGCAGCAGACAAGACTTCAATGTTGGCATCTCGTTTTTTAGCTGTTTCCAAAAACTGTTTGTCTTGTAGCAAATGATACATTTGCTTTACAGAGTATTCTCGTACACTCTTGACTCGCACACTGACATCCATCAATTGATTTGTCAACATATCGCCCACATTCACACCAGCAGCATAAGTAATGTCGACCAGCACAGACAAGTACCACTCAAAATCATGAATGTAGTGATAATGGTTTTGCGAACACATAAATATGATACGGTGAATGATATCTGTACGATAAGCAGGGTCAAAAATAGTAGAAGAATCATGCAATGATTCCTGTTGGTGATGCAAAAATTGATCCTTGGGCATAATGTGTACAATCAAACGTTTGACAATATCCATAATGTTCTTGCGGTTAACCATGCCTACCACTAAATCCAAAGCACGTAAGCGAATACTGATATCCTCATCGTCAATGCATTCCAAGATAATGTCTTTATGTTCAGCAACAAGTTTGGGATGGGTAGCCAGTAGTTTTCCCATAGCCAACAAACCCACATATTTCAGGTTTTGATCAGGATCTTCGAGGAATCGACGCAACTTGTTTGTACAAGTAGCTGCTAAAGCATTACCTGCATCGCCTGCAGCTTCTAAAAATCCGCCTGTAATGACAGTATAGATACATTCATACAACAGAGACATCGCAGGCGTTGTTTGAATCAAGGAAGTCAATGGAGGTAATAGTTTCTTAATGAGTCTTGGTTCAAGAGGGGTTAAAGAAGCAAACTACAACAGGACTTAATCTCTGTGATTTTATGAGGCTTAATACTTACCAACTTGATGATCTTGATCAACATCCAGTTATTGGACGAAGTGGTCAACAGCTTAAACAATTGAGGGGCAAGTGACAAATAATTTTTGGGATTTTTACGGGCTAGTTCACAAACAACGCTTACGACAGCCGAGACAACAGATGGATCAGGATCCTCCAACTTTTCTTTAAGACGAGGGAAACTCAAACGTAATGCTTCAGGGAACTTGAGGAAGATCTTGTAGAGTACTAGTACAACTTTCTTTCGAATGTAAGGCCGAGAGTGGTTTAACATGCTGACTAAATCAGGGGATAAATCTCTAGCTAAATCTGGTGTGACAATATGGGAAAGACCACTGAGGGCTGTACCGATATCAACCACAGAAGGGGCAGCCAAATCTTTCTTGATCAAATTTGTAGTCAACATGAGCACGTCTGTGTCTTGTTGAAAGGAAAGACTAGCTGCTAAATAACCTGTACGTTTATGGGTATACTTTGAACTAGACATAACTTCTACCATATGAAAAGAGGCCCAGGACATATCATAACCAAGCATATGAAGCTAGCAATAAACATCAGAAAAAAAAAGGGTTCTTTATAAGAAACACGTATAACTTTACATAGGTCAATTTGGCAACAGCATTTGACTTTATATCGAGATCATTAGACTTGACTTCATTACGAATTTCTTGTAAGCAAGCAGCAATGTATTTTTGCTCGTTTTTTTTGTTGGCCCTGATACCTCGTATAAGGTCAGTCAAGGACTTTTCAAACATAATTATTTGTCAAGTAAAAGAAGAAGAACACGTATACAATCGCTTTGAAATAAAAAAGGTGGCCGGACTTTAGATGAAACCTGATTGCTTTTTTAAGCCGCTTGATCAAAAAGAGGAAGTCTGATATTTCTCATCCATGGATCAAAAGATGCTTTTTTATAAACTATTGCTACTATTTGAGTCTTATGGCTAAGGTAACATATCTTTAGCTAAAAAAAAAAGGCGGTTGTTTCCATAGTATGGCTGAAGAGAAATAGCTCATCAAAGAATGACATATGATCAGCACTATCAAGCTCTTTCTGAAGCTTCTAACCCTTATAATTGTAGTACGTACATGATTTCTCTTGTATTATCTAACTTCATTGTGTCTTCTGTGTAGGTTTTATCCGTGCACTTATCAGACAAGCATCAAGATATCATCATGCACACACAAAATGAGTTTGAGTCGGGAATTGAAAACAATAAAAAGATGAAAGTGATTTGATTTCCTCAAGATACATCTGTTCCAGAGCGCTTACAAGCTATATCTAGCGCCTTTTGGCTCGATTTTTGGAGATGGTCTCTGCTACCAGTTGCTCGTAATATGCTGTACCGATTCCTTGTTTCCAAGCTACCCACAAGACAATTTCTTCACTCTATAATTCTTGATACGTTCCCCTCGCCTCTTTGTCCAATTTGCACTATTCATCTTGAAAATGAAACAACATCTCCTTTTCTAGTGTCCGCCAAAGAAGTTTTTCTGCAACAATCTCATTTTCGAATTTCTTTGGCCTACGACCACTGTCGAAGATATATTATTCAGGCACTTGTTACACTAAACTTCTCCAGAATAGATTGTTCACGAAAGAAACACTTAACTGTTGCTGGCATTATCATTACCGCCCTCTCGCAAGTCTGGAAAGCACACTGGAGATTTGTTATTGACAACGTCTCTTTTGATGCCTACTCTACTCTACAACAAACATGTACTGCTTTACAGCTGCTTGCAGATGAAAAGCAAGTACACACAAGACTGTAATTCTTCTCTTAATTTTTTTTCCACTCATAGCAGTGGCATTCCTTTCATATTATCCTATCTAGTTCATTTGCAGCATAATTGCATGATATAATTCCGTATGAACTGCGCCCGTCTCTTGAGTGTCACCAGGGTAACTTTACGCGGAGCAATAATAAAATCTTAGAGAAGTATCCAAAATTGGGCTTTTGCTTGGAACTACATAAAGATGCAGTTTATGGGCTTTGGTATAACGACAAAAGTTGTAGATCTTTGCTTTTTGAGTCTTCTAATATAAAGAATACAACAATATTGCTGCTAAAATATTGAGCAAATAGGCAAAAATGCCCACATGGTTTTCACTCCTATCATACCACTTTTATAGTACAACCGTTCAGTAAACAAATTAGTCAAAAACTAAAGCCTCTGCCGTACACTTTGAGTATTTATACTTGTTGATAGCTCCATTTATCGTCCTTTAGCATCGAAAAGAGCAAAAGAAGTTGTCAAACTCACAATTTTCATTGGTAATACCCTTTGGCCGAATGGCCACTTTGGCCAAATTTTAAAAGTCGCTTTTTTGTGTCCAAATCAACTCTAAAGGTACCATAGATGTTAGTAAACATAGTTTGCAAGTGTTTCGAGTACTTATGCGTGCATACACAAGCTTGAAGCGCCTTTATATGCTTAAAATTTTGTATGGATTGTTTAAGCCTCTATTTGCCTGGTGTCTCTACCGGACTGATGACTCACATACAAATACCTTATTAAAAAGACACTTGATGGCACTTAATAGTTCTGTCTTCAGTATTATGTAGCAAGTGAAAGACAGAACAATTCGTACAACGATATATCTAGTTGGCATATAAATGACGCGTTATTGATACACAAGTTATACATCATGGACCTGACAAGTACGTCTTTATTGAACAACTCATGAAGCTATATAATTCATCACCATTTCCTCTTTGCTACTCTTCAAAACGCCAAACTGATATGTCCCTTTGTGACTATTTGGCGTAATAATAGCTGTCTGAAAAGAAGCAGGCATTATGCGAATATGATCCACTTGTTCTTCGTCCCAATAGATCTGCGCATTCTGCCATTGAATGTTACGCATATCCCAGTAGGTTCCCCAACCTATCAAATGCCAAGTTGTGTTTACTTTGACCACCAAGTCTTTTGGAGAAGAAGACACAAGTCCATTGATCGTATGGAATTGGTTTGCTTGATACAGTTGTTTGTCATTGTATTTTGTTGAATCGAAATCTGGATATAATGTTGATTTTGTCTGATGTAAATAAGGGGATTGATTTTCGTCTGTCACTATAAATTGGTTAACGTTTTTGTCTAGGCTGTTAGCACAATTACCGAAAATAGATGTAACTATGTCCTTATTAGATAGAGTACCAGGTCTGTAAACTACAATGGCGCCATATAGACCTGCATAACTTTGTTTCTTTGTTAGTTTAGTACATTTGTAATGTTACCTACAGATCTGCTTCAGTGACATGTGAATGATAGCCCCAAACAATTGAGTTACCATCTTTAGGCCCAGGTCCTGCTCGAGGTAATACATTCCAAGTATAAGTATAATTGTGATTTGGCTTTACAATACTGTCATCAAAAGATCCTTTAAAGATAGCGCCTTCCATTTCAAATTCATAAAAGATACCCTGTTAAATCGAATGAGTATTTATTCAAATAAGCATAGGCATGGCTTACATGAGGATGAATGGTGAAATTCCTCGACGCTTTGTTCCAAAAGAAGACTTGAATCACATCGCCTACTTCGACTCTCAAGATAGGGCCCATGTTTCCCTGCCAGTAAGGTCGCTTCTTTTTCTTGGTATAGGATTCATCTTCATATTCGTGGTATAATGCTTTGTAATACCGAGTGCCCAAAACATGAATATCTATTCGCGATTGTAAATGTATTGGTCCTACGAAGCATGTAACCTTGTTTTACCTGGCACAGTTATTTGACTTTGACTAGCATAATCCCAAATTTCCTCTTCTGCTGTAATAAAAAATCTGCGAACTCGACCTGTAGGTGTCTGTTCAAATTCCTCTTTTAGTATATCAAAATAGTCTGAGTAAACAACCGAGATCAAGGCAAAGAAGAGCAATAGTAACTTCATGATCTCGAGATTTTCAGATGAGCAACAAAGCGAGAAAAAAAAAGAAATACTCAAGTTTCCCGAGGTTATTCTATGTTCAAAAAAAAATCTGCTGATTGTTTTTTTTAAAAAAAGAAACAAATCGAGGCAATATTGTTGCTATTGCTTTAAGAGCACACACGTTGCTTGAATCATGCTGCACAGATCAAAACCTCTCTCTCTTTTTTAACCATATGCTATGTGAAAAGCAATCTCATTGGTTGTCAAGACAGAATTGGGTCACATTACACAGCTAAAGATTTTCAACATTTAAAGCAAGCCCTTTTTTTCTTTGTTTATTGTATTTTTTTCTATTTTATACCAATATGATGATCAAGTCTGTTTTGTTGCTTTTGGGCGCTGCGTTTTGTAGTTTAGGCGTTTCTGCTGCACCTAGCAAAAAACAAACCCCTTTGGGTGTTCCATGGAAAGGTGAATGCATATAGCGTATAGGAAAATTTTTATTAAAGAAAAAAGATTAGGTGCTGATATAGCTCTTTCCAAGAACATCTTGGATACTAAAAAAGTGCCCTTTATTGAGCATGTTGCTGGTAAGCGATAACATCACAGATATAAAAGAATTGACAATCAAAAAAGGCAATTCTTCTTGGTTGGGCATGAATTTTGATTTTCAATATGTCAAACCTGTCTTTGATGCTGTCAATTCAACTAAGGTTCCTTTAATTAACAGAGGTAAGCTGATATTTCCTCAAGTCAATACTTATAGAGATTAATAGGTGAATCTCATATTACTGTCATTACACCGCCTGAATTTGCTGTGCTTGCTACCGCCAATGTCACTATTGAACAAGTAAATAAGATTGCTCGTGATTTAAAGATTCAATCCAGCAAAGTCAAAGTGATTTGTCTCGGAAAAGAAGATGTTGTTGTCTCTGGTGTCGAGAAGATTGTATATCAAATCATTGTAAGTGCACCTAACCTTGTCAAGATTCGTGAAGAAATCTTCAAGATCTATGCAAAGAATGGTGGTAATACTGCACTTTTTGATCCTGAAGTAAGTGAAATGGGTCCCATCTATACATGTTGTTTTGACAGTTTATAATATAGTCTTTCTGGCCTCACATTACGGTTGGTTTTACTTCTAGTGATGTGTTCCTTGAACAAGGTGTTTACAAGGGATCCAATGTCTGTTACAGTCCTCTTAAGTTAGTGAAGCATTAAAAGACTCTACTGTTACACCAAATTTTGATAGAAAGCTGTTCAATAAAGTTAAGGTGATATTACACAATTTCATTGTGAGATAAACTGTATGGTTTCTATCATAGTTTGCTCGACCATTTCCAGTCTGAACATCCAAAAAGAAATGTCTCCATTCATATTTTAGATCATTCATTGTTTGTGAATACACATGTTGCACAACTTAAACAAGTCAAAGGTGACTCAATAAGCACAAACCACAAATTGTTCTATGGATACAATACATGTCTGAGAGAATGAGCTATATTTTCATTTTTAAGCAAACATAAAGTATCTTCTTACGGAATATGACATACTTTTAGAAAGAAAGAAAAAAAAAACAAACATGTGCCTTTCTATTGAATAATATTGGCCAGTTTATCTAGTCGAATCCATACGATCCATTACCCCTTTTTATAATCAAATAATGTCTTTGTAAAGAATGCAAATGGACTTAAATTAACTTCCTAATTCTGTTGCTATCGTACTTTTTTTTTTTTTTTATCATGGTTTCTCTGAATACAATTTTTTTTTTTCGAATCTCCACTTATGAAAGGCACCATGTACTTGATTAATAATCTCTGAATAGATACATTAGAGATATGTCAATCGCAGTATAACTTTTCAACGTGACGTCAAAAAGCGCGTCGCGTCTTTTAAAAAAACAATTTTTTGACCTTTAAATAATCGCGTCTTAATTTTCTACTTCCTCTTCTTCTCTCTCTCTCTTTCTTTCTTTATTCTTGGTATCCTTCAGGTCCTTTACTCTCTATTAAGACCTTTATTGCCTTCATCAAAACCACTCCTCTAGATATAAAAAAAGAATTGAAGAAAAAAAATGATGTATGTCATCAAAAGAGGTAAATATAAAACACTGCACATCTATTTTATCAAATGACTAATATCTATCATACTTACAGACGGCAGCAAGGAAAGCGTGCACTTTGATAAAATCACTTCACGTATCTCTAAATTATGCTACGGTTTAAACGAAGAGTTTGTCATTCCTGCTCAAATTGCTCAAAAGGTCGTATCTGGTGTCTATCAAGGCATCACAACGGTCGAATTAGATAATTTAGCCGCTGAAACGGCTGCTTACATGACTACCAATCATCCTGACTTTGCTGTCTTGGCTGCTCGTATCGTTATCTCCAATCTTCAAAAAGAAACAGATGACAAGTTCAGTCATGTTGTCTCAAAGCTCTATCATCATGTTCATCCTAAGCTTAAGGAACCCAACCCACTTATATCTAAAGAACTCTATGATGTTGTTATGGCTCATGCAGACAAGATTGATGCTACCATTATCCACGATAGAGATTATGATTTTAGTTTCTTTGGTTTCAAGACATTGGAGCGTAGTTATCTGTTCAAGATCAATGGTAAAATCGTCGAGCGCCCTCAATACATGATCATGCGTGTTGCTCTTGGCATTCATGGCAATGACTTGGAAAGCGCTTTCAAGACATACGATCTCATGTCTTCCAAGTACTTTACGCATGCTACACCCACACTTTTCAATGCGGGTACACCCAAGCCTCAGCTGTCTAGCTGCTTTTTGGTTCAAATGAAAGAAGACAGTATTGAGGGCATTTATGATACCCTGACAACCTGTGCTCGTATCTCCAAGGCTGCCGGTGGTGTAGGTGTCTCTTTCCAAAAGATTCGTGGTTCTGGCTCTTATATTGCGGGTACAAATGGTACTTCAAATGGCATTGTGCCTATGCTCCGTGTCTTTAATGATACAGCTCGCTTTGTTACTCAAGGTGGTGGTAAGCGTAACGGTAACTTTGCCATGTACCTTGAACCTTGGCATATTGATGTCTTTGACTTTTTGGAGTTGAGAAAGAACCAAGGTGCTGATGAAGTCCGTGCCCGTGATTTATTCTTGGGCCTTTGGGTGTCAGATCTTTTCATGCAACGTAAGTGACTGAAAAAGGTTTGATATATAACATATTTATCTTCTTTACCGTAGGTGTTGAACAAAATGGACCATGGTCCTTGTTTTGTCCTAATGAAGCTCCAGGCCTAGACCAATGTCATGGTGAAAAGTTCAATGCACTCTATACCAAGTATGAAAAGGAAGGCAAGGCCAGAAAGACCATTGATGCTCAAAAGCTTTGGTTTGCTATCATGGAAGCTCAGATTGAGACTGGCATGCCCTACATGCTTTATAAAGGTAACCCTATCATCAGCTATGGCTGTTTCTAATGGGTTCATTAGATGCTTGTAACGAGAAATCAAATCAAAAGAACTTGGGTACCATTACTTCTTCCAACTTGTGTACAGGTAATGATACTTGAACATACATACTTGATACTCATGCCTTTCAAAAGAAATCATTGAATACACTTCTCCTGATGAAGTAGCTGTCTGTAATTTGGCTTCTCTTGCTTTACCCAAATTTGTCGATACGACAACAAAGACATTTGATTTCAATAAGCTTCATGAAGTTGCCAAGGTTGTTACACGCAACCTGAACAGAGTGATTGATGTCAATTATTATCCTGTTGAAGAAGCTGAAAGAAGCAACATGCGTCATCGCCCGTGAGTAGCATTCAATCACTATTTTTTTTTTTTTAATTGTTTAATAGTATTGGTCTTGGCGTTCAAGGCCTTGCAGATGCTTTCATTTTAATGGGATTCCCTTTTGACTCTCCTGAAGCTAGACAACTCAACAGAGATATCTTTGAAAGTATCTATTTTGCTGCTCTAGAAGCCTCATGTGAATTGGCCAAAGAACAAGGCCATTATGCATCTTACCCTGGATCTCCTGTCAGTCAAGGTATTCTTCAGCACGATATGTGGCAAGTTAAGGGATCTGATCGTCTTGACTGGGCCACCTTGAGAGCCAATATTAAACAACACGGTGTCCGTAACTCTCTTTTGCTTGCTCCTATGCCTACAGCCAGTACAAGTCAAATCTTGGGTAACACAGAATGTTTTGAACCTTACACTAGTAACATCTATACCCGTCGTGTCCAAAGCGGTGAATTCCAAGTGGTGAACCAACACCTCTTGAATGATCTTGTTAAGCGTGGTCTTTGGAATGATAATATCAAGAACATGATGATTGCGCATGGTGGTAGTGTCCAAGAGGTCCCTACAATTCCTGATGATCTCAAGAAGCTCTACAAGACTGTCTGGGAGATTTCTCAGCGTACTATCATTGACATGGCTGCTGATCGAGGTGCATTTATTGATCAGTCTCAGTCAATGAATTTGTTTACTGCTGAACCTAATTATGGTAAATTGACTTCTATGCATTTCTATGCTTGGAAGAAGGGTTTAAAGACTGGCATGTATTATTTAAGAACAAGACCTGCTGTTGATGCCATTAAGGTAAGCATAAATAGTATGCATAGTTACTCATCTTCTTTAGTTTACTGTGGATCAACTGGCTCTTAAGAGCATGAGTTTGAATAGCGAAGAACAAGCTCTAAGTGAAGAAGAACAAGCTAAAGTAGCACAACTACAGTGTTCTATAGACAACAGAGATGCTTGTCTCATGTGCAGTGGATAAATAATTTTCAACAAACATTAACCTATACATAGTCATTTAACATACACACACACACACACATATATATATATACACACATACATATACATATATATTTATACATACAAAAAGAAAAAAAAAAAAAGAAAAGAAAAGAAATCCCACCATGAAGGATTTAGTAAATACTACAAACATGCTTGTCTTTTAATAATTAAAACTCAGTCAATCCTTCTAATGCTAATGCGTCTAAAGTTCTACTGATCACTTCTGTAGTGTATCTGTTCTTTTCATCATCTTCTTCCATATCGTCATTGAATTCATAAACACCAGCCAAAGTATTACCAGCTGTTCTGTTCTTGTATTCTACTTGATCTAATCCATCCATCATCACACCATCCACATCTACATCCACATCTACAAGGTAAGAATCTTTTGATTCATGCTTCATTTCAGAAGCCATGGCTGTATCATCCACATGGGCAGATGGTATCATGGGTGAATTAGCATTGGTTATGGGTGTAGACACAGTGCTGTTATTTGTTGTATTGGGATTATTGGAAGTAGATCGATGTCGAGTAGGTGCACTTGATTCAAACAGATTATCCAGTAAATCTAAGCTTGATTAATCCCTTTATTACTCTATAGATTACTTGCCATTCTTTCGTTTCTTGTAATAATCTTCTTTTTCTCTCTCTTTCTTTTCTTTCAAGTCTTTCAGTTCTCTTTCTTCTTCAGTCATCATTTCTGAATTCAAGAATTTAAGGCGCAAACTAGCATGCTTTCTAAAATTCACTTGTCCCCCCCATAACCAGAGTGGAAGTGTCATAGGAATAGTGACTTCAAAATTCTTGAAGTTTTCAATAAACTCGAATTCTTCACTAGAAACGACACTTGTATGCAAGTTTCTAGCAAATTCACCCATGGCACTTGAATTACTCCACATTTGTAGTTTGCGTAAACAGGCAATAACAAGTCCTGTCACATCTGCACCATCAAGGCAGTGAACATATAGTGGATGATTGACAGGATCTATAATGAGCTGTATGTTTTGTGTGTCAATCATGAGTTGATAGGGTTTCGACTTACTTGTAGAGCCATCAATGTCTTATTGTATGTCAAGGGTATATTATCTTCTTTCATTCTATCTACAGTCAAGTGCAATACTTGGATATTATTTTGGTCACAAAACGCTTGCATTTCTGGCATCAGTTTGTCTGGTATAAGAGACAGGATTGTCTTGAGACGTAATCTATCAAGATGAACACTTGAGACTGTAGATGTCAACCTACCTCTTTAAAAAGCGTTTATTACGAGGCTTTGGATAGCCACCTCGAAACAAGTTTTCTTCTACTATACTAAACCTAAAAGGTGGAATCAAGTTGGGTAATTTAGCAACCATGTTCAGAAAAATAAAGAGAAAAAAAAAAAAGAGTTTATTTTATCTTTCTTAAAAGTTAAGGTATGGTTTATGTGTAGCATTGTAACTATCAAGTGCATCCCAGAATTGAGAGACAGTAGCTCTATCCATATGTCTTTTACTTCTATGAATCTATACGCGTGGTTATTTATTTAGTCAATATGGATTTACTTGGACTTACATTCACTTCAGTAACAGCCCATTCAGAAGCAGGACTATTGACTTTATCAGAATTCCACTTGGGATAAAAGCCTTTGACTGTATAGAGATATGAATCAATAGAACATATTATTGTGCACTCACCATTACTAAAGAGATCAACGGGTCTTTCCCATTTCCAACCCTTAAATTGCCACAACTGTCCTGCTACAAAGACACAACAGACACGATCCCAATCACTCTGTTTAAACTGTGCAACTGAATCCACTACATGATAAGGCACAATTTGTCCATTGGGTTTTTTGCGTTCTATAGTCACTCTCTCTGGTTTCTTCAATCCACCCTCTCTTAATTCTTGTGAATCAATGTATTTCTGATCTTCCAAAAATTGCTTGATATTGTACAATGTGAATTTGGCTGTAGGAGCAGCAGGCACAATCACAAGTGGTATTTTGTCTTTGGAAGACAGTTTTTGACTCTTGGCTGCTGCTGTAACAGGTGTTGTGGTAGTGGTTGGTTTTGTACTCGATTTATGGCCTGCTTTTTGAGTAGTGTTGGTTCGGTTGGCAGGTGGGACATCTTTTCCAAGTACTAATTGTTTAGCCAAGTTGATAGCATGTGTAAAGTTCTTGGTGCCTTGCAAGACAGAAGAGCGTGTGATGATCTCTCGTTCACGAGAATTGACTTTCTCAACTACTTTTTTAGAGTCTTCAGATTGAGGTGGTGCTACTTTAGCCTTCTTGGTCAATGACTCTGTTAGAGTGGTATCATCGCGAGCTCTTTTTTCTATTGGTTTATAAGTGTCTTGTGTTATGATCAACGATCTTTACCATTCGACGTAGAAAGAGAGACATTGGGTGATTGATCCACTTTGCCTGTTAAGTAATCTAGAATCTTTCTTTTGTCGACAATCGATACATGTTCAATACCGCGTGTACGGCACTCTTTAAAGTAGGCTGAGTTGTCTAGTTTTGCATTTTGGACCAAGAATATCAGGGTTTCTAAGGTATACGTGTCTGTCTCGGCTGCATTTGTCTTTTTAAAGTTGGTAGGTACATCGCGTGGAAATGTCGTATTGTCACTAAACTTGATAGTCTTTGCTTCTGAAATATTGGTGACAGTCTCGCCAGCCCCATTCAGCAGTACTACAGGTTTATTACTGATGGTCGAATCACGAAGAAGAGATAGGGGATCAGCAGACATGGAGTAATAAAGTAAGATGTAAAAAGAAAAAAAAAAAGACCAAGTGTCATTGGTCTTTTAAGTGACGTATAAACTTTAATTTGATTGGCTAATTGGAAAGAAATGTATCTATGCACTTACTTTACTATGGATAGAGTAAAAGACACGCTCTCTCTTTTTCGTTTTTGATTCCATTGAAGCTAGATTCTCGAGAAATCAAAAAAGAAAAGAGACAATCATTGAATGAGAAATACTGTTATTCATTTTGGTTTTTTGATCTGGAAACACATCATTCTATTCTCTCTCTCTCTCTCTCTCTTTTTGATCTACAAGCAATTCCCTTTTTTTTTTTTTTTACTCTCTCTTTCTCTTTCTTTGTACTTACTTACACTGAATGTAAAAGCGAGTCTTTTTATATCTAAAAGAAATTCAAGGCTGTCATTGCTGATACAGATTTAAACCCCCGGATAAATAATGACAGAACGCGATCGAAAGTCAAAAAGAAAACCCTGTACTAACCTCACATTGTTTAAGAATTGCTATTTTTTTTAATCATAATATACAAAACGCGCAAATAATGTCTACACTCTTCTACACTCCATATAAGTCTTTGTGGGATCCATAGGTAATTGACAGAAAAAGCCCAATTCCTGCATTTTAGTGAACATTTGGGTATCTATAACAACGCATAAGCCATTGAAGATTTTTTTAATAGTACTCACATTCCAAGCGAAGTCTAATACACTCGCTTTGTCCACCGGGAAAATTACGACAAAGCTCTTGCTCCTTTTGATCAATGGTGTATTCACTACCTGGTTCAGCCTTTACAAATTTGTCAAGACGAGCAAGTTCTTGTTCAGCAATATTGTTGTTGTTGTTTTCTTCGGAGGACATGATACTACCATATGCATTAGCTTCTTTCTTCTATGTCGTCCTTGCTACTTACACTTTGTAAAGAAAAGAGAGAAAAACAACAGAACATAGTGTTGGTTTGATTTGATTTATATTCTGCGGCTATTGAATCCTCATGATTACCCCGGACTTCATTACGTCAGTGGCTATGATACCTCTGATATTCACCTATACGTCATGTTGAATTGTGCGCATAAATACTCTATGCAAGAAACAAGATGTGAAATTCATTGATTTGTATATATGTAAAAGTGCGTGTGTGAGCAGAAAACAAACTTTGAACAGTGCTTACCGACAATATCCTATGAAATTACAGAATCCAGACCACTGTAATTATTCAGTCCACAACCATTTTGAATAGCCTCTCAAGAATTAAGGGACAAAAACTTAAGAGAGCCTCTTTGAATGTTTAACCCTCAATAGAGTCCTAAAGAAAGATAGATTTCTGATAAACATTGAACTGTGAAAATCAATGTAAAAAGCGACAATAGATTGTTATCATCAAAGAAGAAATGTCAGTCAAGATCTACCATAAGTGAAAGTGTTTTTATGTGATGATACTTTAGATTTATTTTTGAAAGCATTGCATGCGATTTAATGACTGGCTGTAGCTCATAACATACAAGCAATACAAGTTCTTCAGTCTAATGTTTGAGAGCGCTTGTTCAACCAACTAAGAATTTGTTCGTAGCATGCAAATTGAATAGCACCACCTTTGAACAGGGATTTAGTGAGTGTATGGATTGAATGACTAGAAATTACCTGGTGCAACGCGGATAATACGAAGCCAAGATCCTCTAAAAAATGATCTGAATCCTTCTTGACGTGCCATCGACTTGATACAATCCCAAGTACTTGTGTATAGTCTTCCAGCATCTTGCATTCTATTTATGCATCAATATTCCTTCTCTTGGTTGTTTCATTTACCTTGTCTTTACAATATCAGGCGGTGAGTTTAGTACACCCACAAGTACATTGGCTAAACCTCCACTTGCCTATATACATCCATATGAGCTCACACTAACGAAAAGAATAACTTTAAACTGACCATATGCTGCCATGGTTGTAAAGTATCATCAGATCTCCCAGACGCTTTTTGAAACATGGCCTTGATCTCGGTGTATCCAGAGAATTTGACAAATAAACCTATTTCATAAAGTCAGTTGGTTGCTTGCATCTATGTACTCGTTACCCCAAGATTGTTTTGCGACAGTAGCCATCAATCCACTGTAAAGAGCTTTGATGCTAGAGAACATGGTGAATCAACCACACCAAACATTACTTGTGCACTTTACCCTTCTTGACGTATGATGAGGGACCCTGTTTGAATCAAGCCAGTATATTTTCTTACTTGACTTTTATGGGTAACCAACTCTGTTTGTTGTCGCACTTTAATCATCTCCAGAGGTGTCACTATAAAGTATATGAGTGATACTGCTTATTGCATCTATAGACGTATACCTAACGTTACAGCTTGTGCGATGCCGGTGCATACACCTGCTAGACCAGCAGAGCTATGTGCAGGCAAGTAAGATTGTTCTTC